>NW_016107685.1:1930535-2160035 GCF_001604975.1 Cebus imitator
TGGTTACTAAGGTGAGATGTTAGGAGTAAAGACCAAGCAGATCCAGAACAAAATGCTTCTCCCAAGGAGCCCCAGTGATGGGTGCCTCAGCTCTTAGAGGTAGTGACAAGTTCCTGTATATGTTAGGTCAAAGATTGAACCTGTATTCAGATGCCCAAGAGAAAGAACAGACTAAAGTTTATTAATGAGAACTCAACTTTTGCTTTCTTTGTGATTTGAGGCAGAAGTCTATTCAATCATTTCAGTTATAGCAAAGTAAATTCCGAATCTAGGAAATAATATTTTTTGACTTTTAGAAATAAGAAGTTTTGAAATTCCTTATGATTGCTTTAAAGAGATTATAAAACTTTTGATGAAGAAATATAATGACTGGCAAAGCTCACTGGTTTTTCAGATGTAGACATCGTAGCAGTTTATTTATACATCATAGTGAAATAGGAAGCTACCTCTTTGATGACTCTGTAATGTTCTGGGTATTTACTTTGTTAGCTCCTGTTCATTTCTAGACAATATCAAGTATAATACCTAGAATATACTAGGAACACAGGCAAGGTTTATCAAATTAAGAAACAACAAATAATCATAAAAATTATTAATTTAAGAGTGCAGGTGTTTGTATTAAGCCAAGGAATAAGGCAATGATAAAACTCAATGTTTCACTCAACCTTGAGAAAGCCAAATGAGATGTGGTTGGGTGGAGTTTTCCAAAAGGAATAAAAAGAGGAAGGTGAATTTCTATGGCTAGTAAAAGGGAAAAGCATGTACAGACTCGGGAGAGGGTTTTAGACTTGACCAATTGGAAGCACTGGTGGTCTCAAATTTTTTTCATGTTTGTATCTCCATAGAGAAGTAGTCACAAGCCAAAAATGTATCTCTGTGTGATTCATTATCTCTTCAAATCCAGCATGCATAACTTGGTCACAGTGAGACACTCAGTCACCTCAGTCACTCAGTCAGTAATAATTATTTTTAGGTGTTTGCCAGGTAGCAATGATAGTCAATGTCTTATTTCCCCTTCAAATCTGATATGTCCTCAAAGCCTGTGGCTTTTTTCTAAACAACCTCTTGGATTCCCCAGTTGAGGGAGGCACTCTCCTCCCCTACCCCAGTAGTTCAAACTCTCCCTGCTTTCACTGGACTCAGAATACCAGAGTTGTTCATGGTCTCTTGACCTTGAGACTACTTTCCCATCCCCGTGCTACTACCCTATTCACATGTCACTGAACTTTAATTTCTACAATGACTCTCAACGTATAGTTTTAATAAAAAAGAACATTCTTTGGACTCAGAGAATTTTGTTTAAATTTATATTCTATCTCTTAATTTGTGACAATAGCTACATGCATTGTTTCCCAAATTACTTGATGTATTTTGCATACAATAAATAAAAATATAGTCATGTGCCAGTTAACAATGAGGATACAGTCTCATAAATGAGTTGTTAGGTGATTTTATTATTGTGCAAATATCATAGACTATACTTACTGACACCTGTATGATATAGCCTTGGTTCTATAATATATTATATATAATATAATATATAGCTCCTTGGCTACAAAACTGCACATCATGTTACTATACTGAATATTTTGGCAAGTGTAATATAATGGTATTTGTGCAACTAAACATGTCTAAACATAGATAAGGTACTCTAAAATATGGTATTGTAATCTTATGGGGCCATGGTTCAGAAACATTTTTATGTGGCATATTTATGTTATGTGTTATGTGTCATTGTTATGTGGCATATTTATGTTATGTGTCATTGTTATGTGGCATATTTATGTTATGTGTCATTGTTATGTGGCATATTTATGTTATGTGTTATGTGGCATTGTTATGTGGCATATATAATGATCTTGGCTCTGCTAGTTACTAAAAGTGAAAAGGCAAAAAGAAAAATAAACATTTTTAAAAAATTAATACAAAAATTAGGCTAAAAATACACTTTCTACTTGCTATAAATTTTTACTCTCTTATTATATGTGGGTCAGAAATTCAGCTGCAAGCCTTCTAGCTTGCCCTAGTTGCCCTAGGTTGTTTGTCTATATTATGGGTTTGCCAATATGTTAAGCATTTTCATATGCAATATCCCATCTAATTTGTCAATACTTATAAAATCTTGAGAGACAGGTACTAATATGACCATCGCTTAATGGAAATTAACTAACTTATCTAAAATCCTTTATCTGGTAAGTGAGGACATGAACTTGAAACCTGGGTGATATGATAGGCACATACACACAGCTTTCCACTCACATACACATCAGCTCACAAATAAATAAACAAACCACCCTAAGACAGTGTTAACTAAAAGGCATGAACAAGGTTAATAAAATCTTTTTCATCTTCCTCCCTTGAGGATGAGAAGACGGCATGTCAGAGTCCCTAATCCCCTAACTACCTACCTTTTTCCCACAAGGAACAGTGAGTGACAAGAGAAAATAAATGGGCAGGGAATCAACCTCTCTAACATCCTTCTTTTTCCTTTTACTCATTTTTTTTGGTTGGTGTGTCTGCTCCCTTGCAAATTTTCTTTGTCAACACACTCTTTCTTCATTGCCTTTGGCCTGATTCCCAAGATTTGGTGAGTATTGGCTGTTTGAAGGGGTTTGATTGGGACGAGACTTAGAGAAAGCGAGTGAAAAGCCAGGCCTCTATTTCTTAGGACCATAGACTGGGCACTATAATTTTCTTCCCGGAGCAACTCTGATTTATAAACCGATGCCTTGATCTCCAATACTTGTGTATATGCTCCACTGAATAGGCATCAAAAGATCAAAACAGATGGACAATTATACAGCTGAGTTAAGTATGACCACTTAGCAGTGTTAGGAAATTTGTTTCAGACATATGACAAGAGTCCGTAACTCTAACCTAAACTGTAGAACTAAGTGTGCTGGGATGTGTGTATGCCAACTTTTATCCATCTTGCTATTTCTGTTCTCTTCGCCACTGTGTGGTCTATTAATAATAATACTAATGATATAAAATATAACCTAATATAAAGAAGTAAAACTTGTTACATGCTTAATATGTTTCAGGTACTATATTAAAGAGTATTTTTCAGTGTGTATCATTTTGTCTTAATAATAACTATAAAAATTAGAAATATTAATTTTTTTTAAATACATAGGAATCTGAAGATCATACAATTTAAATAGCTTGCCCAGGTTCACATAGCTAGTAAATTGTGGAACCAGGATTAAATTGTGAAACCTAGCTTTCTGAGGCACCAGAGCACACACACACTTTGTGCCAATATTTTGGCAACATATTGTGGATGCCTGAGTGTATGTGTGTGTATGTACCATAACACTATAATCACTAATGATAAAATTACACGAATTCCTTTATATTACCCAATACCTAGTTCATATTTAAGTTTCCCTAATTCTTCTTTAATTGAATTCAATATCTGTTTCGTTTAAACAAAATTCGATAGAGAACCGCACTGCAGGCCGGGCGTGGTGGCTCACACCTGTAATCCCAGTATTTTGGGAGGCTGAGGCGGATGAATCATCTGAGGTCCGAAGTTTGAGACCAACCTGACCAACATGGTGAAACCCATCTCTACTAAAAACACAAAAATTATCCTGGTATGTTGGTGGGTACCTGAAATCCCAGCTACTCCAGAGGCTGAGGCAGGAGAATCCCTTGTGCCTGGGAGGCAGAGGTTGCAGGAAGCCGAGATTGTGCCACTGCACTCCAACCTGGACAACAGAGTGAGACTCTGTCTAAATAACAAACATAACATAACATAACATAACATAACATAACATAACATAACAATATAACGTAACATAACCACACTGCATTTGTTTTTTTCTTAAATATCCTTCAGTCTGGAAATGAATTTTCCATACCTAATATTCCCCTTCCCCTTTAATGGCATTGCCTTGAAAAAAGATAACAGATTTTCATAAATTATTCCATGTTGTGGATTTATCTGATTGTTAAATGAGAACCCTGAGAGTTAACTTTCTGTGCACGCATGTGTGTCTGTGAATGCTTCTGTATGACTTTATGAACATCTGTTGTATTTGAGTTCATGGAAATAAAAAAACTTGAGAAAACCTTTCCCCACATATGTATGAATAAAGGATGACCTCAGGCAAGTTGGGAGAACTGTGATTCAAAGTATTAATATATAGTTTCAGTATGCTGATGCCACGTGATGTTTGAGTATGTGAGTAGCATAGGAGTTTTCAACATGAAGGCTGAAAAACCTAGTCAGGTTTCCAGTATTAGCAACAGGTGAATTCTATACCCCCAGTGGATAAGAGAGCCAAGATGAAGGTGACTAAACAGGAAAACCTAGAATCCTCAGTAGATGAGGGGCTTGGCTGTGACCCACTCTCTGAAGGCTGAACTGTGTTCCCAGAATCTAGAATGTGAAGACACTGTAGAGGAAGGTTTGAGTTGTAAGAAAGGTGTTTTCATCTGTGATAAGGACGTGTAAGAAAGGAAGACAAAGAGCACCTCTTTTGCCAAAGGAAGAGTGGAGAAAATAAGCCCTGGTCTGAGGAATGGAAAGTATTGTGAGCTGGGCCTAAGAAGGAGATAAAAAGCAGGGGTAGGGATAAATTTGAACATGATTCTTGGCCTTCTCACATTAGGAATATGAAGCATATGGCTACCAAAAGCCTCATTTTAGTCCTGATTCTGTAAGTCCTTGGCCTTGCTACATGGTTCATTACCTGTAGCACTTACATGTGTAGTATCTTTCTACTCATATAGAATTATCTACAGATATAAAAAATATTTTCTATGCAATGCAATGGGGTGTTAGATGAGGGTGGGTAGAGGCATTACTGGGGAAGGAAGAATGCATAGGACCCGTGGAGGTTTTAGGAAATAACCAAACTTGTGACAGTTAAATGAGAACACTGAGAATTAACTGTCTGTGGACCCATGCGTGTTTGTGAATGCTTTTGGATAACTTTATGAACATCTGTTGTATTTGAGTTCATGGAAATATAGGCAAAATCCAATTATGCAATGTTTTGTTTATATTCTCAGCACGTGTGTGGGGAAGAGGGGAGGAGAGGGGGCTTATAACTGTGTAAAATTATATATGGGTAAATATATGGTAGCAAAATATATGACAGAATGTGAGTGTAGGTCAGGATATGCCTGAGAATTTAAATATTAAGGGTCTGTGTTTGAGAGAATATGTGTCTTGGGTTGATGTGTCTATCTAATAGATATATGTTCACAAAAAAAGCAATCTTCCTTTTGGACAGAAACCTTGACTGGGAGTGTCATTAAGTCCACAGTATTAGACTATTACACACTTGTGTAGTATATAGAGTGTTGGAAAACTACTATTTTTTTTTTTTTTTTTTTTTTGAGAAGAAAGGCTAGTGAGCTTCAGCTATATGGGACTTTTCTAGTTTAAACATTTACACATGTTATCCAGCATAGTGTAGGAGCTCATCTAGTGTTTGCTGAACTGAATTAGGTTTTTAGATGGCAATAAAGAGGCGTTGATCTTACAAATCTAAGAGCCACAGTCATCAGGTAGCAAATAGCTGTCTTGGGGGCAGAGACAGATAATTCATGATGACACAGCGAGCAGATCCTAGATAATTATGTCCATAAGGTCATATGAGCTATAATCCACTAACCCATGAAAAGGTATATTCTGTACTTTGTTAACTTGTATGGGAGAACAGTGTATAACAAAGAGTGTAACCAGTCTGGAAGGCTTCCTGGAGAAGCTCTGTAAGCTACTGGTGGAGGCCAGAAGAAAGAAGAGATTCTCTTCACATAGACTAATAATGTCTCTATTTGTATCTGAACAATCTTGGTTTATGCATGTTGCTACCATTATTACCAAACTTAACCTTTGTTCATTTCAAATAGGTTCCCTTTTGGATGATAAATTACAAGGTCACTTTATCTTCAGGAGGCTATAATAATGATTAGTTGAAAGTGAGAGTTACTCAAGTTTCTCTAACTCTCTTTCATCACCTTCTGTCTTTAGGACCTGAGATTTGTGCCATCTGCATGTGCCATGATCATTTTCAACCTGAGCAGTTACAATCCAGGACCCTTCATTCTGGTAGGGATCCCAGGCCTGGAGCAATTCCATGTGTGGATTGGGATTCTTTTTTGTATCATCTACATTGTAGCTGTTGTGGGAAACTGCATCCTTCTGTACCTCATTGCAGTGGAGCATAGTCTTCATGAACCCATGTTCTTCTTTCTCTCCATGCTGGCCATGACTGACCTCATCCTTTCCACAGCTGGTGTGCCTAAAATGCTCAGTATCTTTTGGCTGGGGGCTCGAGAAATCACATTCCCAGGATGTCTTACACAAATGTTCTTCCTTCACTATAGCTTTGTCCTGGATTCAGCCATTCTGATGGCCATGGCATTTGATCGTTATGTAGCCATCTGTTCTCTCTTGAGATATACCACCATTTTGACTCCCAAGATCATCATCAAGATTGCTATGGGCATCTCCTTTCAAAGCTTCTGCATCATCCTGCCAGATGTATTATTGCTGACACGCCTGCCTTTCTGCAGGACACACATCATACCCCACACATACTGTGAGCACATAGGTGTTGCCCGGCTCGCCTGTGCTGATATCTCCATCAACATCTGGCATGGCTTTTGTGTTCCTATCATGATGGTCATCTCAGATGTGATTCTCATTGCTGTTTCCTACACCCTCATCCTCTGTGCTGTCTTTCGCCTTCCTTCCCAAGATGCCCGCCAGAAAGCTCTCGGCACTTGTGGTTCTCATGTCTGTGTCATCCTCATGTTTTATACACCTGCCTTTTTCTCCATACTCGCCCATCGCTTTGGACACAATGTCTCTCGCAGCTTCCACATCATGTTTGCCAATCTCTACATTGTTATCCCACCTGCACTCAACCCCATTGTTTATGGAGTGAAGACCAAGTAGATGAGAGATAAGGTTATACTTTTGTTTTCTACTAAGGGTACAGGATGATGTCTTACTGGGCGATGGAATAACCAGAATAAGTTTTTAATGTACAGAAATGTAGAAAGAGTAAAAAGGCAAATGCTATTTAAAGCAAAAACTACTTGGAGCTGCTTTCATGAAGCAAGAATGTGGCATGATCTGTATGAAAATTATGGTCCTATGTATAAAAAAATCCTGATGACCTCTTTGCTTGTGAAATAGGGGGCTGCACAGAATATGATCAGGAAGAAGGAGATGAAAACAGAGAGCTAAATTACTCTAAATTGAAAAAGAAATAAAAATTTGGAAATTGATATTTGCAGCTGTGATAAGTGAGAACAGAAACGCTGAGAAACAGAGAATAACTAGTAAAAAGATCAGTGAGAAATTTCTCATCTCGAGGATTATCAGATGGATATTGAGAACATTAATGATAACATTGGATTCTAATTATTTTCCTTTTATGTTTCACTGTAATTCCCTTTAATTGTTTCCTCTCTATATACACACAAAATGAAAACTCAAAGAATCTTCAGTACAAGTCTGCTGCAAATAGTGTTACATCAGCAGTGTGATGAAGGGAATGAGTGAATTAGCATATTGATCAATGGCATGGTTTAGGGCTTTGGTGCTGGGAGAGGAGAGTAGGATCTAGGCCCCAAGACACATTGAGAAAGTGAGCTGCAGAGGTAGTACTGGGAGAATATAACCTCTCAAAACAGTTAGAGATTTGAATAAATAACTGGAGTTCCCACAGCACACAGATTGGACTTCAAGCCAGCTCATTTAGAAACTAAAGTAAAAATTTAACCACACTAGTTAGAGGACCTGTGGAACTCTGTTCTACATACTGCAGTTCCTTGATTGCAAGAAACATTTTTACAGTGAGGAGAGGGAATGAGGATGGGAACACCACAATAAAGTAACACATCCATGGAAAAATGCACCCAAATTTTGTAAGGATTAGAACTGAGAAAATACTATATGTTGTGATTAAAGAAGGAACTTAGAAGCATAATCATAAACGGTTATGAAATGTAGAGCTGATCTCTCCCAGTGGTTTCCGAGACAATCCTAAAGAGCTGGGTTCTGAGAGGATGCCTTAAGGTGCATCTCAAGGGTTATGTGGAGGAAGTATCTTGTCTTCTTTTTCCACAATCACAGGAGATCTGATATTACTTAGTTTTGTTTGTGTATTAAGTGTTTAGGTAGGATTCTACTTGAACAATAAAGTTTCTTCAATAAATCCTGTTTTGAAAATCATCCATTCTTTGGCTATTATTACAAAGTGGAAAAAAAAAATAACAGATGCTGATGAGGTTAAGGAAAAAAGGAACACTTATACATGGATAGTGGGAGTGTAAATTAGTTTAACCATTGAGATAGTGTAATGATTCTTCGAAGACCTAAAGAGAGAAGAACCATTTGACCCAACAATTCTATTACTGGGTATATACCAAAAGAAATATAAATTGTTCTATTATAAAGACACATGCATGCATATGTTCACTGCATCAGTATTTACAATAACAAATACATGGAATCAACCTAAATGCCCATCAATGGTATACTGGGTAAAAAAGTGTGGTACATATACACCATGGAATACTTTGCAGCCATAAAAAACAATGAGATTATGTCCTTTGCAGGCACATGGATGGATCTGGAGGTCATTGTCCTTAGCGAACTAACATGGGAACAGAAAACCAAATACTGCATGTTCTCATTTATAAGTGGGAACTAAATGATGAGAACACATGGACACATAGAGGGGAACAACACACACTGGGGCATATCAGAGGGTGGAGAATGAGAGAAGGGAGAGGATTAGGAAAAATAACTAATGGGTACTAGGCTTAATATCTGGGTAATGAAGTAATCTGTACAAAAAATCCCCATGGCACAAATTTACCTACATAACAAACCTGCACATGCACCCCAGGACTTAAAAGCAAAAGTTAAATTATGAAAAGAAAATCATCCGTTCATTTGGAAAATATTTATTGAGGACCTTATGTATATTAGATATTGTTCTAACCATTTGGGATTAGGAGGAGTCTCTGCCATGCTTCCATGGAGTTTATATTCTTGGGAGAGTGACAAGCAATAAAACCGAGAAGCCAGTTCATTGCTTAAGAATATTAATATGACAAATGAAAAAAATAAAGTTGAGTAAGATGATGGACTAAAACTGGCCTGGAGGACAGTGGCAGAGAGGACAGCAAATGAAAATACTCTAGGGCTGAAAAAGCTTGACATGAATTGGGGATAGAAACAAGGCTAGAGTGGCTGCAGCAGAGTGATGGAGGGAGGGGATAGGGCATGAGGGATGCGAAGGGGTAGGGTCGGATGCTGTGGAACTTAAACTAGTCAAATCTCATTCTCAGAAGAGGGGGCTGAAGATCAAAAAGTGCAAATAACTTTTCCAAGGCATACAGGAAGGAAGTTATGAATGTGGAGCTAGAATACAATCTGTTATCTCGCAGTTCAATGATATTCTCATTAAACACAGCCTCATGCTTATGAAAATAGACTCCAAAGGAATGAAAAGAATCTGGGAATATCAGAGTCTACTTTTTTTTTTTTAATATACTTTAAGCTTTGGGATACATGTACAGAATGTGCAGGTTTGTCACATAGGTATACACGTGCCACGGTGGCTTGCTACACCCATCAACCATTACCTACATTAGATATTTCTCCTAATGCTATCCCTCCCCTAACCTCCCACCCCCTGACAGGCCCCGGTGTGTGATGTTCCCCTCCCTGTGTCCATGTGTTCTCCCACTTATGAGTTAGAACACGTGGTGTTTGATTTTCTGTTCTTGTATTAGTTTGCTGATAATGATGGTTTCCAGCTTCATCCATGTCCTTGCAAAGGACATGAACTCATCATTTTTTGTGGCTGCATAGTATTCCATGGTGTATATGGGCCACATTTTCTTTATCCAGTCTATCATTGATGGGCATTTGGGTTGGTTTCAAGTCTTTGCTATTGTAAACAGTGGTGCAATAAACATACGTGTGCATGTGTCTTTATAGTAGAATGATTTATAATCCTTTGGGTATATCTCCAGTAATGGGATTGCTGGGTCAAATGGTATTTGTGGTTCTAGATCCTTGAGGAATTGTCACACTGTCTTCCACAATGGTTGAGCTAATTTATACTCCTACCAACAGCGTAAAAGCATTCCTATTTCTCCACATCCTCTCCAGCATCTGTTATTCCCTGACTTTTTAATGATTGCCGTTCTAACTGGTGTGAGATGGTATCTCATTGTGGTTTTGATTTGCATTTCTCAGAGCCTAATTTTATGATTGTTATAAACTCTAGTTGTATTTTAAAATTTTAATTAATTTACATTTTGGATATTTAAAAATTTTAATTGACAAACATTAATTGTATATATTATAGGGTCCTTGTAATGTGATTATATTTGTATACATTGTGAAATGACTAAATCACGCTAATTAACTTATTCATCACCTCACATGCTTTTTTATGGTAAGATCATTTAACATCTATTCTTTTAGAAATTTTGAAGTATTCAATACATTATTATTAACTATAGTCACCATGCTGTGCAACAGATCACTAAAATATATTCCTCTAGTCTAACTGAAACTTTGAACATGGACTCCCCAGCCTGGTAACCACTATCATACTGTCTACTTCAATGTAAACTCCAGTTACTTAAAATTAAGCCACATCTGACTGTATGAGAGTTCTGCTTTCTGTGCCAACTTCCAAAAATGCCCACAGATACCACAAGATTTTCTAGTATTCTGTTATTCTCTTCTGGTTATTACCATGTTGCTGAGAACATGGATTGACCAAGAGATAATATTTTTTAAAGTTTATGAAAGGAATAATAAATAATACAGAATGGAAACTATTTAAAAGTACATACTCTTTTCATCCTAGTAGGCATTCAAACCCATGGTTATACACTAATACGTGTGAATGGTTCTCATGAAAGACACATAGTGCAAGAAACCCCACAAAAAGGAAACTGATGTCTGTACTGATGTCTTCTATTCCTCCTTCTACTATCTATCTCTGGCTCAATCATCTGCTATTATTTTTCTACCCTCTGCCCCAGGAGGGTTTATTTATTTCTGCGGCTACATAAATATTTTGCTGGTTATGCTGTATTTTAATTCTTACATGCGATCTTGCTCAGCTCATAGGATCAGTACTAGGATTAAAAAATGTAGATAAATGTGCTTTGCAGATTTTAAAATGCTATTCCAATCTTAGCTGCTATGTTAGTATCTTTTTTATAAATTTAAAGGGTACAAGTGCAGTTTTATTACATGGACATATCGCATAGTGGTGAAGTATGAACTTTTAGTGTATTCATCAATTCTAATAATATTAATTCTTCTGATCCATGAGCTTGGGTCATTTTATATTTCTTTGCATCATCTACAGTTTCTTTCATCAGTGCTTCGTGGTTCTTCTTGTAGAGATGTTTAACCTCCTTGGTTAAATGTATTCCTAGGCATGTTTTTTGGTAGTAATTATAAGTGAGATTGCCCTCTGGATTTGGTTCTCTGCTTGATTGTTATTGGTACATAGAAATGCTACTGATTATTGTATGTTAGTTTGTATCTTGAAATTTTACTGAATTCATTTACTAAATCTAGAGCTTTTTTGACATAATTTTGGGGCTATATATATATAAAATTGTATTGTTAGCATACAGAGATAATTTGACTTCTTGCTTTCTAATTTGGATGCCCTTTATTTCTTTCTCCTGCCTAATTTTTCTGGCTATGACTTCCAGTACCATATTGAATAGGAGTAGTATGGCAGATGAGAAGGGTGCAGCTATTCCTGCCAAGAACAAGAGAGAAGGCAGAGGCTGAGGCTGGGAGGGCAGGGGTGTAAAGGGGTCCTCAGCTTCCTCTTCCTCCACTTCACATAGCTTATGGGAGGAAATGGAAAGGGAAATGTGTGTTGGAGACGTGGATGATCTGGGGGAGTTGTCCCTGAAAGTTTTCCAAGAGGAAGTGTGCTAGTAGAGCCCACACCTTGAGTACGAGAATTTCTTGTGTTTCTTAAGTGTCTTCTTAATGTACATGTTGTGCTTGCCCCGTGGTTTTGGGAGAGACGTTCCCAGACCCTGAGGGAGCTGGCAGTGTTCTTGTATTATAAAGACTGGGCCTGCCTTGTGGTAAGTTGGTTGTTCCCAAGGTCCAGAGAAGCCCCTAGGGCCCTGTTGTGAGTGGGGCAGGGTCAAGTTTTGCAACTTGACAAAGCCTCATCCTTTAGAAGGAAGTTCTGGCTACTAAGCCAATAAGACTCCTACGTGAGAAAGTCTCGTCCACTTTATTGCCTGTCTCTACCCTGGAGGAGTCAGGGTGTCGGGATGTGAGAGAAGCTCCAGGAGGCAGTGCTGCCAAGAGGGCTGCGTGGGAAGCTTGAGACCTCAAACAGGACCAGACATTCTAATCTCTGCTCACGTGCCCCAGGTTCCTCAGTCTCCAGTACAGGTTAGGATATCAGATTCTATCTCTCACAAAGTTCAAGGACTTAACTGTGGTTGTCAAGTGGTGCATGGAAAGCCCATCTTACCTTAGAGCTTTCTTTCAGGCTAATTGTCCACTGAAATCCAGGTAAGCAGAGTGTTCCCTTGCCTCCCCCTGTTACCACTTTCAGCAGACTGTCAGTTGCACTGTCACCATGGTATCTAATCCCAGCCCCTTCCACTGTAGTCCAGCCCTGATGCTCTTCTACATCCTTAGTGGACCTCAGATTTTCTCTGAGTTCTATAGAACTCAAATATTTTTTTCTTTTCTTTTTAACTCTTAAAATTCAGGGGTGCAAGTATAAATTTGTTACATAGGTAAACTTGTGTCACAGGGTTTTATTGTACAGATTATTTTGTCATCCAAGTATTAAGCCTAGTACCCAATAGTTATTTTTTCTGATCCTCTCCTTCTTCCCACCCTCTACTCTCTAAAAGGCCCCAGTGTGGGGAACCCAACATATCTTCTCATGGAAAAAGAACAGAGGAAAAAAGAACCACAAAGTTGGGTTAAGGGATGGATATTCACACTGGTTATAGAACAAATTAAGTTCCATCAACCAGATTCCTAGAGCTCTTGTGGACCAGACCTGAAGAAAGAGGTGTAAGAAATCATGGGCAGATGGAAAAATGTGCCAGACACACTGGAGAAATGAAATGTTTTGGAGAGTTTGGGGTCTGAGCTTAAAAATTGGCTTCTGGAAACTGATCGTGAAACAGGTGCTTTGAGCATCTGTCAGTGACTAAAGTAGAAAATAGCCATTCTATTAATATGCTTCCTTCCTTCTGGCCTATATATCCCCTAGGGTGGAGGGAACACAGAGGCTGTACCGTAGTTGGAAGAATTCGGTGTAGAGAACACGAGTTACTTCCTCTGGCACAAGTGATTAGTGAAAACATAACCCAATGTCTCCTGTGCCTGGGCTGATGGGGATCATTATATCCAGAGGAGAGGACTATCAGAAGTATATGGCCTTTAGTCAGATGAGTGTCAATTCAAATCCTAGCTCTTCTGTTTACCTGCTGTGTGACCTGGAGTAAGTTTGTTAATCTCTCAGGAACAAAATTCTTTGATCAGTTATATGAGAATGTTAGCAAATACGCTAGACTGTTAAGAGAATTCATAGTTGAGAATCTGATGAATCCCCAGAAAAGTGCCTCACACAAAGAGGGCGTTTGGCAAATGCTCTAGCATCCTAAGCCCTAGCATCACACTCATTCATTTAAAATCTCTCCACAATTGCTGGTTGCCTCTCATAGGCCCCATTTATATACTGCAAGGACACAGCTAGATGGAAGCAGAAGATCACTAGATCCTGCACTGCCAGGTGTCAATCAGACCTTGCTGATCTCTGGGTCTGGGCCCTCTGTCCTGCTGGGGGTGCCGGGACTGGAAGCTCAGCATGCCTAGCTCTCTGTGCCTGTGTGCCTGCTCTACATGGCAGCTTTGGTAGGCAATGCCCTTCTCCTGGGACTGGTAATTGCTGACAAGGCACACTTGGCAGCCATCTACCAGCTGCTGGAGCTTCTGGCAGCTGCCGATTTGGTTCTGGCCACATCCACAGTGCCCAGAGCTCTGGCTGTGCTTTGGGGCCTGTCCAGTGAGATCTCATTTGGAGCCTGTTTGGCTCGACTCTTTGCTGTCCATGTGGCCTCCACTGCTGAATCCTCAGTGCTGCTGGCCATGGCTGTAGACTGCTACATGGCCATCTACCAGCCTTTGCGCAGTGGGGTGTTGCTGACCCGGTGTGTGGTAGGTCTAGTGGCTGTGGCGGCTGTGACCCGTGTTGTCTGTGTCATGGTGAATCCTGTGATCCTGCTCAAGAGAAGGCCTTATTGTGGACAGCGGACCCTGTCCGACACATACTGTGAACACATAGGTGTGGCTTAGCTGGCATCTGGATACGTGCCCCAACATCTGGTATGGCCTGGCCACCACGCTGCCCTGGATGTAGGGCTCATAGGTGCTTCCTAGGTCCTCATTCTCTGTGCTGTCTGCCGCCTGCCATCCTGTGGTGCCCACTGCAAGGCTCTGGGTAACTGTGGGGCCCATACTAGTGTCATTGGTCTCTTCTATACCCTTGCCCTCTTCTTCCTCACTCACCATGTTGGTTGTCACACAGTACCCAGCCATGTTGACATCCTATTGGCTAACCTCTGCATGGTGGCGTCTCCAGCTCTCAGTCCTGTGACTATGGAGTGCCGACTAGACAGATCATTCAGAGGCTCAGGCACTTGCTTCGACTTTTCTGGGCAGGAGCAGTGAAGAAGTGGGCCTTGAGAAGGCCTCCCCACAGGAATAAATGTGATCTCTGTTTTCTTCAGCGTGTGTGCCCAGATGACCAAGTGATGCTGCAGGACCTGTCTGGGTAGAGCTCTGACTAAAGCATCTCCATCATCTGTTGTCAGGTGGAACTGTGCTTACTCCAGCCCTATTTTATCACCCATCATGTAGGCAGAATACACTGAACTGACCTCTCTCTGCCCAGCTGTACAGTGCCTGGTCTATTCCTGATATCTCTAAGTCTGTGTTGATCTCCATAGATGGATTACACACATATGGAAGTGGTTGGTCCCAGACTGTGACAGGCTAGGATGTCTAGGACACAGTCTGAGGACTAGGATCATAGATTTTCTCCATCAGTTTATCTAGCCAAAACCAGATTAATGAAAGGTGTCTCTGAGTTGGGCCCCTTGTACAATGTCTGACACTAAGCAGTACTCTGCTTGCTGAGGGGATGAAGACAGGAGGAGCTGGAGAAATGGTATTATGTGAATAAAACAGAGCACAGTTCTGGAAATGGGCATGGTTTCTGACCTGGGTGATTAATACCTAGGGCTTGGAAGTCCTGTTGGCTTTGGATGTGGAGAGTGGATAATACTGTAGCTTCCTCACTAAGCTCTATCCCTACTTTAATCAGATACTAAGGCTACTCTTGTGTTTTCAACCTGTGCTAAGGGCTATTTGTAGTTGGCAAAATATAGGGACGACAACTCCAGCACCAGTTGTCATGATTCATGCTCTATCTGTTCTTTTGTTTTTCCTTTCCTATGTCCCTTCTTCTGTAAGCTGCCTTAGTTTTAGTGTCACCCACCTGTACATCGATCTCAGATGGGTTTCCTGCTTCATGCAGCTTAGGTTTCCTAAACTATTCCTCTCTTATCTTCCTAACCTCCATGCTCCTCTGGACCCCATGGGTACAGCAGGGCCAGATAGAGAAGCTAATGAAGAATGGATCTCTGGCCTTGAGCATTGAATGAAGGGGTGAGGATATGTAAAGTTAGATAAGGATATGATCTCTTAGCAAGGATTGTCCAACGAAGCTCTGGGAATGTCTTCCTGGAGCTGTATAGCCACACAACTTCTCAGATCTTTTCCCAGAAGGGAAGTGGCAGCTTCATATACCTTTCTCTACTAGGTATATATGCCAGGGCAAGGATTCCAAAGGATGATATGAGTAAGCAGAGGAACTTTATACTAAGCAGCCATCTTATCTAAAGTTAAAGGTCTGTGAAAAATAAAACAATAAAGAATAGAGGTAGTAGACCTACAGAGACAAAATTCCTCAATAGAAAAATGGAACAACACATTCTTCATAGAAAATCTGACATTCTCCTAGGCACTTGGGTGAATGTGACAGTACCCATTGTCTGAGAAATACTCAAGAGAGATAGCAGAAGAAAAGAGAGTAGTTTCGGGTGGCTGGCACTAAGAGCACCGAGCTTTGTGACTCAGTGCCTACACTGAGGCCTCAGGAACTACACTATTCCTTCTCTACAGGGACAATGGCAGTTCACAGGCCAGAAGACTTGAGGGTCCACAGCCTCCTGTGGCAGGTTAGGAAATATTGGAAGGGAGCTTTCTTAAAGGACGGGCAGCAGAGGCAGCTGGCATTAAGACCAGAGGAACTGCAAGAAGTATTTGAGTAGTGGAATGGATGGAAAAGTTTACAGTAGCTGGCATAGCGCAGCAGACAAATTTCTTGGGGTGAAGGAAGGTATATAATAGGGCAGTCCATTACAGTGTTGCTGAAGTGATCCCCCCAGGTATACACTTTGGCCCTCATCCAAGTGCACACAGTTAAGTAAATGACTTCTGTTCTTGAGACTGAACAGGTAGAGTTGCATTTCCTTCTTGAGACTTCCCTTTCTCAAAGTTGAGGGAAACATCAAAATCCCTCCTGAAAGGGACCCATCCCAGGGCCCCCACAGGATGTCTCAGGTTTACCTTAATCTGTTTGGACAAGAGGGCCCAGCAGGGTGGGGGAAGATCTAAGACTAGGGATGGATGAGGAAGACTGTGTTTGTAGTAATAAACTCACTACCCCCATGTTTGGAGGCAGCAATCTGTCTCTTTCCATACTCCCCCACACACCCCCTTTATCCTCTCAGCCCTTTCAAATGTCAAAATTTATACCCCCTCCTACTGAGACTGTTTACTTAGACTAGAAATAAAAGTCCAGGGGAGCCCCAAGTACTTACTCCACTCCTGTAGTTGATGCAAGATGCAGCCTGTTACAGTTCTTCTGACCGCTCTACAGCTGCTGTCCCTGGTGCTCCCAGGAGAGCCTCAGGTACAGGCAAAGGGCAGAGGGATCACAGCAGTAGATGGAGACTGTTTTATACTTTGGCCTGGCTTCCTTCGCCACTCGGATTCTGTTCAAGAACCTCCAGGTTCTGGGAGAAAGTGAGGGTAGACAGAACTAGGGAGGAAGAAAAGCAAGATGGGACACCCTGTATGCTCCGGTGTGCTCTGATTTTCCCTTTGCTTGCATGTATGAGCATAAGGGGAGCAAAGAAAGACAAAGGTGAAGCCAGTAGAGGAAGGAACTCTGGGCTGTATATGCTACTCAATTATGAGGCTCTGTTTTCTGCAAAAATCTGCCACTTTCTTCCTGTGCTCAGGATGCAAGGGCTCAAGGTAGTTATAAAAGGCTGTGTTATCTTTATTTTATTATCCTCCAAAAGCTAAACTATTGGGCTGGAATTGCAGACTGAAGGCATAACCAGATTAAGCTATCATCTTAAGAGAAGATATCTCAGAGAAAAACAGGGGCCACAGACATTTTAATTCTGAAAGACTTTGTAAGGAAACCTCAGTGGGTATTGCATACACAATAAAAAAGTTAGAAAGGAGTCTTGATTGAATCTAGTGCTGGTTTATCCAGCTCCAAAATGAGACTAAGAGATGAATTTAGTGAAATATAACTAATATAAAGACTCTTACCAGAGGCAGGGCCGGCACTGTTCTAAGTACTCTACAAATTATCTATCTATCTATCTATCTATCTATCTATCTATCTATCTATCTATCTATTTTATCTATCTGTCTATCTATCTATCTATCTATCTATCTATCTATCTATCTATCTATCTCTATAGCTGTATTTATAATTCTTAAAACAATAAGATAAACATCACATTTTTCCCCATTATACATATTAAGACAATGGGCACAGAGAAATTAAGTAATTTGCCCAGTGTCCCAGAATCAGGATTAGAACTCAGGAAATATGGCTATGGAATCAGTGGGTTTGGGCTCTGAGTATGCAAGTAATACAATAGGCATATGGCAGGGGAGGAGAGATCAAATTATGCACCTCTCTAGAACATCTCCCTCTGACTCTTTCTAGCTGAGGCAATGGAGCTGCCTCCTAGCCTTACCCTCTTGTCCTGTGCTGCATACCCACCGCAACATAGCTTTGATGTCTGCCGCTTCCTTAGGTGTCAGAGGATAGGATCTAGAACAAAGATGGGACCCGGGGGCAGCTTGAAGCATTGTTACTTATTTGTCATATAACTTAGCAAGGTATTTTTAGACTCTTAGAACCTCATGTTTTTCAACTATAGAATGTAGGTTGTAATTCACCCTCTGTTATGTCTTGTGAATGCTAAATATCCATCTAGACTGGTGTATCATGGTATTGTTACTGCTAATGCTTCTTTGGTGATTTGAAACTCTCTGTCCCTGCTGTCTTCAATACAAGGTAAAGTTGTGGGAATCTGCCAGACCTCTGGAGTGGGGATACTGTAGACAACTGATGCTTCCTAAGCCTATCTCCTAACACACCTCTGCAGACCAGCTTTGCTCTCTCCCACAGGGCCTTGAAGAAAAATTGGATTCCAGCAATGTGAACTGCAGCCACATTCAGCCAGTGCATGAGGTAGGGTGAGGTAGGCCCCACCAATAGGTGCTGGAAGGAACCTGAAGCTCCAATGCTGGGAAATCAAGGGAAGTATAACTCAAACCCCTAACAGAGGGATGCCCAAACTGACAGTCAAGAAGAAACCCCTGTGCAGAGGCAATGCTTCTCTGGCACTCCAAAGTGGGCTCAACCTCTTCTGCTTCATATTGGCAAACAGCCCATGGTGCCCCAACATATTTCATTATGCTTAGTGTGCCTATGGCCATGCTTTGCAGCTGGTGAGAAGTGTGTCAAGCTCTGTGGATGAAGGAGGCACATGCCATTGTGTGGTTCACCTGTCCGACAACCCCATCCCCTTGCAGCAGCTGGAACAGCTACATAGTACAGCTCAGGAGCTCATTTGCAAGTATGAGCAGAAGCTATCCAGAGTAAGTGCTTGATCTGTGGGCTGGGACTGGGAGTTATCCAAGCAGAGTCTCTATTTACCACAGCATGGGGATGAATCCTGGAAGTAGAAAATGAATTGAAGGAAGTGGCACAGCCCTCATCTTTGAGACGAATCCTTAGAATGAAGGGAAATTCTGTACTATCCTTGGGATCACCAGTGATAGTAACAGACTATAATTAGTAATTCACTCCCATAGTAATGGATGAATTAATGGATATGGGTCCACTGGAAGATGAAAATAGGGCAATTTTGTCCTGGGAGGATGCAACCGAATGGGAGAAGCCACAGGTGTTGACATTTGGGGCAACTTCCTGTTCATCCCCCACAGGCCCAGGTCAGTGAGTATGTACGTACCACTGAAGGTCAAGACAATGAGGTTCTGGAAATGAGCCATATACTGGAGTCCAGGAATCCCAGCGCCCTTGCTTCTCCCTATGAGATCCCAGCCTTCAACCTGCTGCACCTGGAGCTGGAGGGAATACAGGAATTGGTGACTCAACTGAAGGCCAAGGGAGGCATTAGTGTGGCTGGGGACCTCCTCTATTGACTCCAGAGCTAGGTATATGAATGGATTAAAGAATACTCCTTCCTAGGCTGGGTGCAGTGGCTCACGCCTGTAAACCCAGCACTTTGGGAAGCTGAGGCAGGTGAATCACCTGAGGTCGGGAGTTTGAGACCAGCCTGGCCAACATGGTGAAACCCCGTCTCTACTGAAAATACAAAAATCAGCCCCTCATGGTGGTGGGCACCTGTAATCACAGCTACCTGGGAGGCTAAGGCAGGAGAATCTCTTCAACCCTGTAGATGCAGGTTGCAGTGAGCTCAGATAGAGCCACTGCTCTCCAGCCTGGGCGACAGAACAAGACTCTGTCTTAAAAAGAAAAATTAAAAAAACAAACAAACAAACAAAAAAAACCTCTTCCTGTCTTCTCTAACCTCACAAATTGGACAATTTCTAACATTATTTCTTTCTGGGGGAAGAAAACTCTGAGCTGAGGAGTATGACAGCCAGAATTCAGTTTTTGAGAACACTCTGCAACCCACTTCCGGGGCATTTCATTTCCATAGGTGACTAATGCCAGTCTCACTCTCAAGCTTTTGGCTGACTCTGACCAGAGCAGCTTTGGTGCTCTCCAAAAGGAGGTGGATGTCCTTTAGAGTCAACTAAGTGAATGTGAGAGAGATAAAGAGAAAGAACAGGCCTCCAGATACCCTGGACCACCCCTGCCCCCTGGTGAGTTCAAAGACTGAATTTCTCAAGGTCCTATCTCTCCAGAGACCAGGTTGGGAGTGCATATTGGCTATGGTAAACTGAGGGAAGGGAAGTACAAATCTTTTTTTTTTTTTTTTGAGATGGAGTCTTGTTCTGTCTCCTGGGCTGGAGTACAATGGCGCAATATCAGCTCACTGTAACCTCTGCCTCCTGGGTTCAAGCGAGTCTCCCGCCTCAGGCTCCCAAGTAGCTGGGATTACAGGTGAATGCCATCACACTCAGAAAATTTTTGTATTTTTAGTAGAGACAGGGTTTTTTCATGTTGGCCATGCTGGTCTTGAATTCCTGACCTCAGGTGATCCACCTGGCTTGGCCTCCCAAGATGCTGGGATTACAGGCGTGAGCCACTGCACCCGGCTAAAATATAAATCTTGATAGAGAATAAATCTTTCATTTCTTTGTTTTGTGTGTCACTGAAAAATGCAGATCAAGATTGATATATTCTCATATATGGGCATATGTATACATAGACATACGAACACCCATAATCAGGCATACATAATAACCTATGTTCATGCAAAATCAACCTGCTGATATGCTTGTATATGCACTCAGGTGCATAAATATAAACTCAAATCCACATATAGTTACTATACTTTCACACTCAGCTACGTGTGAGTTGTGTGCTTTAAACCTGGCTCACATCTTGCTTGCTTTCTCCTCTAGCTTCTTGTGCCCATGGAGACCTCCAGAAAGTTAGCAAACCCCTTGTGGTGCAGCTCAATTGGAGAGGCTTCTCATACAAGGCAGGTGCCTGGGGCCGAGACTCAGCACCCAATCCAGCCTCTTCTGTTTACTGGGTGGCCCCTCTATGTACAGATGGTAGGTGAGCCCTGAGTGACTTCCGCAATCAGTTTAATTTCAAATGCCTCCTACCCTGACCCAAAGGTTTCTTTGTAGCTCCAGGGCAGCTGCTTTTCTCTATTTTAAGTATGCTCCAAAGCAAACCTAGCCTAGGCCTGACAGGTCACCTCCTAACGCTCTTCTCATGAGGCAAGCATGGCCCAGACTGCCCTGAGCTTCCTTTACAAATCCACTGTTTAAAAATTTAAATACCATAGTAACCCAACTATGGCTCTACTTCTACTCTGTTTCTATGTAAAGGACAAACTCTTCTACATCTGGGCCTCACAATCCTAACTTCCTGCTTAGAAGTTCAGAACATGTCTCTGGCCAAGCTTGAGACTTGGACGTAAGCCAATCTGTGTTTGAAACTCAGTACTGCCACTTAAGCTAAGTGACCTTGGGAAAATGAATTAAAGTATCATAGCCTTTTTTAGTCATATGTAAAGTGAAGATAATTATAAATATATGGGAAGATTACATGCGATTACATAGAAAACTATGTACAACATAGGTGCTGATACATATTTATTAGATAAAAGAATGACTAAAAGAGTCAATACATAGATGAATAAGACCCACAAAAAATTGTCAGCCTTGCTAGGGAGGTAGGCTCAACACACAGAATGTTAAAAGTCAGTGTGTGTGGAAATGTGATGTAGACCCTTTGAGAGAGAGACATGAAGACATGAATATAGGTTGAAGCAGTCATTGAAGAGCCCGGGCTGAAGCTCAACTCAGAAAGATTAGTGTTACTGAACATTAGTATCACTGAAAATAATGTTCTCTAATTTCTACGCTTATATAAAATGTATTATATAGGCTATACTTTGTAGCATATAACTCATATATGCTATACTTTGCAGCATATAAAATACATTTACATGCCTTGGAACCCTCTCAAAATCTTTATGGGTAATTAGGACTTACCAAAGTTAGGAGATAAAATTACTCATAACTGACAGATAATTTAAGGAACTTTCCAATGTGGTCTTGTGAGAACAAATTTCCCTGAATCCACCTCCAGAAATATGTCCTGTTACAGGACCCTGGCATCTCAAGAACAGGTGGAAGAAAGGAAGGCAGTGGAGTCTAGATACAGAAGAATGTCCATAAGAAAGAAAAAATAATAGTTACTATGTTTTGATTGCTCATTGAAACAAATACTCTACTAATTGTTTTCTTTGCTTTATTTTGGTCAGTCCTAACAGTCAATAAAGTAGCTTGTTATTTTTTTTTTTACAGTTTTTATTTATAAGCTGTGTGGCCTTGAGCAAATGACTTAACCTTTCTAAGACCTAGTCTCCTCATCTGTGAGGATAAAATCTACCTGACAGTGCTGTTATTATAATTAAGTAAGATTATGCATATATAACATCTATTGGGCACTGTAGCTCTTATTATTACTGTAACTTTTAAAAATAATTATTTGTTTTGTCATGGATGAGTAAGTAAAAGATGAACTAAAAGTCAGTTGTTTGAGAGCAAAGCCCTTGCCCTTAATTAGCAAACGGATCTGCCCATTTTTATAGCTCTTTGTTACCTTGCTTACTGCTGTAAATAAGTAATAAATCTGAATGTGGGGGCTTGGCCTAGGTACTTTGACTACTATCGGCTGTACAAATCCTATAATGACCTCGTGCTGCTGGCAAACTATGAAGAGAGGAAGATGGGCTATGGTGATGGCAGTGGAAATGTTGTGTACAAGAACTTTATGTACTTTAACTACTATGGCACAAGTGACATGGCCAAGATGGACCTTTCCCCCAACACCCTGGTGCTGCGGCATCTGCTGCCTGGTGCTACCTATAACAACCGCTTTTCCTATGCTGGTGTGCCCTGGAAGGACATAGATTTTGCTGGTGATGAGAAGGGGCTGTGGGTTCTCTATGCCACTGAGGAGAGCAAGGGGAACCTGGTTGTGAGTCTTCTCAACACTAGCACTCTAGAAGTGGAGAAAACCTGGCACACCAGCCAGCACAAGCCAGCCCTGTCAGGGGCCTTCATGGCCTGTGGGGTGCTCTATGCCTTACGCTCACTGAGCACCCTCCAAGAAGAGATCTTTTATGCTTTTGACACCACCACTGGGCAGGAGCGCTGCCACAGCATCCTGTTGGACAAGATGCTGGAAAGGCTGCAGAGCATCAATTACTGCCCCTCAGACCACAAGCTATATGTCTTCAATGATGGTTACCTGATAAATTATGACCTCACCTTCCTGACAATGAATAGCAGGCTACCAAGACCACCAGCCAAGAGGACCTCTGGGGTTCATGTTTCCCCAAAACCTGTCAAACCTAACAAAGCTTTCAGACACTGAGACCCCAGGGCTGGGCAGAGCATTGGTAGATGCATGTCTTCTTCCTTACCTCCGGGAGGACCATAACCCAAAATGGTGATTGGCCCTAATGATTGGGAGGCGTTGATCATACGTAGTGAGTTCCTTATGTAATTAATATCTCAATCAGCACATTAAGGTTCCCTTTAATAATGATCTAGGTGGATTTGATAGGAAAAAAGTGAAATATTAGCTAACAAAATGGTACCCTTTCTTTCTGATGCTTTGGCATCTTGTATTCCTTTTGGAGAATCATAAATCCAGCTTCTAGAACTTGAGAGTTCTGTGATCTAGAATTGTCAGTCTCAGGTTGGGAACATTGGATTCCAGTGCAGAAGCTGCAGGGGAACTGGTCATTAGAGTGGGATATGCAAGTTCCCTTTCTTATCTCTACCTTCCTGTGAGGTCCCTAGGGATAAAAGGGGCAAAATCTTGGTCTGAAAATCAATTTTCATTGTCCTGGATCGATCTCACTTTTGAGGGCAATTGCAAGAGAAGTGCTTAGGCCTGAGTCTTGCTGTAGTAAGTTAGCAACTGGCAACACAGCATGGTGAGGATCTGATATGGATGGCGCTGGGGGTCTAGATATTCTCAATAAAGAATCATTGGTTTGGTAGCAGAAAGTCTCCTGGCCAGCTGTCTGTCATCCCTTAGATTGTCTTCAATACAGGCTTGAATTGTATTGAAGCTCAATACAGGCTTGAGCTCTTTGCTTGTTCCTTACCTGTCTGTGTTGTGTTTTTCCCTCTCCAGGCAGGTTGATGGAACATATAAAATCCTGAAGCCTTCCTTGTAACACAGAAATGCATGTACTTTCATATATACATTCAATGAGACATATATGTTCTCACTCATATAAAAAATTATTTCCAACTGCACCTAAACATCAGCATAGACATAAATACACATTTTAACATATCTAATAACAGAAATGTCATCAGCTTCTAAATAAAAATCAAACACAATTCTCCAAATTTATATGGGACCAATAATCCAGCTTTTTAGTTGCCTGCACCTGTCCCCTTAAGAATTTTACTGCTAACCATCTCCTCTCCCACCTCTTGATTTACAGACAACATTCCCCCTTAATGCTTTGCCATAAAGGTGGCACACAAGAGTGGGTTAGGACATTGAAACAAATCATTCTAAAACTTCTGCTATAATGACAGGTAGAAGAGATCAAGTGATATGTGATTAACACATGTATTATAAAAAACAGCTGATTCATGTTTAGTTTGGAATGTCCTTATGAAGAGCCTTCCTGGTTACCTGTACTCCTGCTTCCTGGGACAGAGGAACATTTTCCCCACCATATGGGAGCACAATTAAGTTTAGAATCCCAAAATCTAGACTGTAAATAAGGCCCACATTTCCAGATCATTAAAACAATTAAAAAGCTCCTCCCTATGAGAGAGACTGCTTTCTTACAGGAGTGTGGTTTTATCTATGGCTTCAGAAGACCCAACTTTTCATATAAGTCTGACATCCCTATAAGGAACATACACATAGTATCACACGGAAACACAGGTTCCACATTTAAAATTTGGTTTTTATTTACTTTTCTGTGTTCTCACTGGTTCTATCCTGAGAACTTCATCCCTGTTTTCTGGAAAACTATTTTAATTTATTGTAGGGACCTGGACCCCTGTTTAATTTATTGTAGGGACCTGGCCCTCCTTCCCCAGCGGTCCATGGTGGATGTGAGGCTAGCGCTGACATCACAATACCCCTTTTCTGAAGATTCACGCCCTGGGTGGGTGGGGTAGGAGGAGGGGTAGCCCTAGGAGAAGTCATAACCACTTTATCCACCATGGATGAAGTATGAATCAGTAGCCACGCCAGGCCTCAGCTGGGTCACATCTGGAGAACTGGGGTGAGGGCACAACATCGCAAAAACCTGGCCCCAGCCTGGTCACTCATCCCTTTTTGGGCAACAAGAACACTATCCTGTGGCCTGAGAACAGAATCTGAGACAAAGGCCAGCAGAAACATTATCCTGCCCTCACCCTTTCTGCCCCTGCTTCCTCCTGCTCCCTGTCTGTCTGCCCATTTAAAGCTCATGCATGCCATCTCCTGAACATCCAGGATGTCCCAGAGTGGACATTCTTCAGGTCTTCCTGCAGACAAAAATATCTCTTCAAGTGCCACTCAAGTGATAGTGAAGACTGCAGGCAACCAGAAAGACTTTATGGTGGCTGACGACATCTCGGTGAGGCAGTTCAAGGAGAAGCTATCGGCTCACTTCCAATGCCAAATGGACCAACTTGTGCTGGTCTTCATGGGCCGTCTTCTCAAAGACCATGACACGCTGAGCCAGAGGGGCATTATGGATGGTCATACCATCTACCTGGTCATCAAGTCCAAGCACGGCTCCAGATCTCTGGCCCATTCCTTCCAGGACCTGCCAATGAATGATCCCTGCCACCGGGACAGAAACACTGAAGGAAACAGCAGTGGGGTGCACCAACCAACAGGTATGAATGAAGCTCCAGTGGAATTGGCCCACTATGTGGGATCTGATACACCCAAAGTTTATACCCAGAACTTGGAAGTGAGCCATCCAGAGCACATAGCACAGATGCTGGAGAATCCTAGCATTCAGCGGCTTCTGTCCAACATGGAGTTCATGCGGCAGTTCAACTTAGAACACCCAGACACGCAACAATTGATGCAGCAGAGCCCAGAGGTTTCCCACCTTCTTGACAATTCTGAGATCTTATGGCAGACTCTGGAGCTGGCCAGGAACCTTGCTATCATTCAAGAGATAATGCAGCTCCACCAACCTTCGCAAAACCTTGAATATCCACTGAACCCACAGCCGTATCTGGTCTTAGAGACAATGCCAGGTGGGAATATTTCCCTGGGTCAGAACTGTGCTGATGTCAAAGATCAAATGCTGAACAGCATGCAAGATCCTTTTGGAGGAAACCCTTTCACAGCTCTCCTGGCTGGACAAGTGCTGGAACAAGTCCAGTCTTTATGTCCAACTCCACCACCGTCCCAGGAACGACGAGACCAGCTCCCACAGCATCCTACAACCCGAGTCATTTATAATAGCTCTCGTGGTTTATCTTCAAACATTTCAGCCAATGACACCCCCAACAAGGTCAACCACACTTCCAAGGTCAACACTGCTACAATCTCCACCAAGGGCCATAGCCATATCTGTGCCTCTAAGCAGCCAGCTGGGATACCAGCCTTACCTAGCATACAGTTTACCCAGCAGCCTCAAGAAGAAAACAAGGATGCCACTGTTTCTCTAAGTAGCTCCGGACAGATATTAGAGGGTGATCTCCAGCTGTCAGATGAGCATACCAGCTCCCAGGTCACAGGAGGCATGACGCAGTCGCTTATGAACACCCCCTAGCTGGCAGCTCAGATTATGTTGTTCATGAGTATGCCCAGGCTGTCTAGACAGTGGAGGCAGCAGTTGCCCACATTCCTGGAGCAGACACAGATTTCTGACCTGCTTATTGCTTTAGCCAACCATAAAGCATCACAAGCAATATTGCAGATGGAGCAGGGTCTCCAGCTGCTGGCCATAGAGGGTCCTGTTCTTCTGCCTTGGGTTACACCCTACCTATGGGGCCTGGGTTGCCTTCCTGTCCCGAGCTGAAGCTACCTTGACACAGTGCCCCAGTCCTGAAATATTCCAGCTATAGCTGAGCCCAAGGGACCTGAGTGCTGCCACAAGTCTGGAACAGTCCTTCAGAGGCTACAGTTCCCAGATGGGGATGCTTCCCACCCTCTGCAAGCTCCTGAGATTTGTTTTGGCAAACAGATGGAATCTCTCCAGGCTCCCCGGGATTTGGGAACCATCATGCCAATCTACAGGCACTCATTGCTACTGAGGGGGACACCAATGCTGCTACCTGCAAGCTCAAGACATTGCAGATTCTAACCACCATGCCTACTTCTTTGCTTGCTACCTGCCAGCTAACCCACCTGAACATCTCATTTGCTATTTGCACCTCTCCTGATGCTTCTAGCCAGGAGAACTCCTGGAATAGGAGTTATCAACCAGTGCTTCCTGTGCTGAAAAATAGATCATTGGCCATGGCTGGAACATCTGTCAATAAAATGGCTACACCTGCTTGCACTGATCTGAGGTTTGACTTCTTTTATTTAAAAAAAAACTGTGTGATATCTTTGTCTTACCTACTATACATATGTTAACACACAAACCACATGCACATATTAGTATAGAGATAAAAATAATGTTTTTATCTCTAAAACATGAGCATTTTGAGCGTGGTGTATGAAACTTCAGCATGATATATGAAACTGATTATTTTGAGCATGTCATCTCAGACAGGCACATGTATGTATACAAGCTCACATAGTAAAAGATTCACATACACAGGCATATAGAGTACACATACGAGTACACATAGTCATGTGCAAACACAGATGCAAATACCTAGAGACACCTAAACAGACCCATGCATAGGGAAAACCATCATAACATGCTCAAACAGAAAGAAACATATTACATAGATAGGTCCAGATACTGACTCATAAGACTGAATTTCTCAAACCCAAATTGTTCAAGTTTGAGGGTGGAAAAGGAATAATACATGGGCCAGAATATGGTAAATTTACATATCAACCCAGCCTAATGAACAGTCATCATTAGAGCCTCTTACTAATTGACATTGCCACCATTATAAGATGGTGATGGGCTGTCACCAATTCTTCTTTAGCACACACAGATGCAGCTGCTGCCATCTCCATTATGTAACCCAGTCACCACAAATTCAGCCCTCCATGCGGCACAGCACCTTCCAAGTGTATCATCTCCTTCAGCATATCTTATGTTTGTAGTTTGCATTTTCCATGGTTGCCAATGCTCCATATTTTTCTCTTTCTGCCTCACCTGGAGTATCCCAGCGTGGCAAGATATGCAATTACTTGTGTTTTAATTTTTCTATGATTAAATAATTTAATATACTCTTACCATAATAATTCAATGTTGTTTTAGGCATTGAAAAATTGCAGTGAAAAAACAAAGATCCTTTATTTATTGATTTCACTCTCCTTTGTGGAGATACAAGTTTTGTTAGGTGGTAAATGCTGTGACATAAAATGAATCAAAATGAGATATTCTACATAAGGCAATCAGGGAAGGCCACTCTGAATAGGTGCTGACGTTTGAGCAGAAATCAGAAGTAATCGGAGAACTTTACATGCATCTCACTGAGACAAGGATGATACAGTGGTTGTCTGAAAGTAAATGCACCGAGGTAGCATTATTCCTGCTATGTTTACAAGAAGGTGATGTAGCTGAAATGGACAAAAAGGAGGGGTGATGGGGAAGAAGTCAAAGAGATTGTGAAAAGTTTTTTTTTTTTTTTTTTTTTTTTAAGACAGAGTTTCACTCTTGTTGCCCAGGCTGGAGTGCAATGGCACGATCTCCACTCACCACAACCTCCACCTCCTGGGTTCAAGCGATTTTCCTGCCTTAACCTCCTGAGTAGCTGGAATTACAGGCATGTGCTGCCACGCCTGGCTAATTTTGTATTTTTAGCAGAGACAGAGTTTCTCTATGTTGGTCAGGCTGGTCTCGAACTCCCCACCTCAGGTGATCCACCCTGATTACAGGTGACAGCCACTGAGCCTGGTTGATTGTGAAAAGTTTTACAGGTTCTGGTGAAAACTTTGAATTTTACTGTGAATATAATAGACAGTCACTGGTGAGTTTTGAGCAAAGAAATTAAGTAATTCAGTTTATCAGTGTGGCTTCAGAGTAGAGAACAGACTGTGGTAGAGGAAAACCAGGGAAGCAGGGAAACCATTTAGGAGGCTTTTACAATAGAGCAGTTGAGAAATAGTAGTTTTTTGCACTAGGGTGGGAGCAGGGGAGGTGGTGAGAAGTAGATTCTGGACTCTAAAGGCGGCCCACACAAAGGAGATTTGTGTGCTCAACAGACCACCTTTTCTGAGCCCCAGCACGATCATCAGCAATAGTGGATGGGCCTACAAACTTCCAAGTGCTTCTAGAAAGCTCACTGCCAAAGATCCCTACTTCACTTCCACACCTACCAAAAAGATAAGTCTCAAGAAATAAATTACAGTGAAAATGGTTTTTTTAAACCTCCTCATTTAGTATAATTAAGCTTCATACCCTCTTTGCTACAGTTTGCATAAAAAGCTCATGCTATCCAGGTCATCTTTCTTATTTTCATCACAATATGCTCTGAAAATTCCTCACTTGACTCGTTTTTCTATTTGTCACCCATTTTCCAAGCCTTTGCACCCTACCATTTAGAAGTAAGTTGTAACTTAGCAATAGAGAAACCTACGTATCTACAACCTTCTTTCTAAAGATGATTCTACCTGTTTTCTATAATGGAGATCTGGATGTCCACTGAAGACACTGCTTCTCCAGAAGGCTGCATCTTTGTTTCCCTTGGACTTGGAGGTGGACAGGTGTCATTCTTGCACCATCTTGCTGCTTCTCAGCCCAGATTTCTGGCTCCAAATCACTTCATGCTCCATGGACATAATAATTGTGGCATAATACTCGCCTAGTTAACTTCTCATGGTGATACTCAGCTTTTCACTTAGTCTCTGTTTAGGCAAAGAAAAGCATGCAACTGTGCTGACTAGTTCCATTTAAACTTATTACCAAAAGATTTAATTACCATCTTAGTAACCCTAACTGCATTTTCCCAGCCCAGTGATTCTCACCAGCATCTGCCCCAGGATCACCTGGAGGTTGTGTTAAAATACAGATTTCTTTTTTTTTTTAATCAGTATTTTAATTTTATTTTTTATTTTTATTTTTATTTTTTATTTTATTTTATTTTTATTGCATTTTAGGTTTTGGGGTACATGACACAAGAGCAGAAAATCAAACACCGCATGTTCTCACTCATAGGCGGGTGTTGAACAATGAAAACACGTGGACACAGGGAGGGGAGCACTACACACTGGGGTCTATTGGGGGGAAATGGGGGAGGGATGGGGAGTGGGGAGGAGGGGAGAGATAGCATGGGGAGAAATGCCAGATATAGGTGAAGGGGAGGAAGGCAGTAAAATACAGATTTCTGCACGACATTCCAAGGGTGTCTGATTCAGTAGGTCTATGGTAGGGTTAAAATCTCTCATTTCTCATAAGTTTCCAGGTGATGCTTATGCTGCCAATCTGGGGATCATACCTGGAAATGTCTTAGCTAATTTGCTACCTTATTGTTAGTCCAATCTGCACCATTTTGTAAACTCCCCCACTATTTTGCAGATCTTGGTCAAAGTGAAACATTTCACGGGAGTTCAGGCTGTGAGAAACATCCTGTCACAAGACAGACAAAGGCCCATCTAAAGTTACATCTCTATCATATCTTGCTGTCCAAAGGTCCAATGAGCATCATACTGACATCCCACCAAAATGAGGACCAAACTGCCTCATCATGAGAACATTTTATCAATATCTTGCTGGGCAGCAAGTCATATTGTCCAGACCCTTCCCGCCCATACCTATAGATTGGCCCAGCCTATAAGCAGTGGTGGGCTCTGGCATTAGGTTGGTCCCACACTTCCGTGGGTTTTATGCTAGACATAAAGCCTGCATTTGCTGTGTATGTGTGCGTGTGTGTGTGTGTGTGTGTGTGTGTGTGTGTGTGTGTGTGTATGTCTTTCTTTAACTCTTGCTTTCCCTTCAAAACATAACACTTACTCTTTCAGATGATTATTTTATATCTTGTTTTTTCTTCTCAAATCTTTAATATCCAGTTCTTAATCTAAATCTTACCTAAAGCTGTGCTTATTTTTAACAAGAAAGACAATAATAATCAGAAGAGACTTCTACCTGGGTCTACCATGAAAACAACCAACTAGCTTACGACTGTCCCAATACACTCTGCCTCCCAGTCTGCTATCATGAATAAACTGTTCATATTCCTAAACCAAGCTCTCCACATGGGCACTTGCTCTCAGTCTCTCTAACTTATCTATTCGAGAACTTAATAGTTTTCCCTTCCTCATGCATCAGTTTTTTTCTATTCACTGGATTGTTTCCATCAGAATATAAACATCATACACTATTATCTTAAGAAAAAAATCTAAAAAGTCATTAACCTCACATCCCCACATAGCAGTTATCTCCTTTCTTGCATTTGTAATTCTCTTACTAGATCTAGTTTTTCCCAAAGCATTTGCTTGTATACACACTCTAATCAGGCTTCCTCCTCTACTATTCTTCCAAAGCTAGTCTCATCATGGTCTCCAATTCTTTATTTTTCAAATTCAGTGGCCAATTCTCAGTCCTCATCCTGCTAACCTAGCGGCATCATTTGACATGGTTGGTTACTCTCTCCTGACCTAGCAGCATCATTTGACATGGTTGGTTACTCTCTCCTGACCTAGCAGCATCATTTGACATGATTGGTTACTCTCTCCTTTTTGAAACTCTTCTTTGGCCTTTCTCTTTTCTCTCTCCTTTTTTTTCCAACCTACTGTTTTATTTTTTTCTCAGTTTCCTTTGCCAAATCCCTCTGATCTTCCAGATTTCTAAATGTAAAGCCACAAGACTCACATTTTAAATTCTGTATTATTTTCCCTACATGCACTAACTAGCTAATCTAAACCAGTCCTGGATGTTAGATACCCTTTGAATGCTAATGAGCTGTGGACTTATTCAACTACCATTCTATATCTCCATTTGTATATAAAATGGGCATATCAAATGTATGGAAAACTGTTGAACAACCTGCTAATTTAGAAAACATGCTTATTTCTAATCTTTAACTTAGTAAACATTCAATACTTTCAGTTCCTTTGGGGGATAAGAGTTTCAAGTAAAAAAAGTTATGTTATGCTTGACTCTTCCCTTCTACTCCAAATCCTGTTGATCAGCAAATCAATACTTTGAAAATATGTAAAGAATTCATGTTAATGTTGAATAAGACAGAAAACTGGGACATAGGATAACAGGAAAAAGTCCCTGGACCAGGAAGTTGCTGAATGTGGGTCTGAATGGAGACAGAGGACTAGGAGATATTTTATAATTTCCAATCCCAGTCTGAGCCTCCACAGAAGTCTCTGCAAGAAGGCACTTGAGGTGGAGGAAGTAGAAGTGGTAAAGAAATGGGAGAGCAAGAGTTCCCAGGGATCCAGAGCTCCTTAGAAAAGACTCAAAAATCCACTGTGTGAGGCTGTGATGTCAGAACTGAGGTCACAGAAGGGACCTGAGAGTGTGGGTTCTGGCCCAGAAGGCCTCAGGAGAGGCTGTGCAGCAAGATGAGGGAGGTCTGGAGCCCTGCATAAAGAGAAGGACAGGACCACCACTGACTGGTATGTACACCCCGGCCTAGGCCCTTCCTCCCACCTTTGTCCCTGTACTCATCAACTACAGACCTCTTTCCCAGGGCCCTGCATTTCCCTCCCCTGACTCCAACATTTCCCAATCTCATAATCCTCCTAGAGCATCCTTTCCCAGAAACATCATGGTCCCTTTCATGTAGACCCTGCAGTTTTTCCTATCCTGATACTCAAGCCCCTTTTCATGCTCATCCTTCCTACTTTTGCCATTGCCTAAAAGGATGATCTTCGTCTCCCATCCCCATGCCCCCAGCTGTGTCTCCACAGACCTGGGCTTGAGGCCTCCCACTATCACCATGGCCAAAGGTGGAGAAGCCCTGCCACAGGGCAGCCCAGCACCAGTTCAGGATCCCCACTTCATCAAGGTGACAGTGAAGACACCCAAAGACAAGGAAGATTTCTCAGTTATAGACACATGCACCATCCAGCAGCTGAAGGAAGAGATATCTCAGCGCTTTAAGGCCCACCCTGATCAGCTTGTTCTAATCTTTGCTGGCAAAATCCTCAAGGACCCTGACTCACTGGCACAGTGTGGAGTGCGAGATGGCCTCACTGTCCACCTGGTCATCAAGATGCATCGTCGTGCCTTTGGCAGTGAGTGCCCAGCTGCCCCTGTCCCTTCCCCAGGCCCAAGCCCTGGATCACTCCCTCAACCAGGCTCCATTTACCCAGCAGATGGGCCCCCTGCCTTCAGTTTAGGTTTCCTCACAGGCCTCAATGGGCTGGGCTTGACCTCCAGTGGCTTCCCTGACCAGACAAGCTCACAAATGCGGCAGCATGTGTCTATGCCTGAATTTGTGGCTCAGCTCATTGATGACCCCTTCATCCAGGGTCTGCTGTCCAACACGGGCCTGGTGCGCCAGCTGGTTCTTGACAACCCCCATATGCAGCAGCTGATCCAGCACAACCCTGAGATTGGGCATATTCTCAACAACCCTGAAATTATGCGGCAGACACTGGAGTTTTTACGTAACCCTGCCATGATGCAAGAGATGATGCGTAGCCAGGACCGGGTGCTTAGTAACTTGGAGAGCATTCCTGGTGGCTACAATGTGCTGCGCACTATGTACACAGATATTATGGACCCAATGCTTAATGCAGTCCAGGAACAGTTTGGTGGCAATCCCTTTGCCACTGCCACTACTGCTAATGCCACCACCACCACCAGCCAACCTTCTAGGATGGAGAATTGTGACCCTCTCCCTAACCCCTGGACTTCCACACATGGAGGCTCAGGTAGCAGACAAGGAAGGCAGGATGGGGATCAGAATGTACCTGACATTAGAAATACGGTTCCAAACTTTCTGGGTAATATAGGGCTCTATGACTATCTCCAGCAATTGCATGAGAACCCCCAGTCCCTAGGAACTTATCTACAGGGGACTGCATCGGCTCTCAGCCAAAGCAAGGAACCACCACCACCACCACCAGTAAACAGAGTTCCCCCGTCATCACCCTCATCTCAGGAGCCTGGGTCAGGCCGGCCTCTCCCCAAGGAATCAGTAGCAATCAAGGGAAAGTCCTCCTGCCCAGCTTTCCTGAGATACCCCACAGAGAACAGTACTGGACAAGGTGGAGACCAAGATGGTGCGGGGAAAAGCTCTACTGGACATAACACAAACTTGCCTGATCTTGTCTCGGGCCTGGGAGATTCTGCCAACAGGGTTCCATTTGTTCCCTTATCCTCTTCCTCCACAGCAGCCACTACTGGAATCCCTGAGCCTCCCTGGCTGCCACCCTCAGTTTATCCAAGACCTCTGAGGCCAGATGGCATGAATCTGGCTCCACACTTGCAGGATGAGATGCAACCACAGCTGCCACTGCTGATGCACCTTCAGGCAGCTATGGCAAACCCCCGTGCTGTGCAAGCCCTGCTGCAGATTGAGCAGGGTCTACAGGTCCTAGCTATCGAAGCACCTCGCCTCCTACTCTGGTTCATGCCTTGCCAAACAGGGGTGGGTAGTACGGCAGGAGGTATAGAGTCTAGAGAAGATACCCTTCTGTCTGAGGATCCTCTCCCAAATCCACCTCCTGAGGTGTTCCCAGCACTGGACTCTGCAGAGCTGGGCTTCCCTTCCCCTCCCTTGCTCAATATGCTGCAAGATTCACCTAGTACCAACCCCCAGCAGCTGCAGCCTGAGGCTCACTTTCAGGTGCAGCTGGAGCAACTGCGGTCCATGGGCTTTCTGAATCGTGAAGCCAATCTTCAGGCCCTCGTTGCTACGGGGGGCAATGTGGATGCTGCTGTGGAGAAGCTGAAGCAGTCATAGGAGTCCTTGTCATTCAGACCATATGTTTTCCTCTGTGCCTTTTCCCCATATCCTATTTCCCTAGCTCTCCCATTCTTGCATACAGCTGCATTATAAACCAAATTTACTCTGATGCCCTTTATTGTGGAGGCAATGTTGTTCCAGAGTCGACGAGGAAGACTAAGGGCCAGAACAAAGTGGAGGTGCTGTTTATAAGTCAACCACTGGCACCACTATACCATCTATACCATCGGTGGGGGGGGCCAGGTCTGAGCTCTGCTTATGCCTGTCTTGAGATGCAATTACATTCAATCTCCAGTGTCGACTTGCCTGAGTCTCATTCTTGTGGGCTATGAGAAAAAGGAAGGATGTAGGAGAAGAGGTGGTGATAAGGGCTGTCTCTATATGGATGGAAGGACTTGGACGGAAACTAAAAGATCTGAAGCTAGAAGACTCACATGTATGAAGAACAGTGGAGGAAATGTTGCTGCAACCCTTTGAAGGTTGAGGCCTGCAACTTTCCTGGTGTTCTTTCGGTGTTTCTTCAGATTTTGTAAACTGTAGTAGCTACTACCTGGTGCTCTGGTTTTCCGAACTCCCTACCACTAGCCTGACTGAAAAGTGGGTACAGTTTCTTATTTTTATTTCCCCTGAAGATTATCCCCCAAGTGCCTTTTACTTCCAGGATTTGATGCTAATCTCTGAGCGGATAGGGATAGAGCAGCAAAGGTGTCAGGGTGACTTCTCAGATTCCTGAATTTCACTCTGTTTATACAGTCCCTTGTAGCCTTGTAGCGAGGTTCAAAGAGATAATTTTTTTGCAACTTTGAGCTCAAAATTGAAGTCCTACTCTGTGTATAGCATTCTGCTAGTTATTAGGAATTCAATATGAGCAAAAGAGTTTTACTCACTGCCCTGTCCTTATGAGTTTATGATCTTATAGCAAGAAATATGCAAATTGTGACTATACCATTTGCATTATTGGTGATTACAAACTATGAGAAATGCTGTAAAGAAAAAGGTGAGTAGCTGTGAAATAGCATGATCAGGGGCTTGACCTAGTCTGGGGAGACAGAAAGTGAGTCTGTACTGCAAACTAAAATCCAAAACGTAGTAAGAATTAAGTAGGTAAAGCTTTGAAGGAGGAGGGGAGAGCTTTCCTGCAGAAGAGCCATTATGCACAAAAGCACTGAGGTGGGATGTGCATAACACATGGAAGATGTCCTTGGCATCCCAGACTAAATTCTTGTTTGCATTCAATGATGCTTTTCACTACCCATGTACTTCTAGGGTAAAAGTGTTACAATTCATAAATCAAGCCAATAAATCATGCTTTCTAGTCCATATGCAGATAAATGTGTCAGGTAAACACACTGCAGAGAAATGCACAAACATACAATGCATATCTACTTAAATACATCTTCACATGGGCACATTCTCTGTACACATGTACAAGCATACATACAAAACACAGTCTGTTAAATCAGAGTTTCATTGCAAAATGGAAGTGTAAACATACGAAACATTCTCATTATATTCCAATTAAGGAAGTAAAGATGTCTTTTTGGAGGATACCTAAAAGTGGCTGTGGTGTGTGTTTAGATGTCAGAGAGTCAGTACTGGGAGAAAGGGAACCTCTACTTGGAGCCCAGGATATTTTGATCAGCCTGTGTAACTGAGTTAGTAGCGCATGGCTTAAAGGAGATAAAAGCAGCCTTAGGGGAAACATTTATTTTAGCGATTTAGGTTTCAGTGTCTAGGTGGAGCACAAGGCTCCTGATATGATTTGGCTCTGTGCCCCCATCCAAATGTCACCTTGTAGCTCCCATAATTCCCACGTGTTGTGGGAAATGATTGAATCATAGGGGCGGGTCTTTCCCGTGCTGTTCTTGTGATGGTGAGTGGGTTTCACGAGATCTGATGGCTTTAAAAACCGAAGTTGCTCTGCACAAGCTCTCTTCCTGGTAAGATGTGACTTGCTCCTCCTGGCCATGGTTGTGAGGCCTCCCCAGCCATGTGGAACTGTAAGTCCAGTAAACCTCTTTCCTTTGTAAATTGCCCAGTCTCTGGTATGTCTTTATTAACAGCGTGAAAACAGACTAATACAGCTTCAATGCCCCCTCGCTCCACTCCCCTTAAGGGGTTAGTTTTTATCCAGATTAAAGAAAAACCTATTGTTTATGGTGGTCCTAGGGGAAATGAAGAGGAAAGTCTTGCCTCTCCATTTTCTTCAGCTCATAAGCTGAGTTCTCTGGGTCTGCCTCTGACTAGGACAGATACACATTGAACCCATAATTTCCATTCTTGGAAGTCCAGGTAGGTCTGAGGAAAAAAAAAAAAAAAGAAAACTCATGGAAAGAAATGTTACTGCCTTTATCTGCTTTCCATCTGGGCCAAAGAAAGCCTCAGGCTCATGTGAAATTAAGCCCTGCTCATCAGGGAAGACAGCAGGTGAACTGGGTCTAAAAGTCTTAGCTAGGGAGAGGGGTGTTCATTTAGTGGATGATTCTCTTGCCATAACCTCTTGAGAGTCCTCCACAATTGACTGGGTGCTTGGAATCCTTGCTCTAGCTTCCAAGAGTAAAGTCATCAGCTTTATGCCTGGTTCCAAGGTGGTGAATTCAGGAGAAGGAGGCTTCTGGGGCAGGGAGGGTCACTGTCTTCTACCTAGCAGCTAAGGTAGGGCCTGGTATGTGGAAAGTGTGCAATCAATGATTGAATGAGTGTTAAATGATGAGTGAGTAAGTGAGTAAACAAATGAGAAAGTGTTTAGGGACACTGGGTAGACACAAATCAAATAAAAGATACCACAGGACCAGAGCTTGAGCTTGGGAAAATAAAGGCTATTAGAATTTTAGTGGGAGGAGGTCCCTGCAGGCTGAATGTGGCTGAAAGAGCAGACCTCCTAGGACTTACCATCTGCTGTCCCTTTTCTTACTGTCTATCAGCCATGGCCCAAGATCAAATATGGGTTGTGGAAGGGCAGAATAGGGGGTCATACAGGTGGAGAAGAGAAAATAGAGTCACAGAGTTTTGGTCATGCTGGGCCTACTGCCTAGATCTTTCCAAATAAATTGTACTCTTTCTTTAGACCAAGAGATTTACTAGAAAGTAAAAAAACAAACAGGGTAAACTCTGGAGTACTGACAGCTGATTTGCATAACAATTAGCCAGGAAAGTAGATAGCAGTTAAGGAGAAAGGTATCCAAACAATATAAAATGTTTTTAAGCATCTGTGTTATTTCCTCTTTTTTTTTTTAAAATGGTATCCTAATATCTTCATCATAAACACATGTCTGTATTTTTTCAGTATGTTTTAGGGGTTCATTACTTATATTTATTTAATATTAATAATAGCTAACACTTGTTAAGACTTTACTGTATGTCAGGTCCTGTTCCAAGCTTTTTACATCTGCTTCCACACAATAGTCCTTTAGCACAGATATTAGCAGTGTCCCTATTTTATGGATGAGGGCAGCTGAGGCAAATGAAGAGGGGACGTACATCACTTAAAGTTGTAAAGCTTCTTCATATTACAGCCAGGATTAGACAGTCTAATTCCAGAGCCCATACTCTTAATCACTGCAATAAATCAAGTTAATTTAATTTATGTGTTAATCCCTACCCCTAAAAAAGTAGAGCAGGGCAGAATTTGTGATATTAAAATTTTTACACCCCTGAGTCCTGCAAATATCTACACTGCATTAAAATGTCTTCTTTACCACATCCTACATATGTGTACATGCTTTGTTTCTTTGCTTTTTATCTACTAGTACTACACTTCCTCAATTATTTTAACTTTGAAATATTTAATGACAAAAAGAATAATGCCTGGCATTGCAAAATACCTTTGGCTAATTTTGTCTGTTTTTCCAAGTACGCTTTATAGCAGATGTCAAATTTCAGAAAAGGTCAAATGAGATTTTGATTGGCTTTCTATTATATTTATAAATTGGAGGAATATTGAGAAATTTGCAGTAGGCAGTCTTTCCTTTTAAAATAGGAAATGTTTCTATTTATTTAAATTTTGTTTCTTTCTAAAAAAATATAGTTTAAGTTTTACACATTGGATTTATTTAAACATGATATTTTCTGGTTGTTATTTTGAGTGACAAATTTTTAATTATATTTTCTGAGTGAATTAGACTGTGATGAAACTGCGCTATTATCAGTTACTGTATTATCACTTCAGATTGTTTTTTTAAATTGATATTCATGCAATCAAGTGTACACATTGTTGATGCCCAGCACAAGGCTCTGAGTACCTGTGGCTCCCACACTGGCATCATCTTGGCTCTCTGCGTCGTGCCTTCTCATTCCTCATCCACAGCTTTGGCCACGGTGGAGTCCCCAAGCATGTGCACATCTTTCTGGTTACTCTCTGTCTGCTGAAGCCTCCTTTCTTGAACATAGTTACCTAGGGACTTGAACCAAACAGATTTGGAGTCAAGTCTCTTTGTGAGACTGTTTCACTTGGAAAAGAATTCGGCCTAACCTATCAATCTGAGATAGAAAACGAGGAGAGTATAAAAGCTATGGTGAATCATCGATAAATTTATAAGTGGAAAAGAGAAGCACTATATTATAAACGATGGGACTTGGCTTCTAATATGGGACACATCGCTTTGCCACTCATGAGCTCAGATTTCCTTATTGGTACTGCAAGTGTCTTACAGCTCTAAGAGCTGGGAAGCCTAGCGCCCAGATGGGTCCATCTTCAATTCTGCCGTGGGAGTATAGAGTTCTGAATGCTGTTCCTGCTTCTTACACTAACATCTTGGGTTACACTAAACCTTCTTTTTCTTCCAGAAATAATGTGTGGTTCACAGCAGGAGATTATCAGGGTGGGTATTCTTGGTATTTGTATTGAAAGGTGGACTTTTTGGTCAAATGAAGCCAGGACCTTAGGGCAGCAGGTACGAGGCTGACAAAGATGCATCTCAGGAGCAGAACAGATGTTACAAAGGTGTTGAGCACTAACTCCACTCCTACCTCCAGGTTCATTGTACAATTTTTCTCTCTTTTCAAAGTTATTATGCTATTTGGTCCTTTTAGCATGTACTCCTTCAAATTATGAAGAATTTTAACTTTGTTGCTGGTTGCAGGCTGGCATCCTCATAAGAAGCATGAATTTATTTGCCTGTTAAAATAAATGTCCATTTACTAATTTATTTTTAAAAATGTATTTGTATAAATTTTAGAGGTTCATGAGCTATTTTATTACATGCATATGTGGGGTAGTGGTGAAGTCTGGGCTTTTAATGTAACTATCACCAGAATAATGTACATTGTATCCATTCAGTAACTTCTTATCCCTTACCCCAATTCTATCTTCCCACCCTCTGAGTCTTTAATATCTATTATTCCACTCTCTATGTCCATGTGTAACACATTATTTAGCTACTATTTATAGGGAAGAACATATGGTATTTGGCTTTCTGTTTCTGAGTTGCTTAAGGGCCTCCAGTTCCATCCCTATTGCTGCAAGAAACATGATTTTTAAAATTTTGGACAGCTAAATAATATTTCATTGTATATGTGTGTGTATATATGTATGTGTGTGTATATATATATATATATATATAACACATTTTCTTTATCTAATCATCTATTGATAGACAATTAGGTTGAGTCCATATCTTTCTTATTGCATTCACTAATATTCAACAGTTAGCATCTGTTATGTTCCAGGCTTAGTCCCAAGTATTACCAGCCTGGTCCCAAGATTACAAAGGAGGGAATGATCACAGAGGAAGTGATGTTAAACTAATGTCCTATAAAGTGGGTAGCGGATGGCCATTTTCTGGGTGAACAAGCCAGAAAGGCATTCCAGGTAGAGGAAACAGCATGAACAAAGGAATGGCGGTTCCACTGTCTGGTGTGTAGGAAAACTGTAAAACCAGTATGGCTAGAATTCTGTGATAAAGGCTATGCTTTACATAACAGCCTCAAGTGTTCGGGAATGTACCCTGAGGGCAGTGGGGAACTTTGAAGGTTTTAAGCAGGGAATGACATAGTCCAATTTACATTTTATAACTAAGTTAAAAAATGAGATTGGAGGGTAACAGAATTAATGGTAGAGGGACAAATAGAAAGGCTGTAGCTGCAATCTTTTGAGAGAGGTGGTAGATTCTTCCTAAGTGGAACAAAAGAGAAACCCTATCTGAAAATTTAAGCTATATCCAAGTAGGCAGGCTTTCAGTTTCAGTGCCTTCTGCTAAGTTTTGCCCGGGCCACAGTGCCTTATACGTAGTCTTACACAATATCATCCCTGTAAAATATAGTCATCCCCTCTTATCTGCAGAGTATGTGTTCCAAGACTTCCAGTGGATGACTAAAACAGTGGATAGTGCCAACCCTACAAATACTATGTTTCTTTCCTCTACATGCACACTATGATAAACTGAAATTTGGAAATCAGGCCCAGTAACGGATTAAAAACAATAACATCAAATAGTATAATCATAACAATGTGCTATGATAGAACTTATGTGAATATTTATTTCGGGAATTTTGTACTTTATTTTCAGATTGTGGCTGACCACAGGTAACTGAAACCATACAAAGCAAAACGGCAGATAAGGGGGGACTACTGTGCTAGACTCACTGAGCACTCTTGTCCCAGGAACGGGTTCTTGAGTCTGATGCCAAAATCTCCCACCCTTCACACACACAGGACTGGGAGAAGCCAAATACCTTTCCCAATTTGTCACACACATAGGTTTCCTTCATTCAAATCTTGAATGAAACTTCTATTTCCATCTTTTCAGTCTCCAGAGCATGAGCTTTGGAGAAAAAAAGTGTGCTAACTTCAAACTGAAGCACTGTATGTGTTACTTGAATGGCCTTCTATGGGTTGCCTGACATCTTTAGTCCAGTTTACCTAAATAATAGAAGAAATAAGAGCACAGTTTAGAATTATTGTAAGGATTACATAATCTATGTGAATATCTTAGCAGAGGTTGCTTAGAACACAGCAAGGAATATTAAGTGTCAGTCATTAAAGTGATTGAAACTCTCTGAATCTGTTTTTCCATCTGTACGATGGTGTTGATGCTATCTACTGGGTACTAGCAAAGATTTCTGTAAAGCTACACATATTTATATTTAACATACAGCACCTTAGTTTCCACATACATACTCATTAAAAAGTAGTTATCTTTCCCTTTCTGTGCTCCAAAAGCTCTCCTCTCCCTACCTCCAGTTTGATTGGTGAATATTAGTAATTGATATCTGTGATGCTCAATGAATGCTTTAATTTCCCAAAACACAACTCAAAGACTGCTCCCCACAATAATATGACTAAATTTCACAGAACGTGTCCAAACAATTTTATTTACAGTATCTCCCCAAATGGGAAGGGAAAAGGAATGCGGGGCCACTCCTGACGAAAATAGAGAGTCTTGTCTGTCATTGCCGCCACTCTTGTGATTCCCTAGATGTTTCTTTGCTGCTCAACTCCTTCAAGATAGCTGTACAGGGCTGGGTACTGAAGGCATCACTTACTTATGAGCAGCAGGGTTCAGAGTATAGTAGGCAGGACCAGGCATCGTTTCACATGTGCCCATTGTACCCATTCCACACTCAGCCCCAGAGACTCGGCATCAGGTGGTAAGGACCCTGGCTCAACAGGCTCATGAGGTAGACAAGGTTCTGATCAGAGTTGTACAGGGCCTGTCATCCTCTGTCACCATTAAATAAACTGCACGTTTCTCATTGGTGTTTTCCTCTCTGTAGGACATCTTTCTTCCTGCACATTCCAGTCTTGGAAATGTTTCTCTGCACTCTCTGTCTCAAATTTCTCAGTTTCATTCTTCTAACTATTGCCACTGGCTTCTGGATTTGCCCTCCCATTCCATGGAAATCACCTTCCCTAACATTAGCAATGGCCTCCTAATTGCCAAATCCAGTGGGTATTTCTTAGCCTGCCTCCTTTTTAAATCTTTTTGTGGGGTTTAACACTAGTAGCACAGCCCGTGATTTTTTGTCATTGGTCTTCTCAGTCTACGCTGCAGTCCTTCGGGGATTGCAAGTTCTTTTACATTTTTTCCTGGCTCAGGCAAATGCTAACACCTCTCTTTCTGTTCTTATGTTTTCCTCTAGACTTTACTTCCCATTTCACTGAGAGAACAGATATAGTGAGAAAGAATACTCACAAATTTTCACTTCCACATCTACCCACTTATGTACATAGGTGGCAATATATTCTACCTGCTCTCCTGCTGCTGTAGATGGAATTACTAAATCCAACTATTTCACATAAGGTAAGTGTAGATTCCTTCTACTCAAGAACAGTCTTCCTCTCTTTCCTTTACCATCAAACTTTATTTTAGTAACTACTCAAAGAGTTGTTCATGTTCATTGACACGAATTTCTTTCCTCTCTCCCCTTAGACCTACTATAATAAGCCTTTGCCCATATCACTCTAAAGTTTGAAACCATTCTTATTAGGGTAACCAAAAAATCTCTGTGTTGCTGGATGCTGTGGTCATTTTTCAGTCATTATTCCTGCCTGACAGCCATATTTGAGTAAATCTTGTGTTTGATGTACTTGGTCGCCTCCTCTTTCTTGAAACACTTCCCCTTATATTCCTAGTCATTATACATTTTAAAATTAACTCCTCTCTCAAAGACCTTTGTTTCTCACTTTCCTTTGTTCATTCCTTCTCATCTCTCAGACGTCTTCACTTTGGAGTTCTTATCTTTCCATTTTTTTTCTCATTTCCTTGGTGTTTTTGCCCAGTTGCATGGCTTTAAATACCATGTATACATTGATGAGTTCCAAATTTGTATTTCTAGTCTAGACTCCTCACTGAATGACTGACGTTTGCAGTCAAAACTATGAGACATTTCCTCTACAATACCTTAGAGATAATGAACGAATCATTTTCTCCCACAAACCTGTCTTCAAACAAACAGAAGGCAAATCCACATTTCTTGGTGCTCTGACCAAAAACCTTACAGACATCCTTGACTTCTCTCTCTTGACAAAAGTCCATTGTTATCAAATCCTGCTGGCGTTACCTTCAAAATACACCCAGAATCAGACTCTTTGTCACCATTTTCATTGCTACCAATCTGCAAATTGCTGGCATTGCAATAGCATTCTAAGTAGATTCATTGTTCCTATCCTGGTTCTCTACTCCCCCCACCCCCTGCCTTTTTGTTTTGTTTGTTTTTTCTCTATTCTTGACACAGCAGCTATATTGATTCTTTAAAAACCAAGATAGGTTATGTAACATTACACAGAGGAAGAAGCAGGTAGAGCGAAGGTCTGTGATTTTCCTAAAGTCACAGTTTCTGATTAACAAAGATGTAGGAACAAGAACTCTTGGATTTCAGAGTTTGTGATCTTGGCTCTCTGCTGCTCCATAGTCAGAATCAATTGATTCCTTTGAAACAAGTGAATAGAAACTGTGTCTTGTCTTGGCCTTATACAGGGAAAGGGATAAGTTATGTTCCAACTCTTCAGGAGTTTAGAATCTCAGAAAAAAGTAAGAGAATAATCTAAATCACATGAAGATATTACCTATTAATATATTTATAATAAAAGCAAATTGAATGTTTCTCTGCTGCTGAGGACCATTGTTAGCACATCAGAATAAAGTAAAATAACATGGAGTGAGATGGAAGAGAGAGAAAATGGAGTTTCTTCAGAGCTCAGAGGGAAAATTTATTTTTTGTTTTTTTGAATCTTACATACCCAGGAAAATGTGTGTGTGTGTTTTTAAGTATTTTATAAGAGAGACAGACAGACTTGGTGGGGCAGAGTGAAATCTGGTTCTGGAGATGTGCTATGGAATTGGGGAGAACATGGCAGGGTCATTCTTTAGGGCCTTACCAGTGTTGAATTACTTAAAATTGAATTCAGAGTCTCCCTCAGCACAAATTGAAACAGCTAGACTTGGGGGATAAAGGAACAAGTTTACCTAATAGGTCAAGATTCTGAAGTCAGGCTTAGTGCTAACTCTTCTTTGCAGTTTGGCAGTTGCACTGATTTATGTGCCAAACTGTGAGCTCACTTCTCAAAGTGGTCCAGGAGAAGGACTGTTTAAGGCTCTAGCAGGGTCAGATTCATGCAACAGTCTAAATGATTTACAGATGCTGTAGGGCTGGTGAAATCTATCTATACTCAAAAGCTGAATTTATTTTTAGTGCATAGGTAAAACCATATTTTATGCCTTTTTAGGGAAAGATGATGATGAACGCTGACAAGTGGTAATCAGGGAAGTTTCACCTTGGGAAGTCTTGTCTTTCTGTGTTAGTCATTGCATTGCTTTACTTCAAACTTCAGTAACAACTGATTGACATTGATCTATCACTATTTTCAGTGGAAACTGACTTACAAAATTTTAAGGGCTGCCCATATCTTCTCATCTGGGCCCGGCTTTTGAGAACCCCTCGAAATGTAATCACCGCCAGCTTCCTCAAACTCTTTCAGTAATCCTCTTTGCTATCTCCTTTCTGCACCATTGTTTGATACCTCCTTCTCTTCCAATCTGTTCCACCCCTCTGATTTTTCTCCTCTGAGCTCCTCTGCCCCGTGACAGCTCCTTGTGCGTGAATTCACCTCCACAGCTGAACTAGGAGCTCTCCATGGCCACAGCTGACACCCTCTTGCTTTACCCATGAACTTGTGATACTTTTTCCTATAATTGCTTTTCTAGATAAAAATACTCTCTGTCCTGATTCTTGAGGATGTGACTATATCTGAACAGCCTCAATGCAATGTAAATAAACAAGAATCAAATTACTGAATACTGGCTGTATGCCAGACGCTGTGCTAGACATACATTTTCATTACCCAACACATTAGCGTAATAAAGACATTATTCATTAAATAAACCAAGACTATAATACATGCCAGTATAATCTCTAACACATTTCCCATAATATTTTATTGAGTGCTTATTATGTGCAAGGCACAGATGAAATGCCCACTCTGATGAAGTATTAGAATGGTAATCAATCAATCAATTCAAAAGCAAATAAACACTGCAGAGTAAGTCATGCAGATAAATCCTAGCATACCTTTATAAATTTAAGATTTATTAACCAAATAACTCTGAGCTTAACCCTATTCCTGAAGACCAGGAATTGACTTCCTCCTCAATAAGTCATAGACACTTTTGAGACAAGTGTGAGAACATGATCACCTTTCTGGGTTATTCAGTCTCCCAAGGAGCCTCAGAAAAATAGTATGTTCAATGTGATCATTGATAGCTCCAATTCATCTGGCTATTCCTCTTCCTTCCAGAGCTCCCTGCCATGTAAAACCATTTCATTCACATCATCGGTGTGTGTCCATGTAAATGTACTAGACAGCTATTCTATACATTTTTTTTTAATCTCCAACTTCTGCTCAGAATTCATATTGAGGTCTTTCCCAGGTGAAGTAGTTTTAGAAGTCGACTCCGAATCTCCTTGGTTCTAGCTCCATAGATAATAGGATTGAGTACAGGAGGCACCAGCACATAGAGATTAGCCAGAAAGATGTGCACATGCTTGGGGACTTGGTGGTGACCAAAGCGGTGTGTGAGGAAGGAGAAGAAGGCAGGGATGTAGAAAACCAGGATGACACCAATGTGGGAGCCACAGGTACTCAGAGCCTTGTGCTGGGCATCATGAGATGGCAGATGAAAGACTGCATGGAGGATAAAGCCATAGGAGATGGCAATGAGAACAGAATCCAGTCCCATGGCCAGCAGAGCCACAGTCAGCCCATAGACAACATTGACAGTGATACTGGCACAGGCCAGTCGGGCAATGCCCATGTGCTCACAGTATGTGTGTGTCATGACATGGTGACCACAGTAGGGGAGTCGCCTCAGCAAGAAGATGAAGGGAGAGACAATTGCCATGCTACGGAATATCCCAACAAAGCCAATTCTGCCTATGACAGCATGGTTGAGAATGGCTGTGTACCTTAATGGGTTACAGATAGCCACATATCTATCAAAGGCCATGGCAAGTAGAATCGAGGACTCCAGAGCATAGATAGAATGGACACAAAACATCTGGGCCAGGCATCCACCAAAGGAAATCTCACCAGCATGAAGCCATAAAATGGCCAGCATCTTGGGCACAGTGGTAGAACTCAGAGCCAGGTCCGTGAGTGAGAGAAGGCAGAGGAAGAGGTACATGGGCGCATGAAGAGCATGGTCCCTGACAATGACCAGGATGAGGGCAGCATTTCCAGCCAATGCTACAAGATACATGACACAAAAAGGGATGGCAATCCAGAAGTGGGCAGCCTCCAGCCCTGGGATCCCTGTCAAGAAGAAGGTGTCTGGAAGATGGTTATCACTGAGGTTGGAATCTGACATTCTTCCTAGCAGACAAAGGGCTCTTTCTGAGTAGTATTGTTATGCTTGCCCTGTAACAACAGATATTTGGTTTATATAAAACAAAGATCTTTTTGTGAAATAATCTTTTTTAGGCTCAGAAAAACTATTTATTGTTTTTTACTTGTATAAGCATCTGAAATGACTCTACCACAGATAATTCATTTTTTTAAAACTTCTGCTAATTTCTATGTTGAACAATAATGATTTGAGCTCTATATCCAAAGCACCAAGATAAGCATTTATTAATCTTCTCAAACTGATCCTTCCAGACGTGTCTCCCTCTACATCCTGCACATCATTTATTGACCTCTAGTCCATCCACATCATGGGATGTTTCTTACCTCTCATTCGTACCTTTTCTCTTACCTAGGGAGTCTTATTTCTTTACTTTCCTCTTCTCTATTAAGTTTTAATACAAGTTTCCCCACTTCGCAGAAGCCTTCCCCTTCTAAACCGGTCCTTAGTAATCTCTAATTATGTATTTTTCCTACTTCCAGTATCTTACAAAATTCTATTGGGCTAGGACTGTGTCTTTATGGAACTGTAACCTCTACACTGCCTATGACTGGATCTGTACCTAGACATTTTGACAACTTCAATAAAGACTAAATTCTGATCATTCTTAGTGACATGCCATTGATGTTTTGAGTTAATGATATAATGATGCATTAACTTTCTTGTCTGTATTTGTTATTTACCAAATATACACCAAATCACTTCTGTATATATATCACCTGAAGTGCCTATGAAGAGGCAGGTAAACTTGAATGTGCCTTCATAGCATGATTGAATCTGTACAGCGATTTGAGCATTCACGTGGATATACTAGAAGGAAGTGTGAGATAAATCAGGTATCTTGTTGAGGAGACTGCCTTCAACTGTGGCAAAGCCAGTGTATAGTCCTCCAACCCACCAGCATAACGGCTGGATGTGAGGTCAGGTCAGAATGGCAAGTACTGATAGATACAAAAAGTGACGTATTCTGGATTTGCCACCAATAAAGACACTGGAAGGGGATTCTGCTCTTGCTGTGCAGGGATAGCTAGTATTATGTACATTCTCTCAATAACATGTATCCATAAAATAATTCTGAGTAGGAATGCCAGGAAATCTGAATTTAGCCCCGATTCTATAACATTGATTTGTAACTTTGAACAAATCTCTTACATCTCTGGGCAGTCACAATTTATAAAGGGCAATGAATGCAGTCATTGCAAGTTTTTCTGTCTGCTCATTATATGGCATTGAAAAAAATTCCAAAGCCTTTTTGTGCCTTAGTTTTTATCTCTAAATTGGGAATGACACCATCTGACCTAATGTCACAGAATTTTGTCGTTGACTAAAGATGAATATTTATGGAATTAAACATTTGTATACCCAGAATAACTCCCCTATTTTTTCTAAAATATAAGATATTTATCTTCTAACAACATATACTCTGGACAAAAGAGAGTATAGTTATCATTCATCCCTAACCAATGAAAAGACCAAGCCCAGAGAAGTGAACTGATGTAATTTAGTTCATGAGGCATTTTATTTGCAGAACTATGATTAGCTCTCGTGTCTCCTGATTCAGAGTTTGGTGTTTTTACGTCACCCTACTGTCCATTAATATGTCCAATACTTGAATTCCTATCTCTTTCAAATGAGGCTAATATCTTGTTTTTGTCTAATATCAATTCCTAATGCTGCAGTATCTTTACTCGTTATCTGAGCTCCAAAGAGGTGAAATTAGGGAGTCCCCTTTATTTGCATTGAGACTTTTTTTGTAAGAACAGGAGACATCTTAGTTGATTCCTACCATAATGGAGCACCTAGGACTGCAATACGAAGAAACACAGGCATATTTTACTGCAGTAAAGAGAACAGGTGGTGTTTAGGAGGTTATGAGACAGAAGATACAGAGCAAACAAAGTCACTGACATCAGCCAATGCAGGGCTGTGCTAGAGGCTCCTGTCTGGCCCAGATGTTCAGCTCTTCTGCCTTCCTACCCTGCGCTTTGGTTTAAAATGCAGAGGAAAGATGGGAAACAATGATGAACGCAGGGGAGGGGATGCCCATCGTGGGCTCTGCAGACGTCTCAGGCAAAATTAGAAGATAAAGAGCTGCCTGTGGCTGCTCAATCTCAGAAATGAGTCAAGAAGTTTCCAGAAAAGCTCTCCCAAAGCAGAGTCAATTATTTTCATGTAAAATGCCCCCACATTTCTTCCAACTCCTCCTCTTCCGGTCTCCAATAACCCACAGTACCTATTGGGCACATAGCACGGACTAGTCACTGTGTGGAACTGGGGTAACAACAATGAACAAACAGACAAAAATCCCTGCTATGAAAGAGCTTAGATTTTAGCAAGTGCAGACAAATAGCAAGCAAAATGCACAAGTAAAATATATCATATGTTGGATGATGATAAGGGCTTTGAAAAATAAAACAGAAAAAAGAGGGGGAGTGGGAGTGGGGTAAAATCTAACTAGGGCAGTGCGTTAGTTTGCGAGGGCTGCCACCACAAAGCACCACAGACTGAGTGGCTTAAAGTACAGAAACATATTCTCTCACTGTTCTGGAGGCTGGAAGTCTTACAGCACAATGGTGGCAGCGTTGGTTCTTTGAGTCCTTTCTCCTCGGCTTATAGATGGCGCCCCCTTGTGTCTTCAGTTGGTCTTCCCTCTCTGCCTGTGCTCTCATCTCTTGTTATAAGGTCAACAGCCGTACTGTATTAGGGCAGACCCTAATGACATCATTTTTTTAACTTTATTACCTCTTTAAAGATCTTATCTTTATATATAGTCACATTCTGAGATGCTGAGGGTAAGTTAGGACCTCGCCATGTGAATTGGGGGCGTGGAGGCCAACACAATTCAGCCTATAACAGGGATCCAGGGAAATCCTTGCTGGGAAGGTAGCATTTGAGCAAAGACTTGAGTCTAGCTAGCTATGCAGATATCAGAAGGGGAGAGCATTTCAGACAGAGGGACATCAAGTGCAAAGGCTGTGAGACACAGGCCTGCTTGATGGGTTTGGGAAGCAGCAAAGAAGCTATTGTGCTGGAGGACTAGAAGCCGGGGTGCAAGTAGCATAGGCAAGATAGGCTAGATCCTTAGGCCACAGAATGGACTTTGACTTTCACTCTGAGTTGCGGAGGGAATCTTTAAGGGAGAAATCACATTGCTTGTGACCTGCAAGTTCAGGCTCAAATTCATTGCTCAGCCCAAGCAGAGTCCATCAGGTGCTTATGCTGACGCCCCAGGGACACAAGGCTGAAGAGCTGGAGAAACAATTAACACATTTTCACAGAAAAGATACATCTATTTCTAGAGCTCTCACAATTAATAACTTCTAAACATTTTCTCAATTCTAGATAGTATTGCTGTGAATCTCCTTTTTGATGCACTTAGAAAATGTGAGAGGAAGATATTTTTATGTCATATGTGCTTTGATAAAATTTTGTAGGATTTGTGTACTGTCCATTCTTTTATCCTTTTTCTTTTGCTGGGCTCAGAGTGAAGAAGAAAACAGCAGAGATCTATCCTCCATCGCCTTTGGTGGGTGGCTATGATGGGAAATCTGCTTCTGACTTCCTTTTTTTTAAAATCACAGTTAGGGTACCATATTCTTTGCAGGTTATGCAGATGATGTACTTTTCATTGCCAGAGAAAGAGTAGCCAATCTGTATAATGCCAATTTGTCAAATCTGAAAATGCTAAAATCAACCAAAGCCTACAAAGCTATGAAGAATGTTGATACTGTGTAAAATCTATTGGAGAATACAAAACTCTTTAAAAGGGCAGGTTTATTCTCACATTGTCCATAAGAATATTTTGAAATAATACATACATAATGTTTATTTGACCAGAGGCAAAATGGGACTGTGGTAATACCACTGGGTTTGTTGTACAAAGACAAGGGCCAAGGCCCGGGTTTGTAGCTTCCTGGCTTTGTGTCCTCGGGCAGGTCATTTAAGCTCTCCCACCGGTAAACTGAAGAAAACAAGTCCTCCTCTGCTTCTTACACAAGTATTGGGAAGATCAAGTAAAGAATGTCTTTCTGAAGAACTGTATAAAATCAGATATTATCATAATCTATTGCATTGAGATTTTTTAATGATGACACTGGATGGTTTTGGCCTCAGCATTGGCACTGACCTGTGACGGTAGGGGAAAGAAGCTTGGATGATAGAGTTTAGAGAGCTGTAGTCACTAACATCTTCTGCACTTTCTGGCCTATTCGTGCCTTCTATGGAAGATTTAAAATGATTGTTGTAAGATACTCGCTACTCTGTGATTATCTAAGGAAGTGTGGACCAGAAAGATTGGGGCAAGAGCAGGTTCCATTTATTTCCCTTTAGAAAATCATGGGAAAAGGATATTGAGCTTGAGTATCATTTAGGTTCACAATGCAGGCATCCTTCCTAACTTGTCACAGGTCCTGTGTCTGCGTCCCCATCTGAGATCTAGATGTTAGTAACTTAGCTGTGAGTTCATTCACTGAGCATATTGTTGAGGAATCTGATTTCAAGCACTTACCTGCGTAGGAGACATGCTTTTGCAGGTGCAGCATGCTGAGGTTGGACCTCAGTGGAAAGGTGTGTGTATGAGGGTGAAGCTGTATGGGAGAGAGTGTGGTGGTGCACTGGCTTTGGCAGGTGGTGTGTATCTGGATGCAAAGTTTTGTTTAGGGAAGTGAAAGCTGTGTTTCTCTGCAGCTTCAAGGGAGTGTGGTAAGAGGAAGTGAAGGGTCTGAATGTATAATTCGTGTAGAAATACCTTATCCTTTCTCAGTTTCCTGGGCTTACTGAATGTCTTCAGCTCTGCTCTGCATTTCAGCCTCCTCTAGTCAAGGGGATTGGTAAATGGGGTTATTTATGGACTCTCTCTGTGATGTGCAGGTGTGAAAACCCAGATGGCATCCTCTAAGGATTTGATCTGTGGTCCATCTGTTGAGGGAAAGAGAAGAAGCAGTTGATGATTGAGAAAAAATGAGCAAAGAAAAATTTCCAGTGACTTTCCAAGGAAATTTGAAATCAAACATCTAGCCTTTTCCTTTATTGTGAACTCTTACTTTATCACTTCTTTCCTTGTCTTCTTTTTGCCTTCTCTTTACTTCTATGAGTCTCCTTAAATTTCCAGTCATTGTGAGTCCACCACAATTCTGTGCTCATGGGATGTTGGGAAAGATTTATGTGAATAGTGCATGAATGGTGAATAGTGCAATAGTGAATAGTGAACACATATATACATACTTATGCTATCATATTTCACTTACAAATTCATGTTGTAAGAGAAAAAGAAATTTGTGATGATGATAGTAGATTACTAACCAAAACTTAGGACCCTTCTGAACATGGCCTACTGCAACTGCCCTGGTGTGTACCACGAAGGCAGACCTTTTGGAGAATGACGTCAGTGCTCTAGCCAGAGCCCCTTTTATTCCATGACATTACTCATTCACCAAGTCCTTGCACCAAGGGTCACATCCAGAAAATTATCCTTTCAGGATTAAGTGCTTCTCTTCCTTAAGAGTACTGCCCTCTCTTCTCTTCTCAAATGAATTTAAAACCAGTAGACTTCAAAAATTTTATGTGGAAATTCCCTAAGGAATTTTCAAAACATTACATGCTGCTTTAAAATTTTTATTTTGGAATATAAAAATTATAGTTAAAAGTTTAAATGTAAAACAGGATGTAATTTTTGGTGTGTTATAAATATTGACATTTTAAAATAAAATTCTCATGTCTCGATTTAAAATGTATCCTATAAAAACTTTCTATTCTAGCAATTTCTAACCTGCCATTGTTCATTAAAAACACATGAACAAGTTTTTCTTAACTGTCAGAAATTTAATATTATTGCTTTATCTCACAGTTGGTTCATTACCTCAGATTTTTTTTCCTTAAATATATCATTATAGTCACTCTCACTTATAAATAATATGTATATGATTTGGAATTACTTGTTTTATTTCCTATTACTATAGGCTCAACATATTAAAATGTTTTATTACTGGAATTATTATAAGGATTCATTAATGAAAACTATATAAGAAATCTTTATGGTTTATAAATTATTGAACATAGGTCTAAGGTTTTTGGAAATACATATCTTAATGACATTGATAGGATTTTCTGTTTTCTCCCAAATTACTTAATGTATCCATAAGATAATATTGATGAAATGAGACAGGTTTTACAGTCAGTCATTCTTATGTATAAAAATTTAAACTCTGAGAACATGTATTTTCATAAACAACTTAGTTACGAAATGAGAAACTTTCATTTATGCAACGTAGGAATTACAGCATAATTGAGAGTAACTGCAATCAGCAACAGTCTTAAGAAAGGAGGCTCTGGTCCTATGAAATGCAGAGAAGGATACACAGCTGGGACCCAGAGCTTTGGTGAGAGATCTCAGCCAGGCGGTGCTGGTATGTCAGGGACATGATGAGGTTGGTTAAAAGTAAGGGAGAAATAGAAAATGCAAAGTGCAACCAACTGCTTCTATTAGATCAATGGCTGTTGCCAAGGACAAAACAGGTACTTGCATGACACTGACAGAAATAAAACGTGAACAGGAAAAGCAAATCTCTTTTTTTCTTTCATAATTGAGATTTTATTGGTTGAGGATCAGTACAGATATTTCAATTTGTACACAATTCTTAACATACATACTGAAAATCTAAAAAGCCATGCATTGTAGTTCTTTATTAAAGTTATTCCAGTGACTTTCCAGCTTAAAATTTGGAAGCAAATTGTCCTTAACAGGCTATCAAGTACCAGTATCTTCACATGTTGATAAGCTGTGGCATACGTCCCACCCACTCACAACTGAATAGCACATACATTACATATTCAAATTTTTAATCTTTCACAGCACAATGGCAAAGTTATTAAGAAAAGAGGACTACCACACCAAAGATGTTACAGAGTGCACACAATTCTGACAAAAAGAGCCATGATCAAGGAGTGGTTTTCTTTAGAAAACAATTCTGCTAAAAAAAATGAGAATAGAAATAATTTAAAATGTTCAAGACATTAAATGCAGGACTGACTCCATATTGTTATTTAATATGGTTTGTATTATAGGATATACAAACTAACCCCCCGTCGACAGAATGTTAAGCTGACACCAAAGATGTCAAAGCCTTCCGTAATTCAATATCCTGCACGATTTTCTGGTTGTACCAAAAAATAACCAGTGAATGATTTCACTTCTTAAATAAAGCATTTACACTTAAAAATTGGAATGAGGTGGGATTCCCTCCTTCTTAAAAATGTTTCTAGAGCTACTAAAAAAACCTGCATTTACAAAATAGTTGATAAAAATATTCCTCTGGATTGTACAAGAAGAGGGACAGGGACCACTGATAAGACATGGTATATGGTATTAATCAGACTTGGCTTCTTTCTCTCCTGCTTCACCAGAGGCTGGACTCTCCTCAGAGAGAAAATTCTTCTTTAATAACTTTGACTTATTTTACTTTAGTTCAAAACTGAGAGAGGCAAAACTGAGAGAGGCAAAACTATCCCCACTGGTTTATCCTTCATAATATATTTAAGTTCAGAAATTTCAAACATTGCCAAAATACTTTGATCTAAGGCAATACATTGTTCTTAAAATAAATAAAGGAAAGACAGGGGAAGCAGGCCTCAGGCAAGTATATGGTAATTTTATTGATCATTAAATAGGCCTGCTCTAGGAATTGGAATTGTTCCTTTGCTTGCTGAATGGAAGGGGCAATGCAGTAGATAAGAAAAGTAAGATACATGAAGTTTATTGATTTCTTTAAATCACAGATTTTCTACTACTGTGCTTGCAATTATACTTTTAATAAAGTAAGAATAATAAAAAACTGATCTTTTTCTACAAGAGATGATATATCTGGCAGTTTAGGCTTCCTTCTTTGTTCATAGTAGTGCTTTGATTTCTAACCTGGATAAGTATCACCAGTTCCTAATCTATTGGTACTAGTGAATGCTACATTAGCTGGCTAGGACTGCCATAACACAATGTCACAGGCTGGGTAGCCTAAACAACAGAAATTTGCTTCTCACAGTTCTGGAGGCTTGTAGTCCCAAGTCAAGTTTTAGCAGGGTAGGGTTTCTTGGCTTACAGAAGACTACTTTTTTCTCACATAGGATTTCCTTTGAGGAAAGTGTAAGGCGTGCAGTCTCTGGTGCCTCTTTGTATAAGAACACTAATTTTACAAAGCTGAGTTCCTACCCTTATGACTTCACTTCATTTAAATTACAATTAAAAACTCTATCTCCAAATACAGCCAAATTTGGCGACTACCTAAATGAATGCAGGGGATAATGAGAGAAATACATGCAGAATGAAACCCAGATTTTTTTGTGGTTGTTTAACAGACTTTAAAAATCATACCATTCATTGAGAAAAGGAAACTAGAAAGAATACATGTTGACTTTAAAATTTCTATGAAATAGCCAATTATAGGTACTAAACAGTTCTTGGGAAAAAAAGAGAATAAATTGTAACTAAAGATATAGATTTGACAATCATCAGTGTGTCTGAGGTAGTAAAAATTGGACATTTTCCAAGATCACCCAGGGAGAGTATATAAAGTCAACACTGAATTAATCTTAGAAAAGAGCTGTGGAGATTGTTACTGTTAGGAGAGAAAGTAGGGAGGGTGATTTTAAAAGAAAACTGAAGAAATGTAGACATGAAAGTATAGAATGAGAACCAGGCAAGCATAATGTTATTGACACAAAAAAGATAAAAACAATAAATAAGAAACATTCAGTTACATCAATGTCTGCACTGAAAGTCCATTGCATATAATGATATTGATAAGCTCTTGAGTTAAAATGATATTGATAAGCTCTTGAGTTCAGTGGTGACAGTGGACTCACAGTTTTATGATGTGGTAATACTGAAATACAATCCATTTAGGAATGAATGAGGTATAAGAAGACATAAGAAAATTGGGTGGCTGCTGAGTAGCTCATGGCTTAATGACTGGCACCAGATGTAATGAATGCACTTCTTTTACTGATCAAAGAGTGGAGAAAGAAATAAAATGTTCCAGCCCCAAAGTCAATGGGTCAGAGAATTAGAGAGGTGAGTTCAGATCAGTTCTTGAAATATGACACATGCCAGGATCATTACTTAGTTTTAAACAAAGGGAAATATGTATTTTTTGAAGAACTTGAGGGAGATTTGGAATTTAGGAAAATCCCTCTGTCAGCTGAGGGAAGAAATGGATGGATTCTAGCAGAGTTGAAAGAGCAGTTAGTAAGTGTGTAAGATACTATCATCTCCACTTTGATGATGAAGAAATTGAGAATTCAATTATGCTTTAGTATCATATCACTGATAAATGACTTGATATTATTCTGGGTCTGATTCAATATTGTTTTTCTTTCTTTGTTTTTGGTTGTTTTTAAACCAAAATATAGCATACTTCCTCTTCTTTTCACAAATACATTTTTTTTCTTATGTCTACCAAGACATAGGGTGATGTCAGGGAAAAAGCAGAGCAAATATCTTTAAAAAGCAACTAATAAATTGGTAAAAATGATCAGAGTCACATTTTTATGTGCTATCTTTTCACTCTCTTGACAGTATCTTTTGATACACAAAAGTATGTAGTTTTGATAAGTCAAATTTACCTACTTCTTTTTTTTTTGCTCATGTTTGATGTCATATCGAAGAATCCATTGCAAAGTATAAGGTCATGAAGACTTACTCCTATATTTTCCTCTAAGAGTTTTATTGTTTTCCTTCTTATATTTCATTCTTTAATCAATTTAATTTTTTATATGATATGGGTAAGGGTTTAACTTTGTTCTGTTACATAAGATACCAAATTGTCCCAGCACCCATTTGTGAAAGAGACTATTTTTTTTTCTATTGAGTGGGCCTGGCACTTTAGTCAAAAAACAATTACCACAAAAACCAATTATCTCAATTAGCCTATTCCTTTAATGTAATGTCTATCCTTATGCCAGGTCCAAAATGCTTTGATTACTATAGCTTTGTGGTATGTTTTGAAATAGGAAAATTTGAGTTCTCCATTTTTATCTTTCTTTTTTTTCAAGATTGTTTTGGCCACTTGGGATAACTAGGAATTCCATATTACTTTAAAAAATATTATTTGTGTTTCTGTAAAATAGTTTTGGAGAGGGTAAGATTCACATAATTATCTCAGTGGATGTAGAAAAAGCATTTTGAAAAACAAAACACACATTCATTATAAAAACTCTCAATAAACTAGTAATAAAGGGAAAGTTTCTCATCTAGAAAATGGTATTAATGTAGAAAACCCACAAGTAACCTCATACTCAGCACTGAAAGTTTTTTTCCTAAGATTAGAAACAAGAGAAGGAAGCTGTCGCTTGCTACTTCTATTTAACATTGTACTGGAGGTTCTAGCTAGGCAGCAAGGAAAGAGAATAGAAAGCAGAGAACAGCTAGAACAGGAAGGAATAAGTAAATTATTCCTACTTGCAGATGGCATGATTTTGCATCTGAAAAATCCTAAAAAATACACATACACACACACATACACACACACAATTAGAACTAAGAAACAAGCAAGATTACAGAAGGCAAAATAAGCACACAAAATCAGTTCTAATTCAAAAATGGAGTTAAAAATTAACAATTTCATCTACAATAGCAAAAATAATAAAATTTTGGGAATAAATTTTACAAACAAGTGTGATGTTTGTAAACGGGAAACTATAAAATACTATTTAAAGAAAAATTTAAAACTTAAATAAATGGAGAGACATGCCATATTCCTGGATTCAAAAAATTAGTAATATCTCACAGGTAGTTTCTCTACATATTGTTCTGCATGTTTAAAGCAATTTCTATCAAACTCCAGCAATCTTTTTTGCTTAAATTGACAAGCTGTTCCTGAAATTCATAGAACTTCGAAGGGCTCATAATATCCAAAACAATCTTAAAAAAAGAAGAGCTAAGTTGGAAAACTCACACGTTTATATTTCATAATTTATTACAAATTTACATTAATTAAGATTGTGATATTTACATAAGATGTTAATACACATGGATCAATGGAATAGAATTGGGAATCTAAAAGTAAACCCATACGTGTATGGTCAATTGATTTTCAGCAATGATGCCAAGACTGTTAAATGTGGAAAGAATAATCTTTTCAACAAATGTTGGTAGGATAAGTGGATATACACATGCAAAAGTATGAAGTTGGGCTCAAACTATAGACAAAAATCAATTCAAAATTACCTAATACCTACATATTAGATGTAAAACTATAACATATTTCAAAGAAAACTTAGATATAAATCTTTGTGTTCTTATATTAAGCAATTTTTTTTTGATATGACAACCAAAGCTCAAATAACTAAAAATAATCTGACAGATTGAACTTCATCAAAAACAAACCTTTTGTGCTCCTAAAGTCAGGGCTAAGAGGTGAAAAGAAAACACACAGAATAGAAGAAAATATTTGCAAATCATATATCTGACAAGTGTTTCACATTCACAATACATAGGTAACCCTTAAAACTTAACCAAATAAATGACAAATAAGCCAATTTAAAAATGGCTAAAAGATTTGAATAGATAATTCCTATAAAGAAAATATACAAATAGCCATAAGCACATAAAAAGATATTCAACATCATTATTCATTTGGGAAAGACACATCACAACCACTATGAGATAATATTCCACACTCAATTACATGGCTCTAAACAAACAAACAAACAAAATCAGACCACAAACAAAAAATCTAAAGTGTTTATGAGGACGTGGAGATATTGGAATCCTCATACTTTTACTGGTGAAATACAAATCGTTGCAGCCCCTTTGGAAAACAGTTTGGCTTTTCTTCAAACATTTTAATGGCATTACCAAATGAGCTAGCAATTTTACTTTTAGGTACACTAAAAAAACATGAAAACTTTGTTTTGTTTTGTTTTTATGAGACGGAGTTTCACTCTTGTTGCCCAGGCTGGAGTGCAATGGTGCAATCTTGGCTTACTGCAACCTCTGCCTCCTGGGTAAAATATTATTCTTATTTAACAGCTGAAGACACTGAAGCGCACTGAAGAACAGATTAAGTAACTTGTCTAGGACAGCACAACTAGTAAGTGAAAGAACAGGAGGTGAAATTCACATAGTCTGACTCCCAAATACAAGACTGGTGTTATTTTGGGTTGGTGACATCACTGTGAAAAGTATTACGGTTCTTGTCCTTCCTCTTATTGGCTTATTCAGCTTAAATACATTTAATACTGATGGTCTTAGTTTAGGCTGGAGACCTAAGAGATACCAAGTCACAAAGGAGGCTTATTCTTTCCACCAGTGACTATTTATTGGGTACCTAAACATGCCAGACTCCATTAGGATCTAAGGGAATCCTTTGAGCATGAGGCACAAAAGCACTTATCCTCTGAGTGCCCTATTGTGGCCATACAGCATAATTGTTAAGAATATCTAAATTCAAATGCTAGTGCTGTCATTTGGGTGCTTTGTGTCTGGAGGTAAATTATTTAACTCTCAGTGGCTTCCTTTTGATATGGAAAATATGTATCTGTGTCATAATGTAGTTGTAAAATTTAAATCAGTGTAGTCAACGCGGAAAGCTCTCAGTAAATACACATGAATGTTACTACTGGGGGAAAATAGTTATAATCCACTGAGATGAGATGTCATGTTCTATCTGGTATAACAGAAAAGGAGTCTCTAACACAGCCTGTAGAGCTAGAGATTTTTCTACTGCACATGGACTTCGATGAATTAAGGTAGAAAAGTGAGTAAATCACTTTACAAAGATTTTATATGAGGAATGAAAAGAGAGTTTGCTTTGGAATTTGGTGAATCAAGACTCCAGTGTGGCTCATGCTACATGAAAATACTGTGCAGCTGCTATGCATCTGGATGCAATGGCAAAGAAACCACAGCTTGAATAGGTGTATGTTAATTACATGTACCTTACCATGTGATTCATCCAGTTTTGCAAAAGCTTACAGAAAGAACACCGATGCTGTTATACTGATGGTGTTGGTTGTGGCAAAAATATTAGTTGTATGAGTAGTATTTGCTAAAAATTGTGCTAAGTGCATTGAATACATTAAAGAATAGGTGAGCATGTCATGTTTCACAGAATTTATGTAATAATATAGAAGAAAGGCATTAAGTGCATATATTAGATCATTTAATCAAAACTCTGCAAGGTATTAGAAAAGATCACTGGAGAATGTTACATAAATATTTATTAGTCGATCCTCATTCAGGCTAAAGGTGTAGGGAAATCCATAATGTAGTAATATTTAAGCCAAAAGTTGGTGGATGAAAAACTAGCCCAATGAAGGGAAAGTGCGTGGAGAAAAGCTTCCAGGGCATGTGAAACAGCATTTGTTAAGGCCTTGAGGTTGGAGTGATCCTTGCATCTTCAAGGAACTGAAAGGAGGTCATTTTGATTGGAAGGGAAGAACAAGGGAACAATGATTCAACATAAGTTAAAAATGAAGATTATATTAGCCAGTGCTTTACAGGCAATATGAGTGTTTGGATTTTATCACCATGAAAATAGCATGATGAAATTGAACTTAATGTTGATGTAATTTGGAAAACTAATTAGAAGAGGACTGAATAATGTGGGGAAAACTGTTAAGATGCTATTGAAATGTTGATATATGGATCTAGAGAGTGACTGTGGGACTGGTAAGAAGTCAATGAAATAGAAAGATATTCAGGGATTTGGAACTGAAAGGATATAATACTTTTGCAAGCAGAGTTAATCATTCAAACACTTGTTTATTGAGGTCACTCCTCTGTTCCTCTGGCCATTCCTAGTTTCTCTTTCAGGTCTCAATTACACTAATCTTCCAGATTGTTCTAGGTCTTCTTCTTTAAAGTGGCTCCTATTCCTACCACCCTTAACTTATTTTCTAAAGCAAATTAATGCATGCAATTCTTTGTTTAGCCTGTTGTCCTGATCACTGTGAGATTGGAGAAAAGGCTTATCTTGTTCACTGTCATACCTGAGCACCTCCTTCAGCGTAGTTTTTTTCTCTCAAAGATGAGTTTACACTAACCAACACATCGGAATGTCTGTGTGATGTTATTAATTTCCAATGAGAAATAGAATTATTGCATTGGCACATATTATCTTGTCCAACGGAATAGTAAACACTACATGAGGAGAAACACATCATAATTATATTTCTGGGTAAAAAAGAAACGAGGCAAAAGGCTTAATTACATGATTCTAAAATTTCACATCTTAAGTTTGGATAGATAAATATTAATCTCCAAAAAACAAATTCATTAATTTATTAACCCATGGTGTTTAGTGGGTTAGTTTGGTCACCTCTATAAAACTCTTTGAGTTGTCCTTCAAGTCTCTTTTATTCTTTTATCTCTTCTTGCGAGTGGTGATTGTATGTGTGTATGTTGGGGGGATGGAATCTGTTTGTGATCATGATTTTTGGTCCTGGTTTGGAATGAAATCTTGTCTCACCCAATAGTTTTATGATATGGGAAGTTGCATAATCTCTTTGAATCTCAGATATTTCATCTACAAAAGGTGAGTAAAAATATGAACTCATAGATTCTTTGAATATTAAATAATGCATATGAAGACTGTAGTAAGTTTGTCATATGTGGTTGGTGGTCAATAAACAGTAATTATTTTCCATGGCTTATATTTGTAATCAGGTTAAATCAGTCAAATCTCAAATGTTTGGGAATCAGTATTTCTTACAAGGGTGTCTTTTAGTGTTCCTCTTCTGATGTCTTGTGATAGAATTATTGATTATTTCTAAAAAAGAAGACTTATTTTTTCATTTCCCAGTAACTACAGAGGCACTTTCTCATGCACATTCTCTCTCCATTCTCGGGCGCACATTTACGCACACTCACACACACGCTCATTTTGTAATTTAAAACGATTAATTTTTTTGTCCTGTACATTTAAAACAGTTGTAAAATTTTCAATAAAGTTCTAGTTTTTCATGAGGAAGTTTTTGATGTTCTTTAAAATATCAACTATTACACACATACACACGTTTGTATAAAGAATTTGAATACTCTCCTTTTCTGACGTTCTAAATGTGTATGCATATTTTTCCTTTCAATAATTTCATAGTGCTTTTTAGTTATAATAAAATGTATTCATAAGGTTTTCACTAATAACTAAATAAGCTAATTATATCAAAATCCTAGCAGAATCACAGATACTTACTAAATAAATATTAGCTACTCTCACTTCATTTCCTCAGCCATGATAAATGAAGATAATTTGGGTCTGCATTAGGATAATTATAATGATCTAACTCTGTTCAAACTCCATACAAGTTTTAACTCTGCAAATAATTTCTCTGTGCATATTAGCAAAGCTTATTATCCCTTAAAGTCTCCATTTCTTCATTACTAAAGTTTAAATGTGATAGAAGATGGCCCGAACATTCTTTTAAAAAATCGAAGACCCTTACATGAGTGTCTTAGAACTCAGCCTCCTTTCAGAATCGTCAGGACTCCCAAAGCCAACAGGCATTTGCATCTCTTATTCAAATTTTTTTCTGGCAGATGAAAAAATTGGCAAATCCTTATGATAGTTTTTGTTTAATAAGTGTTTACAGTGTGATACTGTTTCAAATTTGCCCAGATGTATAGAAATTTATATATTATTTTACAAATGAGAAATTTGAAACATGAACAAATCAACTAATTTTCTTAATGACATTGATTTAGACAAGGAAGGAGCTGGTTTTGAATCCAGGTCTGGAGGTAGGGTGGTAAGTTATACTAGTTTGCCAAAACTAAAGAGTTTCTCCTAATGCAGGACTTTTGGTGTTAAACCAGTACAGTTTAGGGAAAACAAGGATGTTACATTATTTGATGACTCTAAATAATTGGGCTGTTATCCATTATGCCATTTGACTTCTTGAAGACCATTTAAATTGTGGATGCTTACTGGAAAGAACCCTAATCTGAAAATCAGTGAGAATCAGTGGTCTGAGATTCAATTCAGCTCTGTTGCTGGCTTACTGAATGGATTCTCCCTGGGCCTTGGCTCTCCCACAAAATGAGGAGCTGAATATGTTGATCACTCTAGGTCAGCCCAGTCTTCATTCTCAATTTCTTTGAAACCTCCAAGTAGGAGAAAAGGCAGAGCACAGAGGAATTGTTCACTCAAGATTTTTCACATTCCCTGCTGTCCAGCTACCTCTTGGAGCCCTTGGACTTAGCAGACCCAGGGGACTTTGAAGATGCAGCTTTATAGAGCTCAGAGCAGGGAGTGGGTGGAGGCTGGCAGTGGGGCTATGTGCACAGTTTGCTCAGTACTTGGCATTTCTCCCTTCAGTGGACACTTCACCAGCCTCTCTTCTCCCATCCACCAGAGCTACCCTGAGGAGGTAAGTGAGGTCCTCCTCTCTTTCCTCACAGAGGCACTCAGGAACCTCCTTCATAGCTTCAAAATCCTTAAGTGATTAGGATACAANATTTATGCGCCCTAGCACACACATTCATTTTGTGATTTAAAACAATTTTTTGTCCTATAAATTTAAAATAGTTGTAAAATTTTCAATGATGATCTAACTTTTCATGAGGAAGTCTTATTTTTTTAAGAAAATCAAATACTACACACATACATATATATAAAGAATTTCAATACTCTTCTTTTCTGATGCTCTAAATGTATATGCTCATTTTCCTTTAAATAATTCCATACTGCTTTAACTAAATGAACTAACTGTATCAAAAAATCTAGCATAATCACAGATACTTAGTAAATAAATATTAGTTGTTCTCACCATAACTCCTCAGCCATGAAAACTGCAGATAATTTGGGTCTGCATCAGGATAATTATAATTATATAACTCTGATTGACATCTGCACAAGTTCTAACTCTGTAAATAATTTGTCCGTGCATATTAGCAAGCTTTTCACCCCTTGAAGTCTCCATTTCTTCATTATGAAAGTATGCATGTGATACAAATTGGTCCCAACATTCTTTTACAAAATTTAAGACCCTTACATTAGTGTCTTAAAAGTCAGGTTGCCCTCAGAATCCTCAAAAACCCTGGAGCCAACAGGCATTTGCAAATATTTGTCAAGTTTTTTTTTTTTTTTCTGGAAGATGAAAAATTGTCATGTTCTTATGACAGTTCTTGATTAATAAATGTTTACAATGTGATACTCTTTCAAATATGCCCAGATCTATAGGAATTTGTATATCATTTTACAAATAAGAAATTTGAAACATGAGCAAATCGACTAATTTTCTTAAGGACATTAATTTAGACAGGGAAGGAGCTTGTTTGGAATCCAAGTCTGGCATTAGGGTGGCCAGTTATATGAGCTGGCCAAAACTAAGGAGTTTCTCCTAATGCAGGACTTCCAGTGTTAAAACCAGTACAGTTTGGGGAAAAGAAAGATGGTCACCTTGTTTGATAATTAGGCTGTTAGTGGTTATGCCATTTGACTTTTTGAAGTGGTATGCTTAGTGGAAAGAATACGAATCTGAAAATCAGTCAGAATCAGTGGTCTGGAATTCAATGCTACTCTGTTGCTGGCTTACTGAATGGATTATTCCTGGGCTTCGGCTTTCCTACAAAATAAGGAGCTAAATATGTTGATCAGTCCAGGTCAACCCAGTCTTCATTCTCAATTTCTTTGAAACCTCCACCTGGGAGAAAGGGCAGATAACAGAGGAGCTGCTCATTCAAGATTTTTCACATTCCCTGCCGCGCAGCTACCTCTTGGAACCCTTGGACTTAGCAGACCCAGGGGGCTCTGAAGATGCAGCTTTATAGAGTTCAGAGCAGGGAGTGGGCGGAGGCTGGCAGTGGGGCTGTGTGTTTCTCCCTTCAGTGGACACTTCACCAGCCTTTCTTCTCCCACCCACCAGAGCTACCCTGAGGAGGTAAGTGGAGACCTCATCTCTTTCTTCATACAGACACTCAGGAACCTCCTTCATAGTTTCAAAATCCTTAAGTGATTAGGGTACAAGGATTTGAAGAAGAGGCAGTCTGTGATTTAAGTTTAAATTTTTTTTTTCTTGCACTCCATTTCTATCCCCACATGTACATTCCCCATCTAGTTGTGGTGCCTGAAATGCCACATGCTAGCTTCATTCTTGTAGCCTCACTCTGTGGCTCTGAGCATGCACAGCTCTGGCTCAGAGGGGCATCTTCTGAAGCCTTTGTTTGGTGTGAATGCCTCGGTGTGATTAACTCATATGCCACTATTCTCATAGACAGTGGATAAAATGCCAAAACAAAAGAAGGGAACCTTTGGGAAACTAAATGTGGGAAGACAGTTTGGAGATAGAACCAGGAACTCTCAGCCCCTCAATGTCCCTCTTTATCACAACTCTCCTAGTTGCCATTTATTCAATACATCCCGTGCCACGAACAACAAAAGGCACAACAAAAACGCTACACTGCACAACACTCTCTATGCTAGAGAGATAAAAAAAAAAAGGGAAAAAACCAAACAAAATCAAAACCAGGAAAGAACAAAGGGGAAAGAAAAAACCAAGTGATAAAAGACAAGGGAACCAATTTGAACTAACCAAAATAATTTAAAACCAAAAAAAAGAAGCCATAATTTAAAAAAGTCCTCCCAATAAAAAAAAAAGCTGTTTAATTGAACAAAAATTAAAAACAAAAAAAAGAAAACGGAAAATCTCGGACCCAGACTAGAGCTCTATATACCCACACACACACACAAAAACAGAGAAAATAAGAAGAAAAAAAAAAAGAAAGTAAAAGGAACGAAAAAATGCCGGGGAAAAAAAAAAAACAAACAAACAAACCAAAAAAAAACAAAAAAAAGCAACAAAACTTAAGGTGTGATAAGAAAAGCCACAAAGAAAAACATGTGTGAGAGCGTTTAACATGCAAAAACAGGAAAAGAAATGAAATGAATGATTAAAATTATAGGAAGATGGCAAGTTCTTAGGTTGCCTTTCAGCTTCTATAAGCCACGATAAGGATTTGAACTTTTATTTAAATTCTTATTTCATAAGATAAGTGAAGCCATTGAAAGGTTTCTAGTAAGAGAGTAACAACATGCTATTCACATTAAAAACAAATAATGTGGCTGCTTTGTGTAGAATGGATTAGACAGATACACGACACTAACCTGAGAGATCCTCAGGAAGGTTCTACAGACATTCTGGTTAAAGACATTGAGGGACGAGTGACAGCTGGAAGTGAGATAGAGAGAGGAAACCAGGGTTAACAATGGACTAATAGATAAGTGAACAGGAGAAGGTGAGAAATAACAAGAATGACTTCCAGGGTTTTCAGGCATGACCACACGAATAGACAGTGATCGGTGATGAAGTGATAAGTTTGAAGATGATCAGACAAAATAATTGACATAAAGTCCAATTTTGCACTTGTTATGTTTGAGATGACAATGAGCTCTTACATTTGGAAGTCCAATAGGAAATTGAATGCATGAACACATATGGAGAAAAGAAGCCTGGACAGCAGACATATATTTGGGATAACTGAGGTACAGAGCAGAAACAAAGAGGACGTTATGGGTAGACAATAATTTCAAAAGTATTAGTTGTGAAAGTGAGTGGAAAATGGGTGATTACTAGGAAGATATGAAGGGGCAATTAAGAGGTTTGCTGTAGTTTCTGATTGTTTGTTTCCTATGATAGTAACTCCCAAAATTGATGCTTGGGGGAAGAAGTGATGTGGGTGGGACAAATTTGAATGCTAATAGGAGTGATCTAAATTCCTGATTCTCACACTTGGCTTCCTGTTGGAATTGCCTAGGAGTTTAAACACATGTTTATTCCTGAGTTCTGCCTGCCAGAGTCAAATTTAAATAGTATAGTTTTCTTCTGAGCAAAGGGATTTTGTAAAGCTTCTTAATTGAGTCTAAGATACAGCAGAATTTGAGAACTGTGATCTAAACAGACATAAAAATATTAAAATATAGAAGAGAAAAACCAAGAGAATAAGATGTGAAGGAATGTGACATTCAGGACCCTTGCTAAATAAATAGGGCTTCAAGGCACAAAGAAAGGGCAGAGAACTGAAATAATACTTGAGTATTGGCAAGAGAGGAGAGGCAGCTTAAAATATACACAAAAGGTGTCATCCCTTGCACAAGGGACATCATGTTCCTTATCTATCTCTGTGCCTCTGATGCTCAACCCTGTCATCGATTTCAGTAAAACCACACAGATTCTTATTTTTTTTTTTATATTTTTGTCATGTAGCTTTTTTTTAAATTTATTTTAATGCATTTTAGGTTTTGGGGTACATGTGAAGGACATGCAAAATTGTTGCATAGGTACACACGTGGCAGCTTGATTTGCTGCCTTCCTCCCCATCAACAATATCTGGCATTTCTCCCCATGCTCTCTATCCCCAACTCCGCAGCCCCCACTGTCCTTCCCCTATTTCCCCCCAACAGACCCCAGTGTGTAGTGCTCCCCTCCCTGTGTCCATGTGTTCTCATTGTTCAACACCCGCCTGTGAGTGAGAACATGCGGTGTTTGATCTTCTGATCTTGTGTCAGTTTGCTCAGAATGATGGTTTCCAGGTTCATCCATGTCCCTACAAAGGACACAAACTGATCATTTTTGATGGCTGCATAATATTCCATGGTGTATATATGTTGTATTTGACCGGAGCGTAGAAAGTTATCACCAAGACAAAAGTATGCCAGATTGCAGAGTCATTTATTATGCCGGCGACCACAGAGGACTCACGTCTCTCCAACCTGTGGTGTCAAAAGGAGGGTGCCACGACTTTTTATACCTGAAAAATCACCTTGGGTGTGGGGGTGAGGAGCGGGAATGGGGATGAAAATGTTTCGGACATTCCAAGGGCTTGGGGATTCTGTGATTCACCTCCTGGGCGGAGACAAGGGCGGGGGTCTCCGGACATTCCAAGGTCCAGGGGATTCTGTAATTCACCTCCTGGGTGGAGACAAGGGCAGGGGTCTCTGGACATTCCAAGGGCCAGGGGACTTTTGTCATTCTGTTTGTTACTTCAGTGGTTTACAGAAGTCAAGATAAGCATTCGTTTACACACAGATCTTAGTTATCCTGGACTGCTTATTTTAGTTATTACTAAATAACTAAAGCAAAGGCTAGCAATTCTGGCACAATATCACATATATGCCACATTTTCCCTGTCCAGTCTATCATCGATGGGCATTTGGGTTGGTTCCTGGTCTTTGCTATTGTAAACAGTGCTGCAATGAACATTGGTGTGCACATGTCCTCTTTGAAGGCTTTGCAAAATACTACTGGCAGAGTTTGAGCAGTAGACTTGTTTAAAAGAAGAGATTCAGAGGATGTTTATCTTTACTCCATAAATTTGAGTTTTCAAGACCTGCTTCAACAGGGCATTTTTGATATCCTTTAGGGTACTGACCCTCCATTAGGATTCCTGCCATCAGGTGTTGGATCCTGGGAATAGTTAAGACTCAAGTTAAGAGGTTTTTCCAAGGTAACTGGGCTATAATTTAGAAAAAGGATTTCCTCAATTTCTTTTTTTTTTAAATCCAATATTATACATTCTCATAATTAATTGTTCATCTTGTCACAATATCCATCAGTAGGTGGGAATATTATGGAAAGACTTCATGGAGGACATGGTACACCTCACTTGTGGAAGAAACTGATGGCTATGACCTGGTAGAGAGAAAGGGAAAGTCATTTTTTGCCATTAGAAAAAGATTTGAACCAATGTAAAAAGATATAAAGACAGAAGAAAAATAAAGGATAATATCTAAAAATTAGTCAAAGATTTCTATGAGGAAGAACCTGGAGCTCATGACAGGTCTAGGGGTGCTGCCAGACTGTAGAAGGTCTGAAATGTAACCTGCCTTTTTCTGAATTTTCCAAACCTTTGGCACTGGAATCTAAGCATCATTGTCTCTCCTAGTTTTAGATATCAACAATTCCTCATCTTTACTTCTCCCATCGTCTCACCTCAATTCATTCTGGTTGTTTCCCTAAATTCACTCAGAAACCCTGATGGGAGGAATTGGGACTAACATCTCAAGTACTACCAGCTTCACCCTAATAGGCTTCCCAGAGATGAAGGGTCTGGAGCACTGGCTGGCTGCCCTTCTGCTGCTGCTTTATGCTATTTCCTTCTTGGGCGACATCCTAATCCTCTATATCATCAGGGAAGAGCAGAGCTTGCATCAGCCAATGTACTACTTCTTGTCTCTTTTGTCTGTTAATGACCTGGGTGTGTCATTTTCTACATTGCCTACTGTATTGGTTACTGTATGTTTTCATGCCCCAGAGATGACTTTTGATGCCTGCCTGGCCCAGATGTTCTTCATCCACTTTTTCTCCTGGACAGAGTCTGGCATCCTGCTGTCCATGAGTTTTGACCACTGCGTGGCCATCTGTAACCCGCTGTGCTATTCCACAGTGCTCACTGATGCCCGTGTGGCCCTCATTGGCATATCCATCATCATCCACAGCCTCTGCATGGTCTTCCCACTTCCCTTCCTCCTCAAGAGGCTGCCTTTTTGCAAGGCCAATGTGGTGCTGACACATTCCTCCTGCCTGCACCCCAACCTGATCCGCCTGCCCTGTGGAGACACTACCATCAACAGTATGTATGGCCTGTTCATTGTCATCTCTGCCTTTGGTATAGATTCAGTGCTCATCCTCCTCTCCTATGTGCTCATTCTACACTCTGTGTTCGCCATCGCCTCCAGGGATGAGAGGCTTAAGACACTCAACACATGTGTGTCACATATCTGTGCTGTGCTAATCTTCTATGTGCCTATGTTTAGTGTGTCCATGGTTCATCGATTTGGGAAGCATGCTCCTGAATATGTGCACAAGTTTGTGTCTCTGGTCTATCTGTTTGTACCCCCTATGCTCAACCCAATTATCTATTCCATCAAGACTAAGGAGATTCGCAGGAGGCTACACAAGATGTTATTGGGAACTAAGTTCTGATGGAGGAGAACTGTCCTGGAAAGCCTTAGAGGTTCTTTGTGCTGCTGATGTTTGGGTGTGCCAGCTTCTATTGGAGCCTTTCAATCTCTCTCTAGACATGCACCTACAGTTGTGTACCTGCTGGTAGTTATATGAGTTAGCCAGACTTCAACTTGTAACTCAAAACATCAGACTGCCCTATGTTGTAATTAACTGTGTCACAGGTTGCCACAAGTGGCTTCTCTGACACATCAAGAAAGAGAGTCCTGAATTAAATCCTTTTCGTCTCAATATCCTAGTGACATCTATGCTTTCAAGTAATTGTCAGAAACAGACAAAAACTAATGAGTGTATCAGTTATATAATGTTATAATGTAGATTATGTTACCTGAGATCATATCAGCCCAGAATATTTAAATAATCATTTTGAACATCTTTAAACTTAAAACTAAAGATATGTAATAGCTATGACCAAGTGTATACTTTTGAAATAAATAAGAATACTCCAGAATTCCATAAAATGGAACAAAAATATAAACCATACAACATCTGGAATTCAGAAGTTTAGTACAAAGTGTCTTAAGGAAAAGTCACATGCTTTCATCCTTTGGGCATGACTACAGAGAGAACTGAATGACTAGAGGCAGGTAATGAGCACTCCAAATGGAAGCTTAACAGAGGTTGTTGACTGATGGGGTGGTAAGTCCACTTCATTGGCAATGGCAGCTTGGCTGCATAGTTGGCTGAAATATGGGCTCATATTTCAGAAAACAAGCTTAAGCGTGTGCCTGAGCAGAGGAGGGATAGCTGGAGGCAAATTCACAGAGAACTAAAGGCACTAGAGAGAAATCCTTTGAAAACCCGTGCCAAGAAAACACAACCCAGACCACACAGGCAGGTGCACACTTAGAAGATTGAAAACAAATGACATGTGGACTTTAACTGGAGAATAAACAGGCAATGGACAGGTCATGGCATACCTAAACCCCAATGCATGATTAGGGAATAAAGACATTCAAAAAAACTACTTTTTAAAAGGCAATAGCCAATAATTTTTTTCCTCATAGGATTATGAATAACTTTTCTAAAATAGAGTCATAGGGATCAAATAACATGATCATTTCCTTAACATATTGCAGTATAGACTTGAATTGCTCTCAAACACCTTCTGAATGTCTCATTAAACAACCAGGACAGAAAACAAAACAAAACAAAAACCTATAGAGATGACATCTTCAGCAAAACCACAACAGAAAAATCTTGTTCCCAGTTGGAGAGGACTATATACTAAGAAAAACCTGGTCAGGTGGTTTTGAATTGACTGGTAAAAGTGGGAACAATAGTTGCAGGCTCTAAGTGTTCATAAACATAAGAGGATAAAGCCATGCTGTGGTGGTCCTCAGCATTTGAAAATCTCAAAAAGGTCAAGCAAATGAGCTCTTCCAAAAGGATATAGCCTCAGCCCAAAGGAAAGCACACTAAGCAAATAAAGATCCACTTGCATAAGAGAGAAAGAAGACTCCAATAGTAGCGAAAGGGCTTAGAGAAAGTAGTCATAAGAAAGTGGTGCAGCAGCTAAAATACAGCTTCTCAAGGCCTGTGGAGTTCTAGGGCTGGAAGAGAGGGAAGCAGAACATCCTCCGGGACCAGACTTTGCTCTAACACACAGAAGTGGCCTCAAAGAAAGTGCTACTTTGAGCCATTTGTGCAGCAACAGAGGCAGCCCTAGAGTGGTGAAGCTATAAAAGCTACTCTGCCATTGCCTCTCCTTCCAGAGGATCCTGCAAGTCATCCCAGAAAGCTGTATTTATTTATACAGAGAGACAAAAAGGGATATGTGCTAATTCTATATACAGTTATGAGCAAAAATAAAAGAAAAACATCAATGACAAAGATGGATCCACAGCACTTAGGGTCATGCTGATGATAGGAATCTTCCTCCTTTTTGTTTCAAGTCTTTTTAAAAATCCTAACATTTTACTATCTGCATCTAAATATCAGAAATCACATTACTGACTTCAATATTTTTTAGGCTTTTAAAAAATGCCTTTTATTTCCACTGTAAAATTGAGAATTCTCATAATAAGGCATATGAATGGGAAGAGTGAGTATTCTGCAACACTAAAAGTATTCCTATTGTTTATTTCATCACACACATGTAAATATATATATAGTTTTACTATTGTCTAATGAATATTGCCTAATTCCTTAATTAACAGACTTGTGAAAAATAAGCCTCATCTTTATGAAATAAAATATATTTGTTCAAACTGGTAATATAAATATTTTACAGTGTATATCATCTAAGTAAATGATAATTATCAACCTGTTTATATGTTTTATTATGGACTGAAGGCTGAAATGGTTTATTAACAAATTACTTTGAAAAAATCTAGATATGTTTTAAAATAAGGTCATATTGTCTAGTTTATATAAATTTTCCAATAGTCTTATAATTTTTTCCATTTTATAATACATTTTTATTTCTATGTCATTTGTAAAAATTTTCTTATAGATATTTGAATTCTAAATATTGAATATTTCCTGTTGAATGCAATCAATCTCCATATTTTCTTGATTAATTGACATGTCAAATACCTCCATTCCTGTAATCCAGTTACACAGGCTTTGAATCTACCTTTTTAGACAGAATTTCATTGAGTTTTAGATTTTTCTTTTTATTTGCACTTCAACATTTAGTCAGTATTTACTAACTTTCTGATTCTCAGATTTTTGTGTTAAAATCACTCAATACATTTTTTCACAATATATATTTGCTTTTTCAAATATAGAAAAACTCACTTGGCAAATGATCAAGTTCTATCTTGTTCAACATTCACTGAATAATTTGCCCCAGTCGGAGACATTAGGGTTAGCTATTAAGGCTAATTAAAAACTGACTCTCAGTCACAGTTGCTTATTTTCTGTTTTTCATTGTAAAATATCAGTTTCCCTAGCCTGTAGTTATGGGGTACTTGCCTTAAATACATAGCATTGTGATTGGTACTGAGCTGTTGTTCTGCCCTCATGCAGTCCACATGAACATTAACATGTCCACCAGTAAAACACTGCCCTCACAGTGCAGCCATTCTAATCATGGTGAAGCTTTGTAAGCAGGAATTTAAAAGCATTTTAAAAGGAATATTTAGTTAGTAAACAAATCCCAAGATAGATTGACATATCCCTCCTATACCTCTTTAGATATGTTTCTCCCACAAACCCTAATTACTAAATCCCATGATCACTGAGTCCTCAAATCTAACACTGGGATTGGCACATAGTAGGTTTCAGTAAATATTGTTTTTACTGAAAAAATAAATGAATGAGCTGTTATATTGCTTACAAGGAAACAAACAAAAACTTAAAGCTGGGAGGGAAAATGCACAACCACCAGAATTATATCCACTCCCCAAAATGTCTTCACATTGTTTTAAAACTGGGATTGAGTAAAGGACAGTGACTAAATATCTCTGCTGGGAAGAATGAAGGCTGAGAAATACTTTAGGGAGAGTATCTTGATCAACATGGCTGGTCGTAAATGATATATCAAGGTGGCCTGACAGCCAGCACTGCTGTTTACATTTCTATTAGTTGAGATGAGTTTGTCATCTTTACCTTTAATAAAGCTTATCACACACCAATGCTTTGGATAAGTTACACATGCCTCCAGAAATTTTTAGAAACTTTTGGCTGACAATATACTTTACATCTGAAGAGTACTGGAGGCTTGTGCGAGTTTTTATTTGCGCAAATATTTATTGTCGACTGACACCTGAATTATACATGTACAAATCAAATGAACTAATTAAATGCTTATTCAATGGATAATTTATTCTATGTATTTTCATACATATTTTTGATGGACAAGTCTTCCATGCATAATGGTAACAGAAAAAAATTCTTTATGAATATGAACAGAAACCATAACCACTTACCCCTAATATGACAAAACAATGAAATTAAATCTTGATTTCTGACATACATTTCAAGTTACTATTTGCTTAATAGTCCTCCTGTTCCCTGCAGAGGGTAAATTATTGGAACAGATTCTTGATTAGTTTTTTGAGATTAGGAAGATGAAAATTCACAAAGTAACTGAGGACTTCATATGCTATATGCTGTTTATAGGAATCCTGAAATCATTTACAAGCAAATGCTCTCCTCAGCTGTCTGGAGGGCATCTGGTTGCCTGTGCTCAAATATACAAGCACCAACAAATAGATTCCTTCTTATCTGACAATGAAATTAAACAATAGAGGGTCCTGGGTCCAAAGTAGTGCCTCAGCCCAGATAGAAAATGTGTCCAGTTGATAATGGAATATTGGATATCTTCCTGATGAGGAAATGCCCTTGCTGCACATTACTCAACTCAGAAGATAAACTCTGTGGCTCTGCTGCCCATTTATTGTTTTTAAAAACGCTATCTGCATGAAGAGAACTTTTCACCCAACTGAACTATAACTGCAAGAGCAAAGAAGTTCTTGCCCCAGTAGAGCCGATCAGGCCTGAAGGTGGCTTATCAGGTCTGAAGGTGACTTAATTGAGGTAGGTCAGGACCTCTTTGTGGTATTCAGAAAATGAGGCTGATGGTCAGCTATCCGAGGGACATACTCTCTTCTACCAAGCTCTCCTTTCTCCTTTCCCCTCTTCCCTGAGTTCACATGGAAATTGATTCTATAAAACTCCAAGCAACATAAATTTGTATTTTTTTCATTCTGCATTAGATTCTAGTTTTCTTAACTGCTCTGTGGGTCCTACTCATGAAACACAGAGAGCAAGAATTTCAACCTACTATAATTCTTCTGAGTTTATCCTCTCTCTCTCCTCACCAACCTACCCAGCACCGGTCCTGGAAGATGAGAAACATAACCATGACAGGGCAAGACAAAAGCATTATTACTCGGATTTTTTTTCCATACACCTTAAACCTATATTCAGTATTTTTTTTTTATGTTAAAGACAAGCCTAACAAGGCTAAAAAAAAAAAAGTACAAATTTCCTTTGAGGGAGAGAGCCACGATAGTTGATTAGCCACAGCCAGCAGGAGCTTCTCTTACCAAGGGATCAGATTATCAAGGAGACCAAAACACCCTGAACAGAGCTTTGGAAAGAAGGCATCCAGAGTGGATACAGGAGGATGTGGACCCTGGGAGCTGAAACAGGGAGAAGCTGGAAATCCTGTATGGGGTTGCTGAGCACCAAGACTCCTTCCTGGCCCTGAGTGCTTGTAGGGAAGGGATGAGAAATATAGGAATGCAGTGGTCCACTCTCATCGCAGACCTTCAGGATCCTACCTGCAGGAGAACCCACAATCCCCACAGACATTTGAGTTGGCAGGGAGAACAGCCCAGAGAGTTGGCAGAGACAGAGCTCCAGTCTGTACAAGGCCCAAAGGGTTTGGCATGGGAAAGGCTACAATGGAGTATGGCCATAGATGCCCACAACCCCAAAGCTTGCCTCACTCCTCTAAGTGACTTTAGCCTTAGCAGTGAGACCTGGAGAAAGCAGGGCGCTCTTACCCGCAGGACAGGGCAAGTCTGATCTGAACGCATCCCTGTCTGCCAGCCTCTCCCTGGGTCCCCAGCTGGCCTCACCAGCTTGCAGTGTAGTCTCAGCTGTCCTGCCAAAATGCTTGCCAGTGGCCACTGCCAAAGCTTTTTTGCTGGCAGCCCCCGCCACTGAAGCACTTTTGCAGCTTGATCTTTGCAGGTGTGCACGTGCTTGCAGCCTTCCCTGCCCTCTTGCACTTGCCTGCACCCCCTGGCCTGCAGCCTCAGTGAGATGCTGAAGAAGGTTAAAACAAAATGCAGGGAAAACAGTAAAATGATGCAAGAGTTGGAAGTTGACACAACCATTTTAAGAAAGAACAAAACTGAACCTCTGAAAATAAGAAAATCACTGTAAAAATTTCTTTTTTCAAAATCTTAGGTTCAGGGCTACATGTGTAGGTTTGTTATATAGGTAAACTTGAGTCATGGGGGTTTATTCTATGCATTATTTTGTCACCAAGGTACTATGCCTAGTATCCAATAGTTATTTTTTTTTCTGATCCTCTCCCTCTTCACATCCTCCATCCTCTAGTAGGCCCCAGTATCTGTTGTTCCCTTCTCTGTGTCCATGTGTTTGCACCACTTAGCTCCCCCTTATAGGTGAGAGCATGTTTGCTGTTCCTGCATTAGTTTGCTATGACTAGTGGCCTCTAGCTCTATTCATGTTTCTGCAAAGTACATGATCTCATTTTTTTCTGTGTGTGTAGTATTCCATGGTGTATGTGAATGACATTTTCATTATCCAGTATATCAATGATGGGCATTTGGGTTGATTCCATGTCTTTGCTATTGTGAATAGTGATGCAATGAACATACACATGCATGTGTCTTTATGGTAGAACAATTTATAATCCTACCCAGTAGTAGGAATAATGGGTTGAATGGTTATTCTATTGTTAGCTCTTTGAAGAATCATCACACTGCTTTCCACAATGGTTGAACAAATATACACTCCTACCAACAGTGTATAAGCATTCCCTTTTCTCCACAACCTTGCCAGCATCTGTTGTTTTTTGACTTTTTAAAATAGCCATTCTGACTCATGGGAGATGGCATCCCATTATGGTTTTTACTTGCATTTCTCTAAAGATCAGTAATATTGAGCTTTTATTTCACATGCTTCTTGGCCATCTGCATGTCTTCTTTTAAGAAATGTCTGTTCATTTATTTTGCCCACTTTTTAATGGTTTTTTTCTTGTAGATTTGTTTAGCATGGAAGAAAATACCTGCAAAACATATATCAGACAAAGGTCGTTCTATGAAGCCAGCATCATCCTGGTAAGAAAACTTGTTAGAGATACAACAACAACAAAAAAGTAAACTTCAAGCCAATATTCCTGATGAAAATAGATGAAAAAATCCTCAACAAAATACTAGAAAACTTAATCCAGCAGCACAACAAAGAGCTAATCCTTCATAATCAAGTTGACTTTATGTTCCTGGGATGCAAGGCTGGTTCAAAACACACAAATTAATAAATGTGATTCATCTCTTAAACAGAACTAAAAACAAAAACCATGTAATCATCTCAATAGACACAGAAAAGGCTTTTGATATAATTCAATGTCCCTTTTTGTTCAAAACACGCAATCAATGAGGCATTGAAGGATTACACCTCAAAATAATGAGTTGTCTATGAGAAACTCATAGCCAACATCATACTGAATGGGCAAATGCTGGAAGCATTCCTTTTGAGGACTGAAACAAAGCAAGGCTGCTCACTTTTACCACTCTTATTCTACATAGTACTAGAAGTCCTAGCCAGACCGTCAGGCAAGAAAAGAAATAAAAGGCATCCAAATAGGAAGAGAGGAAGTTAAACTATTTCTGTTTTCAGATGACATGTTTCTATACCAAGAAAATTCCATAGTCTTTGCATAAGGCTCCTAGATTTGATAAACAATTTCAGCAAAAATTTAAGACACATCGATGTACAAAAATGATAGCATTTCTTCATATCAATAACATCCAAGCTGAGAGCCACTTCAAGACCTCAGTTCCAACCAAAATAGTTACAAAAAGAATAAAATACTTAGGTTTACAGTAAGCGTGCAGATGAATGATCTCTACAATGAGAATTACAAAACACTGCTGAAAGAAATCAGGACATAAATGGAAAAACATTCCATGCTCAGGGATAAGAAAAATCAATTTTGTTAAAATGGCCATACTGCCCAAAGCAATTCAGAGATTTAACACTATTTCTATCAAACTATCAACGTCATTCTTCTCAGAATTAGAGAAACTATTCTAAAATTCATCTAAAACAAACAAAAAAGAGTACAAAGAAACAAAGCAATCCTAAACAAAAACAACAAAACCAGAGACATCACATCACCTGATTTCAAACTATATTAAAAGGCTGCAGTGACCAAAGCACCATGTTACTGGTACAAGTAGACCAATGGAACAGGTCAGAGAAACCAGAAACAAAGCCACACACTGACAACCATTTGATCTTTGACAAAGTAAACAGCAACAAGGAGTGGGCAAAATATTCCTTATTCAATACACAGTGCTGGGATAACTGGCTAACCAGACCCAGCAGATTGAAACTGGACCCCTTCTTTTCATCATACACAAAGGTCAATTCAAAATAAATTAAAAACTTAAGCGTAATATTATAACTAAAACTGTAAAAATCCCAGCATAAAATCTAGGAAATACCATTCTGGACACAGGCCTTGGCAAGTATTTCATGATGAAATCTCCAAAAACAGTTGCAACAAAAACAAAAATAGTCAATTAGGACCTAATTAAACTAAAGACTTTCAGTACATCAAAAGCAGCTATCAATAGAGTGAACAGACAACTTACAGAATGGGAGTGAATATTACCAAACTATGGACCTGAGAAATGTCTAATATCCTGAATCTATAAGCAGCTTAAATTAGCATGCAAAACATATAACTCCATTAAAAATGGACAAAGGACATAAAGAGATACTTCTGAAAAGAAGACATATGTATGTGGCCAGCAAGCATATAAAACCAAACACCACGTGTTCTCACTCATAGGCAGATGTTGAACAACGAGAACACGTGGACTCAGGGAGTGGAGCATCTCATACTGGGGGCAGTTGTGGGGGGTCTAGGGGAGGGACAGCGAGGGGTGGGGAGGGTGGGGAGGGATAACATGGGGAGAAATGCCGGATATAGATGCAGGGGGGATAGAGGCAGCCAACCACCTGGTTATGTATGCACCTATACAACAACCCTTCATGACCTGCACATGTACCCCAGAACTAAAGTATTAAAAAAAAAAGAATGCTCAACAATATTAATTGTCTGACAAATGCAAATCAAAACCTCAATGAGATGTCATCTCATACCAGTCAGAATGGTTATTATTAAAAAGTCAAAAAATTAGAGATACTGGCGAGGATACAGAGAAAATGGAACACTTACACACTGTTGGTAGGAATGTAAATTATTTCAGCCATTGTTGAAAGAAGTTTGAGTATTTCTCACAGAAGTTAAAACAGAGCTATCCATTGACACAGCAATCCTATTACTATATACCCAAAGGAGCATAAATCATTCTACCACAAAGACACATGCACTCGTGTGTTCACCACAGCACTACTCACAATAGCAAAAACGTGAAATCAACCAAGGTGCCCTTCAACAGTGGACTGGTTAAAGAAAATGTGGTACATATATACCATGGAAAACTATGTAGCCATAAAAAGAACAAAATCATGTTCTTTGCAGCTACATGGATGCAGCTTGAGGCCATTATCTTAGGCATGAGCAGTTTCCCTGGTGAGTTAAGTTAGACTACATAGTGCATCTCTCTCTCTCTCCCTCCCTCCCCCCCCTTCTCTCTCTCTTTCCTCTCTCTCTCTCTTTTCATCTACAAGTAAATCTAAATTTAATATGAGAGCAACAAAATTAGGAACAAGGAATTTCTTACTATATCCTACCTCTCTGGTATCAAGGGAAGAGTATGAGAAGGTCTGAAAGAATTATTTTCTGGTATCCAAATCATAAGTGCTCTAATCTGTCTATTCTAGGCTTTTTCTTTTTTAAAATTATACTTTAAGCTCTGGGGTACATGTGCAGATCAGGCAGGATTGTTACATAGGTATACACATGCTGTGGTGGTTTGCTTCATCCATTCCCCTGTCACCTACATTAGGTATTTCTCCCAATGTTTCTAGGCATTTTTTTTTTTTTCTGCAACTGGAAATCCTAGAACATGTCATTTTTTGAAAGACAGTTAAAATCTCAAGAAGTAAAGAGATTTTCCAAAAAATTCTATGAATCAGATGTCTCAGATATTGAACATTGTTTTCTGTTGGTGAGGGCTGAGTGGTGGGCAGGTAAAAGAAGTAAAGAGAGATCTGGAGATTTTTCTAAATGTCAATATCTGTCAGTTTACCTGGATCATATTTGTTCATATATTTTGTGGTGAGTTCCAATGATTAATCCGATTTCACTTTGTAAAGTTAAAGCAATGTATGAGTGTTTGAGAATGACAGTGTCAGGGAAAGCAAAGGCAGCAATGGTAACGTTAAGTGATGCCAATTTGAGAGTAAGTCCATATTTGCAGTGGTTGGGTGCTGCTGTAACACTAGAGAGAGATTGGTACTGAATCTCAACTGGACCACATATTACCTATGTTAGTCTGAAGAATTAACTTAATTATCTCTGTCTTATAAGATTTGTACAAGTATTAAGTGAAGTAATGCACATAAATAATTTATAAGAGAACTTGACACATTTTAAGACTAAGTTTATTAATTATGATATTAGTAATATTCATTATTATAGAAAATAATTCCTAGCTTAAATTAATCTTCCTTTGTAAAACTTGTCTAATTACTTAATTGCCCCCGTAGTTATCTTTCTAAGAATGCTGTTGGTGTTTACTGAATGTACTGTTCATTTGGAACTCCTTGTTTTGTGTTATAAGTTTTGCATCACCATTTCCTGGCCTACTTTCTCCCCAGCACACACATCTGTCTTATACTTTGGTGATGATGATGATGGTGATGCTACTGATGCGAGCCTATGGCCAAAATAAACAACAGATTCTAGAGCCAAATGTGAAAGTCATATTTTGATGTGGCCAAGCATACGGACAATGGCTCGGCGGATTTCCTTTGTCTTGGCGCTATAAATGACAGGGTTGAGCACAGGAGGCACAAACAGGTACACATTTGACATGAGGACATGTATGTAGCGTGGGACATGCTTCCCAAAGCGGTGCACAGTGGAGACCCCAATCATTGGCACATAAAACGCAAGTACAGCCAGGATATGTGACACACACGTGTTGAGAGCTTTGAGGCGTTCCTCATGGGAAGCAATGGCCATGACAGAATGCAGAATAAGCACATAGGAGAGGAAGATAAAAAACAGGTCCATGCCAAAGGTGGATACAAGAACGAAGAGTCCATAGATGCTGTTGATAGTGATATCAGCACAGGCAAGCTTCATCATGTCTGGGTGCAGGCAGTAGGAGTGAGAAAGAACATTGGATCTGCAGATAGGTAGCCTCTTGATAAGAAAGGGAAGAGGGAGGAGGGTGACGAAGCTTCGAGCAGTCACACCTAAACCCATTGCAGCAACGACTTCATTGGGGAGCACAGTGGCATAGCGCAAGGGGTCGCAAATGGCCACGTAGCGGTCAAAACTCATGGCCAGCAGAATACCCGATTCTATCATGGAGAAGGAGTGAATAAGAAACATCTGAATTAGACAGGCATCAAAAGTGATGCTGTAGGCATTGAGGCAGAAGGTTCGGAGTACAGTGGGTAGTGTGGCTATGGACATGGCCATATCAGTGAAAGACAACATGGACAGGAAGTAGTACATGGGCTTGTGGAGGTTGGGCTCCACTCGCACAGCCTGCAGGATCACTGTATTTCCCCCAAGGGCCACAGCGTACATCGCACAGAGGGGCCCTGCCAGCCAGGAGTGAGAGCTCTCCAGGTCAGGGATGCCAGTCAGGAGAAAGAATGCAGGCTGAGTGACATTAAACAATTCCATAGCAGAATGAACTTAGGGTACTTTTCAGAGTCAGATCTTCTGACTTGGAGAATTCTAACAGTTGCACTTGCTGGAGGACAAGAAATCAGGAAATAAGAGACAAGGTGATGATGTTGACATGAATGGAAACATGCATTCATGAAATCACTAGTTTGGGGTTGAGGCAGGCAAACTTCTTTCCTTCATATTTTATGATGACCAGGCTGCAGGCTGAGCTAATATTTCCCTCTGTATTATGAAGAAGGAAGACATTGACAAATACTTCAATAGTAGAAATTCGTTAAAAGGAAAATGTTTAAATTACATTTCTACAACTTCCATGTATTTCAGAGGCATAATTCCACAGAGATATGCTAACTACAAATCACAAATAGCCAGCATAGAAGAAAGTAAGGAGTTTGTGTTATCAACAGCAATTGGAAATATTTAAATATTTTCTTGAAAATGTTGTTTAATTCACGTGTCACTAATTAATAAGAGAATTTCCCGGAGCAAGTTTGTATTATGTTGTGTGCTTGGATAGAGAGTGTAAAGGACAGTGGGGTGTGGTCATTGATTGCCTCTGGGTATCAGCTTTTCATTGGAAGAGTTACTGCAAAAAAGCAATAACACAAAGGCACAAGGCTGTACATGTTTCTGGAAAATCTGTGTGTTCTTTCCTACATATTCTATAGGTACACTAGCGTTCAGTCTGTGGGAGAGAATTATTCCAAATACAAACTTACATACCCTCACATGGTTAGATGTACTCTCAAAATACCCGTTAGTCACAAGGACACATTAATGTACCTTCACAGCAGCTAGCAGGAAGCTCATTCATACTCTAACAAGACACTCATTAACATACTCTCTCCATATCTCATAAAGTCATTCGTTATGTAATTATATTTACACATTCTTTCTTGATCTTTACACCATTTAACATGCATGACAAGATGTGCTGCTTTCCCAGCAATACATAACTCAGGTGCTATGGGTCCAGCAAGACAGTGGCTGCCCCTCCGTGTTTATACTGATTATGTCCCTTTTGGTCTCAGATCTCAGTCTGCACATGTCTGTGTCTCCTCAATAACTCTGGCTCCTTGGGATCCAGGACTGATGCTTGTCTCTTGTTTCTCCCATTTGACTATAGTCTCATTCTTTATATATAGTCTTGCAGAAAGTAATCACAATACATAGAAGAGAACCAAGCCAGTGTAAAAGTAACAGAAAGAGAAGGGAGAAGAAAACAGACTGAAAGCAGGATTTTGTGCAGGGCAAGGCCAAAGCCATTCTGGGTCTGGAAACTTATGTTTTAGTATCTGTAGAAGAAAGACTGCCTGACTGTTCCAGAATTACATACCTTCCCATACCTCAGGGATCACTAACATTGTGGGTTGTCTGGACAGATATCAATAAAGTAATGCTGAGAGAGAAAATGAATAATTTTTGAACACATGTGATGTGCCAGGTACTCTGCAAAGAACTTTACATTTGTTTTCTCATTTAATCCTTAACATATGGGGACACTGACACCCAGTGAAATGAGCTTTCCTCACAGTTTATAGAGACCAGGTGATAAAATCTCAATTTAAAGTCTTTTAAGACTCTCTTCTCTCTCTCTTTTTTTCTTTTTTTCACTTTAAGTTCTGGGTTACATGTGCAGAGCATGCAGGTCATGTCTTTGGCGGGGACATGGATGAGGCTGGAAGCCATCATCCTTAGCAAATTAACACAGATTGGAAAACCAAACACTGCATGTTCTCATTCATAAGTGGAGTTGAACAATGACTCTCTTCTCTCTTACCAAGGTCTTTGAAGCATCATTATGGCATTGGAGAGGAAGTTTAAAAGGAAAATAGAGAAATGTATTTCTGAACAAAGGTTTCACAGGTACCCTTAAATAAAGAAATTGAGTGGCTAAAAGCAGATATGTAGGAAGATAATGATACAAAAGTACCTGTCTCCAAGGCTGAGCACAAAGTCTCCTACTCCTGGAACCTAGAATCTTAACATTACTGAAGCCACATAAGAATCAGGTGATTTAGGAGAAAGGACCCTGAGCTGGGTGTCAGGAGTCCTGGCATTGGACCCTCGCTCTGGAAGGCACTGGTTGCATGTGCCTAGAGAAATCCATTTCTTTTTTGAGACCTATGTCTTATTTATTTATTTTTTTTATTTTTGAGACTGAGTCTTGCTCTGTCGCCCAGGCTAGAGTGCAGGGCACAATGCCGCCTCACTGCGACCTCTGCCTCCCAGGTTCAAGTGATAGCTGGGATTACAGGCACGTACCACCATGCCCGTCTAATTTTTGTATTTTTAGTAGAGACAGGGTTTCACCGTGTTTGTCAGGCTGGTCTTGAACTCCTGAACTCAGGTGATCTGCCCTCCCCAGCCTCCCAAAGTGTTGGAATTACAGGTGTGAGCCATCATGCCTGGCCTATGTCTTATTTTTAAGGACATTCTTTAAGATCCTTTATGGCTTTGATATTCTTTTACTTTATTTTACTTTTTAATCAAGCAAAGAATGCCTGTGAGAGTTTGCTGTGGTGCTGTTATGGAGACAGAAAGAAGGTAGATAGAGGCTGGAGGGATGACCAGAAAGGCCGTCTAAAGACCACAGTTTTCAATCTATATCATGGATAATGAAAGAATGAAAATTATTAACTATTAATGGTTCACCTAAAGTTTATGACTGATTTCTCCTATACTTTTAATATCCTGGAGACTTTTTACATATTTTGTTATCACTGAATTCATAAGGGAAGAGCAAATAAACCACAGGTGCTTCAGCTGTTGGTCACGGCTGGGCTGTGACCACTTCCCTTCTAGATTTCTGAACCGTTCCTGTATCCCGAGTCCTGCTTCCCTCTCTGAATTTGCAGCAATGTTAATGAACCACAGAAACTTTGACCTTCGAAGTTAGGAGTCACAAAGAAATGGACTATGGCAAGTAAGGACTCTAGAGAAGAACAGTGAATTCCTGGGGTTATACAAGCAGTCCATGGCAGTGCCTGAACAAGAACCTCAAGTCCAGGGATCTTTCCTGCTGCTCTGCTGATTCTACTAAGATGCTGCTATCAGATAGCCTCCAGGAAGCTTTTTCACTTCCCCTCACCGTACCCCTTGCCCATGTTAATGCTTTCATGGAGCAGGCTTCAGGAGGATCAGCTGGCTTATTTTTACAGGGTTTCAGAACTCACCAGAAGAGACAGAGAAGACACCGACAGAACAAGTTCTTCCCTTTCTTTGCTGAAGTGAATTCATGCCTGCCACTTTTATGTCTCATGATAGGCCCTGGGATAGAGGACAGTGATGCTGACTTTGTGTCTGAAAATTCTTCAGGGAGGTTTTAGTCTCCTGAGGTCTGTAATGACTACTGAGAATAAAGCATGTGCTCTTGTAGCTGAAAAAGAACTCAGCAATATGTCAGAGCAATTCTTTACTTCACCCAAGACATTGTCTAATGATAGGCAAGCGCTATAAGAGAGGAGCTCATTACCTTGTAAGAGATTCTGGGTTCATGTGATATGATGACCAAGCCCATCAATTGAGGTGTGATAAGAAAGTGACTATTTTTACTCTTTTGTCTCTTTAAATATATTGAGTGGGGCTGGTTCTTTTTTTTTTTTATTCTTGGATGAAAACTGTTCTTTAAATTTTCTGGTCACATTAAGATAATAAAATATCTTCTGGTGAATAATTAGAATGTTTAGTCTAATATAATAGTCAAACTTTCCAGCATTCAGAGCTCCATCCTTTCTCCTTCTCCCATCCTTCATGTGCCAGCTCTGGTTTCTGGTTTCTCCTTTGAGGAAGAGAGAGATGGGGGAATGGAAAGTTCACAATTAATTGGTGCTGCCATTGCTATCATGTTAACTGGGCCTCTTAAATGTATAAAGCTGACTCTTTCTTACATTTGGTGCTTTCATAGGTTATTCTTAGAAGCTTCTCTTCATCTTTCACTTGCTCTCCACTTGATTTAAGTCAACACATCTCTATTCTGTGTGGTTGCTTATAACTCCATCGACAACCTGGATTGCCCTTGTAGAACCATACAGTCTTTTGGATAGGACATAAGACAACACTGTGCCAGCTCTCTCTAGCTTCTAGCCCATTCAAGAAGTGGTCAGGCTTTTTACAAGTGCGCTATTTCAATGCAACAATAGTCTTTCCTTCAATCTTGCTATTTGAGCAGAAAGGCACGTTTATCAATGTTTATTTATTTAGATTGAACATCCACTGGGTGTAAATCATATTAAGTGGCTCTGTTGACTCACATGGATCAGACACGATCTAACCTAGGAACAAAAATTAGGGTTCAGTAGGGTCTAGTTAGAATATAAGATACATACCAGCTCTTTTAATTGAGAAAAATTAATGACTTGTTAACCACATATTGGCAAACACACAAGACAAAAAGGGAATATGAAGGTGTCATTGTAGGCAGCAACTTCAGGACATAGCTTCTAAGCCTAGGACTGGAGGAACCAAGGTAGGAACCTGGAATGATTAAATCTTACAATTTTGAAAGAGGAGTGCTGCAAAACTGAAACTCAGACTTTGAGGAGTGGTCACTGTTTAGGTGATGCTGGGGCCTCAACAATTCAGAAGAGAGCTTCCCCTATGACTAGAACTTACTCCTCTGAGATGGGGCTGAGGGGAGACTTACCTGGCTAATTCTGAGGTCTTTAAGAGGGCATGGTAAGGCTGGTTCTAGAAGTGTTGGAAAACTTCAAAATATAGCCAACTAAGACCATTGGAATTCACCACTAATACTTGTGTGAAGAAGTGCTATTGGGGAAAGAGCGACAGAAAGGAAGTAGGGTACAAGTTCCTTCTTCCTACCCCAGCTTCCTAATGTCCCCTTTTGTAGATCTTGGGAGCTGGTTGTCAAAGAAGAAATTCAGTTTGCAGAGGCTCAATCCCAATATCACAAAAATACTGTAGAAGATATGGTTTGAGACTGAGCAGTGATAACATATTAACAAGTACAATAAAACTGAATGCATTTAATCCTGGAAATTATTTATACAGATTTCAAAAGAACTGAGGAACTGACCAGCAGATAGTAACATAGTCTAGAGATTTGTAACAGCAGGAAGCCACTACCACCTATAGACTGGAAACCCAAAAGTGGGGTTACGAGAACTACAGCCAAAGTGAACACAATTAGTAGAAGCTGGAACTGTAGAAGACATACAGCCCACACTAGAGTCTCTGCCTGAGACAGGAGAGTGGAGTGAGAGACACCTTGCATCTGTCAGTGCTTCCCAACCAGCTCTCTCCATCACATTCTTCAAAGAGTGATTGTACGTGTGTGATACAAAGAGTCTCAGAAGAGTCAGGGGTGGACTTGAGGGTAAACAGGTTTAGCCTTGTTACAGAACAGAAGCACATTTTATTCACCTCATTCTTATTGTACTATTATTATTGTAAGATACATAATCTCCCAGGGGCTTTCATTTTCATGATCAGCACCATGCAAAGCATCAACTCATGAAAGATGAAAGTAATTGACATTTTAGGGTTCTAGGGAGTAGAGATTCTGTTGTATAAAATGATCTTCTCTCTTAATGCCAGGTGACCAGATTTCTCTGGGAGCTACTTCCAGCAAGTACTCTATTAAATACTATTTATATCCCTGTATCCCTAAAACGTTACTCACTGAGGTAGAATCGACACCTCTTTTCTTCACAGCACTGTTCAGTTCTGCCATGAAGGCAGTGATCACACACTATTATAGCTGACTCTGCATGTTTCTGTGGCATCTACTGGAGAGAGTCCTGTTGGTGGAGAAACAGATGTCCCTAGAAGGTGAAATAGGCATGACAGGGAGTGTTTATTTGTTGAACATAAGTAGTTAATATTTGGCAAAATAAGCTTCAACTGAAAAATTTGATCTGTTTCTTTAGTCGTATGAAAAAATTATCAATTATCCCAAATATGTAAAATTTATCCCATAACATGCTAAATACTGACTTGATATAAAAAATGCTCAGGGTTACTTTAAAGAAAATTGAGATCACTTGTATTAGTTTGAATTTTCACTGATGTTTGGAACATGGTTTGTATTTTTACATAATAGCCTATGTCTTGCTTCATTCTTTTTTCATTAAAATTTTCCCAATATTTTATTACGAAAAATTTCAAACACAGAAAGCTTGAAAAAATTTCAGTTAATACTAGTATATTCATGACAGAAATTTTATCAGGAATATTTTATTATCCTTGATTTTTTTTATTGTAGTTTAGGTGCTGGGGTACATGTGCAGATCATACAGGATTGCTGCATAGGTATATACATGGCAAGGTGGTTTGCTGCCTTCATCCCCCATCACCTATATCTGGTATTTCTCCCCTCATTATCCCTCCCCAGCCTCCCCACCCACGCTGTCCCTCCCCTAGCCCCCGCTACTGACCTCAGTGAGTGATGCTCCCCTCCCATGTGTTCTAATTTATCTACTGATGTATCCATCTTTCTACTAATTTATCAATACAGCTTGCCTTTTGTATGCATTTCAAAGTAAGTTGTAACATCAACACACTTCTTCATAAATAGTTCAGCAGTTATATTATTATTTGTAGTTCAATATATTGCACAGTTCTTTGATTTCTTTCAAACATCTACTGCACAAATCTTACATGCACATTAGATAAGTTTTGATAAATGCATTAATTTTGTTGTGAAATATGTTTATAACATATTTCTAGGTAGAGCTTGGAGGTATACGTAGCGTGTTAGGTGGATTCGTTTTTAAATATTTATCTTATTTTCAAGAGTAGGTGCTGTGTCTTTATTATTCTCCATACCATCAGTGCTGAGAATAATATCTAGACTAAAATATTGCTCAAAAATGTGTTTTTATCTGTTCATTTAGTTTTTTGAAATAAACTGATTATAATTTTTAGGTTCCATATAGTGATGGACTTAAAAAAATGTTTGCATAAAGAATTTGTTATATGGATGCTACCATGCATTTGTATAAAAAAATACATAACACACTTAAATTCCACAAATGAATCTGAATAAATGTGGAGGTCAGAATTTGTGGGATATTTTATTGATTTGTTAGTGAGAATATGAACATATATTTGCAATATACCCTTTTAGCTTTGTAAGTGGGAGAATGTATTTGAAATATATTTGATCATTTCTTCAAGCATATATGTAAACCTCTGTTTTATAGTTTTTTCTAATTTTTGTCTATTGTTTAATTTGATCTTTATAATCAGTGTAAGAATATATAGATTATAGTGTGTGCTTGATGTGTCAATATATACAATTAGTGACTAGAACACTGGACAATTGTATGAGCATATTTGCACATATCTGTTTGTATGTATGTAAACTTGAAAGAGGCAATGTGAATGTTAGTAAATAAATAGTTAAATGGCTCTAAGGCGATATCTGCGAAGGTCTCAGGAGAGCTATGGCTATTTATGTTTGTGTGTATACATGTATGCAGTGTGTTTATATTCCCTGATCAAGGAAGGATTAGTGTACAATAGATATGGACGATTACATCAGAAATGACTGGGTCAAGAAAGAGATTCTCCTGGGAGCAATTCTCTTATGGCCCAACTCACTCTTCACTGATACCACCCTCCCAATTATTTTCATGGTCCCTCCTACAACCACACACAAGCAAGCCTTGGAATTCTGGAGTGCTCATAAATTTATTAGTCTTAGGAGAATGAGCTGATGCCACTGCCAGCGGGACCCACAGTACAGTATATCCAGCTACAAGGAAAGCATCTTCCATCCAGTGAGTGCTCCCTGCTTCACACTGCCCATCTGAGCTCTTTAACTAGACTTTATTCTAAATTTTAACACTTCTACCAAAATTCCAGGCAGCTTTTAACCTTTTGTCTCCCCTTCTAAATGTGAGCCAAATCTGACCCCTTCCAAAATCCAGGATCACAGACTCTGATGCCAAGTTTCCATCTGAATCAATATCATAATACCAAATGACATCCCATTGAGTTAAGGGACTGCTGCATCATTTATAGATTTTTGTCTCAAGGATATCTTATGCCTTTTATTTAAAATCCTAAAATTTGATTTTTTGTCTTTTATACCTGACTTGTGTGTGCAGCTGGAGAAAAATTACAGAACAAAATGAACTGAAGTCATTTAACAATGTAGTTGCCAATCTTAGCAGGATTTTCAGTATTGTGTATGTCAGTATACGTGTGTGTGTATGGGAAAATAATTAGTGGAGATATTACTGTGGGTTTGTTGATGCCGATGCATTTGTGACACTGTGTGTGTGTGTGTGTGTATGTATAAACATTTATTCAAGTGGGCTTAAACATAAGGAGATATTTGAAATATATTGCATAATGCCAGTGAGTAAGGAGGTGTTTGATAGTTTATGTGTATGGTTGGATGTGAGATAGCGCCTATAAATACCTGGGTAAGTAAGTATAAGAGTGTAAAAATGTATATTTTCCTGGCACCTTTGAATGGCTGTGTGTGTGTGTGTGCTCATGATATCCTGTACCTTGCTTGTGTCTCTCCACCTTCTTGACCTTCCTTCTAAGATAGGTCGCATTTAGGAAGTTCTGATGAACACTCCTGTGGACAAAACAAAGAAAAATTATTTTGGGGGTGGTGGTGTGGAATCTTCTCCCTCGAGGAAAAGTTTTCAAAGTTGCTTTGTTCATGGTTGAAAATTTGGAAAATAGATAAAATATTACCTTCTAGACTACCTCGATTTGCATGCCAGTGGTTACAGACAGTGGCGTAAACCTATCTTGTGGATGAGTTCTTAGTATCTGTTGGTGCCACCAAGAGTCTTTTTATTTCTTCATGACTCAAAGAAAACCTTGGAGCAAAGACAATCAAAATTAAAAAATAAAAAACAGATCTGAACAGGTTAGATCTAAAAAGACCTCTTAGAGACATGAACTTTATACTGGGGCTTGGAGGAAGAAAGGTTTCGCAAGGACAGTAATCCATGAGGAGAAAATACTACTTATTAAATGGATGATTTGCCTTAGTGGAAGGAGAGAGAAACTCAAGGAATAGATGAATTTCTTTTTACTACCTATATATATTTGGGATTATGACTGATATCTACACATTATCCAGCCCCTTGTCACCATCTAATTTCACTGTGTTTATGAGGAGTGGTAGGAATAAAATGGGAACTCTAAAGTAAGAAAAATAATAATGGAGACATTGTGCTTAAATTCCGTAATGGAGTTTTAATTTTAAGATCTTAAATACCATGAAAATATGATTTAAGAGCTATTTTAAATAAAAGTTGAGATGAAGTCTCTTACGGTGTGACTTCCCAGTTTGCATCATTCTGACTATTGTTTATTCTGCCTGAAGTTAGGCTGAGGCTGCTTAAAAAAAAAAACAGAGAAGATAATTCAGTAAAGATGGTAGAGAAGGATAAGCCCAGGAAGAAATACAACTGTGGACAAATAGTGCCCCTGAATGGAGAAAAGTTGACTTAAAAACAGTGTTAACTGTAGCAAGAAGATCAAGAGAATTAGGAGACAGAATGTCTTCATTAGATTCAGAGACAAAGAGGTCACTTGGTGACCGTAGAGAAATTTGTTACAACTCGGAGAGGGGGAGTGTGGAAGCCACAATACAGTGAAATGATTAGTGCTAGAAGGTAAAGTAAGTAAGACTGAATCCTGACATTGAAGATCTCAGAAACAAGTTGGAGAAGCAGGCAAATAAATAAAAAAAAATAATAATAAAATAAAACCTCCTACTTCCAGGTACCTGGAGAGACAATTTTTCAAGAAATTTGGTGAAGAATTGGAAAAGGGCCATAAAGCAATAGCTAGAGAAGAATGTTATTGTGTCTTTATGATAGAATGGGCTTGCACACACTTACTGTCTGAAAGAAAAGAGGCAGAAAGGGAGAAAATGAATATGCACTGGATTAGTGAAAAAGGCTCTGAAGGAGGTGACAGGATATGAAATCCTGAAGGTGGAGAGCCTGTCCTTGGAGAAGGAGGGAAATCTCTTTCTCGAAAGTAGAGGTTAAGAAGGACAAAGCTGTGCACAGGTTTAAAATTTTGGTAATGGTTAAGTAATAATTCTCTCATTTTTATTCCCAGAAAATACTTTATTCTTTAGTTTTACCTAGCTGCAAACTGATTTGTTTATATAATTTTTTAAAGGTTGGAGTTTACTGTGTGAATGTCAAAGAGGTAAAGAGGAGATAAAAATACCAGTCTTAGTGTGGGTGGGTAGTTCAGGAGAAAAGTGAGGAAAAAGAGTTCATAGACAGACCAGGAGAAAATGGGGGAATCATGGAGACTCCAGAACAAGTGCATGAGCAGGAGAAGGTTGGAAGGTAGAAGGCTTCCTAAGGACGTGAAAACAGGAAACTTAGGATTTCAGAGATAGAAGTTTTTTGTTATGACAAGTTCAGGGGCAGCCATTGGGATTCGGAGGGTGGGGTGAAATCTGAGTACAGGTTATTGAATCTGTAAATTTATAGCAGTAGATGTTCCATCTATACTATCTACTGAAGACTTTACAAAGCCTAGGATGTATTTCTTCTTCCTGGTCTACCAGGAACAATTGTTCTGTTGTCTCTTATTATGCCTCTCTGTGTTTCAGGCACTCATTTGATCATCAAACCACAGAGTTTCTACTATGGCCTAGATAGTGTGCAGGGCCCTGGTGGTAAAAAAACTATTAGAATCTGGTTCCTTCTTTAAAGAGATTAGTGTCTTACTGGGAAGGCAATTATTTTCAATCTATGACCTTTTGTTGGAGACAGGGTATCTAAAAGAAAGTGAAGAAGTCTCACAACACACCCTCTTGGGTCTATTCTCCATCTGTATTCTCCCACCATGCTGGGCCTCAATGGCACCCCCTTCCAACCAGAAACACTCCAGCTGATGGGCATTCCTGGGATACAAACGGGCCTCACCTGGATTGCCTTAATTTTCTGCATCCTCTACACGATCTCCATCGTAGGTAACCTCAGCATTCTCGCGCTGGTGTTTTGGGAGGCTGCTCTGCATCAGCCCATGTACTACCTCCTCTCTATGCTTGCTCTCAATGATCTGGGAGTGTCCCTTTCTACTCTTCCCACTGTGATTTCTACTTTCTGCTTCAACTACAACCATGTCGGTTTTAATGCTTGCTTGGTTCAGATGTTCTTCATCCACACTTTCTCTTTCACAGAGTCAGGCATACTGCTGGCCATGAGCTTGGATCGCTTTGTGGCTATTTGTGATCCACTACGCTATGCCACTGTGCTCACTCATAACCGTATATTGGCTGTGGGTCTGGGCATCCTTACCAGGAGTTTCAGCACTCTCTTCCCTTTCCCTTTTCTGGTGAAACGACTGCCCTTCTGCAAAGGCAATGTTCTGCACCACTCCTACTGCCTCCATCCAGATCTCATGAAAGTAGCATGTGGAGACATCCACGTTAACAACATTTATGGGCTCTTTGCGGTGATTTTCACCTATGGTGTGGACTCAACTTTCATCCTGCTTTCCTATGCATTGATCCTGAGAGCCGTGCTGGCTGTCATATTCCGGGAGCAGCAGCTCAAGGCACTCAACACTTGCATGTCACACATCTGTGCAGTGCTGGCCTTTTATGTGCCCATAATTGCTGTCTCCACGATTCACCGCTTCTAGAAAAGTGCTCCACCTGTTGTTCATGTCACGATGTCCAATGTCTACCTGTTTGTACCACCCATGCTCAATCCTATCATCTACAGTGTGAAAACCAAGGCGATCCGCAGAGGTATTCTCAAGTTCTTCCATAAACCCCAGGCCTGAGGAAGGCTGAAGGCCCCAAGAGAGCTCCTTTGGAGGAAGGATTGGGACCTGTTAACAACTTTAGGAATGCTAAAGTAAGGAGCAAGAGGACCCAGGATCTTGATAGTAGTGAATGTATCACTAATAAAATAATATTTGACTATAAAATGACACATTTATTCAACACTTATCAATATATGTATTGAATATGAAGATTCTTGTGTAGTTGCTAAGCATGTTATAATGGTGAGTATGAAATATTGTAAAGTAACCACATAGACATGTGAATAGAAAATATTAAAAAGAGCAACAGGTATCCTGAAAAATCCTTGTTTGACATATATTATATGGGAATAAAGGAAGTTCTACAGGGCAAACAGAACTTAGCAAAAATAATTCTGCTGCTGTTTCTATTGCATGCAAGAGAGAAGATCTACTTGGTTTGTGGTCATAAAAACAGGCTATGTTTTGTGGTTATGAAGTAGCTTGTGAAAAGTGAGAAAAGTTAAAATTCTTGATTGAGGATGTCAGGGAGAAAGAAGGGTACTGATTTTGGCAGACATAATTGCCTGAGAAGAAACACTCAGGCAGAAAGGTTTAGAACAGCACTATTCCAAGAATGGTCCAATAAACAATATCATTAGCATTTCTGGTAGCTTGATAGAGAAACAGATTCTTATGCTCCACATAATTCCTACTGAATGAGAACTTCATTTAATAAGAACCTTGGGTGATTAAAGCTTGAGAAAGACAGTGTTTCTCTTCTCTAACAGCACTCAGGTACTAGATTGATGTCAATCTGCTGTGCAACAAGGGTAACAAAACTCATGATAAGCGAGAGTTTGGAAAGGTGGTTCTTGATATGTGATTTTCAGATCAACATCATCAGCTTTGCATCAGAACTTTTTAGGGATGCAAATTCTGAGGACTTTCCTTAGACCACCTGAACAAAAAAACTACGAGGAGTGAGACCAAGAAGTTTGTGTTTTAATACATTCTCCAAGTTATTTCCATACCTATTTAAGCTTGGGAAATTTTAACCTAAAATATTGGTTGCAGATAACTGTTTAGACAAAGGGGAAGTTTCCAACTGGGACACTGGGCACGAGGTTTTGGGAGATTGCCAAAGTAAACTTGCGAATGATGCTTAAAGTGGGAAGCTGAATGCATCACAACTAAGCATATGATATTGTTGGTGAAGGGAAAAAGAGCAGACTTATAGCCTAATGTCTTCAGGAGGCAGTGCAGGTGGAAGACAAAAATAGCTTCAGAGGAGAATCTGATAAACAATCTCCAGCCACTCCACAGTCATAATCCCATATTGTGATTTCCTTCATTTCCCTCAGTGCTTACCCCATGACATTCAAAATTCAGGCAAACTCCAACTTTAGGGTTCTCATTCAGGCAAATAGAACTGACAGAGAGGGAAAGAGAGAGAAAGAGAGAGAGTGAAAGAGAGAGAGAGAGAGAGAGAGAGACAGTTGATTGTCACAGTGAGATAGTCAGGTAAGAGAACTTTGTCAATGGGATTTCACTGTATAAAAATCTCCTGATCATGAAGTCTTCTAGGACTTTTCTGCAAATCTATTAGCTTTTTTTTCTTTTCTGCAGCCTATTAACTTCTTCCCTCTTTAGATGGGATGTGTTTAAGCTGGTTGTATTTTTGTTTACCAAGCATTTACCTGCATATTGTATCTATCTCTGCTTTGTTCCATTGTTAAAAATTTAACTCCACTTCACAGGATATATTTATTTCTTTATTTAATCTTTATTGTGGGGAGGAAGCTTCAAAATTCCTCACAAATGACATTTAACACAAACACGTTGTCTTGAGATTTAGATGTTATGTTTAGTGTTACCACCATCAGAGTGAACAAATCTTTAGGGTTTTTCTTGACTTATCCCCTCATTTAGTGGAGGCAGAAACTGAGTTTTGAAAAAGATGTTTTAAATATCTAAAAAATGGTGATAGATAATGGCAGTCCAAGCTAAAACCCTGCACTCAGCCCAGAGTCGGTCACATCAGTACATGTGAATTAAGGGAACAATCAAATGACTATTTAAATGAATGAAAAAACTGGATCGAGAACAATGCTTGCTGCCCTTCATGCTGCCTCTAATAACATAGCTAGAGTCATTTTACATCATAACTTCTCAGAACGCTGCCTCTCCTTGCCAGAAATTTATGCCCAATGTGAAGCATCATTTATTTATTTTCTTATTTGTCCATGATTCTGTGACCTAACTTACAAGGTCATAATTCATGATTTCTCCTGAATTTCATCTTCTGGTTCCCAACTCATTATTTTCGGTCCAGCCAATTCTATAACAATAATACAAAGTAGAAGGTGTTCTGCAACTGTTCCTTTGAAGTTTCAGCGCTCCTCATGGGGAAGAGGACGTTACATCTTCTGTTTCCCTCTCTGAACCATCCCACCGCTTGATAGAAAAGGGAGAGAGCCCTCCTGCTGTTCCTTCTCTCAATATACCCTCACTCTAAACTGAAATGAACAACTGGGAAAATGGATTGTTTAATGGGAAGTTCAGGTGCTGGGCAAAAGAATCTGTTTGGGAAACCTGAAATTGAAGCCTGCAAGAGAACTTGTGATGACTAGCATGTGTGATAAATTCAAAAGAAACAACCTATTACTTCTTTCTTCCCATTTGAACCTCAATGCCTTGTATATAGGTACTGTCCTTTTTTACAAAACAGGTTCTAAGTTAAAGGAATATTAATCTTCTAAAATCAGGAAGCTTGTAGGTGGCAAAGCCAGGACTTAAAATTATGTCTGCATGATTTTGAGCCCATGGTCCTTCAGCATCCTAGAATGTTTCTTTTGGAGGAGACCCTGAACTTGTGGGAACTTGACAGGCTATGGGAGTGGGAATTCAGGAGGGAAGTGTAGGACTAAGTGGGTCGAGGCAGCCAAGTCATATCCCCTATTGCTTAAATCCTGGGGTTGTCTCTGGCCTTCAAGCTCTGGTCTCTGAGATCTAAGCGTTAGGTCCTGCCAAACTCAGAATTCAGGGATCTAGACTCTGGGTTCTGGGCACAGAGTGCCAGTTTTGAGACTGGATAACTGTGGGGGGTGTTGTTATGAAGTTTGGATAATTTGTCTCCAACTTCTTCTTCATCATAAAAAATGAGTTGAAATTTCATTTTCTAAGTGGAGAGAGGACAGTATCTCCAGCTGAAGTGGCTTCTTATTTCTTTGTTTGCTTTTTCTTATCTTTTTATTCCCAAGGTAAGGTCTAACCCCTCTGCTTTCCCCATCCCCAGCACAGCATCACACTCAGGCAAAACAGGACCCCAGGGGTCCTGGCGTCTGGGAACTCTCACGCAGAGGCATAAAGTTAGCCTCCTCTCTTGGCTGGTGCCTGCCTGAGGCCCATTCTGAAGCCACTGTGAGCTCTGGTCCTCTGCCTTTGGTCCAGCTCTCACTTCACAAAGCTCTCTCAGGTGAGTTTGATCAGTTTGAATCTTTGAGTTATGTATGCAATCAGTATTTTTCTATCTACAATCCTGTTTGTGCTTCTGTGTGGTTCTCTCAAATTCTCTTATCATGTCTCTGCATCTTTGGGTGAATCTCTATCAATGCCTGTATATGTTCGCATAGTTGGCCACAATTTAAAAATCCTCAAATCTCACTTTTACATAGATTTTCTATAAAAAGAACAATATTCATCCAAATACCCTTGTGGTCTCCCAGCCACTTTCAGATAAGTCTGCTGGAGACTGCTTTAGCAGTGAAAGACACATGGATGATCACACAGAAGGGGTTGAGAACTTGCTTCTCTTCTGTCCCACACAGATCCACAGCCATGGGATTCTGTCACTGAATAGGAGAGACCTTGCCAGCCTGGAACCTTAGGCCTGTGAGCAGAAAGAGAGTTGAAAGTCCATTAACCCGGATGCAGCAGACGCTGACATTCTCTTTCCAGAACTTTCAAGAAGAATTATCCAATCTTTGCGTGAACACCTTCACTGCCCAGAAGCTTATTAGTTCATTGTGATTTTAGAAAAAATGTTTCTTATATGAACCCCAGACTGTCACCCTGTGATCTCCACCTATGGCTCAGCACCTGTCAGACTGATCCCAACCCGTCTCTACTGCAGGCTCCTCTGGTCAAAATGAAGCATCATTCATTCCTTCAACGTCCTTAATGTGACTTAGTTCCCTTTACTTTTTACATGTAATGCAGGCAGTTTAACTCCTGTTTAGAGTATAGAAGCAAGATCTAAAGGTACTTCAGTTACAGCCTAAGTAGTTTTATTTTATTCATTAATGGTTTTTTGAGCATCTCTTTGTGTCAGAATCATTTCATGTGTTGGGAAGGTCAGCATGAACCAGGCACAAATTTGCTCCTAAAAGAGCTCAAAATCTGACAGGAAGGAGGTAAACATGTAATTTTAATAAAATAGAAAAAGTCTGTGTAAAATATTACAAAGTTACAGATGAGAAAGTTATTATTTCTGCTAAATAGTGTTAGAAAAAACTACAGATTTGCCGTAAGCTATATATCACAATGCTAATTCATATTACACTGGACTATCAATTGGTCCCTCTGACAGGAGGACTTTTGTGGTGCGGAATTTAAGAGTCAGACCCTTTCAGAAATACGTAAAGGGATTTAGGACAGGTTATGAGAAAAAGGAAAGATAACAGGATATAACCACAGAAACCTCAGATACTCTATATCCATTCAGTGATTTATTCATCTAGTTAAAATATTTATTAAGCATCTGCTATGTATTTGACCCTGTGCTAGTATGGGATACCTAGTGATAATAAACAAAAACAGTCAATATCACACATTCTTTTTAGAATTTATGATCTAGTAGGCATACAAACATTAAACAAATAATTAATTACACAAGTACATATATGTTTACAAATTAATGTAAATGTTCTACAAGAAAATAATGTTCCATGAGCAATATTTATGTAATACCTGATTAAGATTATTATGTCTCTGAGTCTGCAACACTATCTATAATGTGGAGAAAGCATGTTTAAGCCCAACGTAAGAAAACACTTAATATCTGTGAGATCTGAACAGGATAGTGGTTAAGGGATGCAATAAACTCCCCATCACTGGGAATATTGAAGGTGACAATTGGATAAAGATGGACATTCTTTCAGTGGGTACCAGACTGGATTCTTGTTTCAGATTCTAGAGAGCCTATTAAGTTGATTACTAAATTTGTGGGCTTTTGAGATGGGGCCATTTTTAAAGGTCACTTAATAACCCCTATTCCCTACTACCTGACCTCCAGTTTGCATAGGAGGCTAGAAAAAGAATCTCTTTGCAATTCAGTCTTTTTCTCTGCCTGGAAAAATGAACATGACCAATTTCTCCAGCATCTCCCCATTTTTCTCATTTAGATGTCTTTGGCTTTAGAAGGTTGGCAGCTGGCCTTTATAGGGAAGACCATGGGACTTATAATTGGAAGAACTAGCTTCTAGTTCCACATAACCACTTACTGGTTTCAGGCAAGTCACTGGATATGGTTGTTACAAGAGTCAGATGAAGTATATTAGGAGTGAAGCAATTGTCCCTCTGGTTATTATTTTCCATCCACAGATCAAGTTAATTTTGGGGGGCTATGGTCTCCTAGACAGAACAGAGGCAAGTTCTCAGCCCCTGATGTGTGATCATCCATGTGTCTTTCACTGTGAAAGCAGTCTCTGGCAGCCTTATCTGAATGTGGCTGGGACACCACAAGCATATTTGAATGAATATTGTTCTTTCTATAGAAAACCTATGTAAAAGTGAGATTTGAGGATTTTTAAATCGTGGCCAACTATGCAAACATACACAGGTATTGATAGACCATAGCTATGATCTCCTCGATGAATAAGCTACTTAGGCTGTAACTGAAGTAACTTCAGTTCTTGCTTGTACATTCTAAATAGGAGTTAAACTGACTGCATTACATGCAAAAAGTAAAGGGAATTAAGTCATGTTAGGGACATTGAAGGAATGAATGATGCTTCATTTTGACCAGAGGAGACTGCAGTAGGGCCCACTAGCAGCCACGCAGGGTGAGGCACCATGAGCTAGAAAGCTGGTATACACTGGGCATTGGATTATTGTTGACTTCAACAAGGTCCTGTATGAAAAGAGTAACATACGGGACTGGGAACAGTATGGCAATGGCTAGGAGACCATTGACATTGGTCTATGGTCTTTTCAAGGCTTGATTGTTGCTTCCTGCTGAAGATGATGTTTTACTAGTGGCCAGCATCCTCAGGTTAGGCAGGTCAGGATCTTCAGGAGAGATCGTTAGACAGACTCAAGAGTCCTGCCAAGCACTTGTGTCCCTTAACTGAGCCTCCAGAGAGGTGCACTAGCCCCAAAACCCAGGCTACATCTGTAGGTACCACACTGGAGTATTATAAGCAAATCTAATCAATTCTGAGGAGATTTGGGGTGCTGAATGGTCTAGTAGATGATGAAACACAAATAAACGTTTAACTTGTAAGTCCATAATGGAGTAGAAAAGTTATCTGAAAGTCATGGGAGGAGACAGGAAGAGCTTGCAAATTTCATTTTAGCCTTAAATACCATCACTGTAAAGGGATAGAATGTCACAAAATGAATCTGGGGTGGTTGTCAACATTGGGTTCACCAGAAGAGCTTTAAAACATTGATAATTAGATACCACATCCTGAGAGTCTACTTTAATTGGTATGCGGTGTTACTTGAGCACAGGGTTTTTTATGTTCTCCAGGTGATTCTGATGTGTAGCAAAGGCTGAAAACTACTGATCAATAAGGTAGACTCAAGATAAATAAATTGATAAGAGGCACAAGGAAACACATTTCACTTGTCAGGAAAGTGATTCATTTTGAGGGAGCACAGAGATAGAATGCTCGGGATTACAGCAGAACTGGTGCCTAAAGAGTGTAGAAAGTAAGAGAATGCAGGACCTAGGATCATTCTCATAATTACATTGCTCTTGTCTCCAAACTCATAGATCTTTTTTTTTTTTCCCATTTATTAATTTTATTGTATTTTAGGTTTTGGGGTACATGTGAAGAACATGCAAAATTGTTGCATAGGAACACACATGGCAGTGTGATTTGCTGCCTTCCTCCCCATCACCTACATGTGGCATTTCTCCCCCTGCTATCCCCCCCCCCCTCCCCACCCCACACCGTCCCCCCCCTATGTCCCCCCAACTGACCCCAGTGTGTAGTGCTCCCCTCCCTTTGTCCATGTGCTCTCATCGTTCAACACCCGCCTATGAGTGAGAACATGCGGTGTTTGATCTTCTGCTCCTCTGTCAGTTTGCTGAGAATGATGGTTTCCAGGTTCATCCATGGCCCCACAAAGGACCCAAACTCATCGTTTTTGATGGCTGCATAATATTCCATGGTGTATATGTGCCACATTTTCCCTATCCAGTCTATCGTCGATGGGCATTTGGGTTGGTTCCAGGTCCTTGCTATTGTAAACAATGTCATAGCTCTTTTTTATTCTTTTGGAGATAAGATCTCTTTCTGTTGCCTAGGCTGAAGTACAGTGGTGAAATCATAGCTCACTGCAGCCTGGAACTCCTGGATTCAAGCTATTCTTCTGCCTCAGCTTCCCAAGTAACTGGACTACAGACATGTGTTACCATCCCCAGCTAATTTAAAAAATTTTTAACTTCTTGTACATATGGGGTCTTGCTATGTTGCCCAGGCTGATATCCAGCTCCTGGAGGTCATAGCTCTTTATATTTCCTTGGCAGTACATTCTCCTGACTATACATGTATTCCAGCAGAGCACTCTTATTAAACTTTTCAGGTGTACGGACAATTTCACATCAACATTGGTTAACCACAGGCTAAAGAATTGGTGCCGGATCACTGACTCATACATCAAATCTATTGAGTGAATGTGTGAACTGGTGATTGGAAGTAATTCAGTTTTTATACCAGCCATGAACGTGCTTCCTACTTCACTGTTATTGTCTTTAAAAAATTAAGTTTACAAATTTAATTTAGTATGTTATATTACAATAACTATGTTATGTTACATTGCATTTTATTACATTATATATTATTTTCTCCTTCTGACTGGGGTTGGCTATTTCTCTCTGATCTCTTGGCCATTGAGGGAATCTTGCATCTTTGTGTCTTTGATTTCTGCATGTATTCTTGGTTAAATATGGTCTTTTAGAAGCCACTACATCTTTGATAGTTTTTCTAAACTTTGTTTCTAATTCAGAGGCAATATGTGTATTATCATAATTTTCACTTGAAATGTTTCTATCCTTCATCATCCATATTCCTATTTCTCCCTTTTTCAACTTTCTACAACCATAGTCTCACTCTCATTCAAAACATTTTTCCCTCTCTGACATGGAATGGGGATTCATGGAGATGATTCTTTACCAGGAGTTCTTTTCTTCTAAGATTCACATTGCCAAAGCTAAACTTCAGTTATTTCTGACGACTCCAACCTAGATGAGACTTCAGAACACAGTTTACTTTCATCTCTATAGTGAAATTGGTAACCTTACTTCAAGAGAAGATCATAAAGCTAAAGTGTAATCTAGGCTCTGCAGAAAGTGACTCTTAAGCTGTGGCACGTTATTCATTCCTTCTCTCTGGGTCCTAGTGTGTCTCTAAGAATAAAATATCTTATTCAGTATGCCATGTAGTATCTTGCTTATCCTTACAAAAAAACCTACAAGAAAAGTGTATTTTTATCCCGAGTTTACAGGTAGGAATACTGAGACTTAGAAAAATTAAATTACCTGCTCAAGGTTGCCCAAAGTAAACTCAATTCAAGTTCAAACTAAAGTCTTCTAGAATCCATTTGCAGAGCTTCAAAATACTGAATATGTGACATTAATTTTCTCATTTTCTCTTACAAGAAAAAGAATAATATTATTATATTCATGTTGCAAGTTAAAAATCAAATCAAACTAAACCAAACCAAAACCAAACAAAATAAAACTTTGGATCAGTATATAAATAAGTTGCACACATCACACATTTAGAAACTGGCTGAGTATGGATTTTGACCCAAGTCTGATTTATTTCAAAGTTTCTGCGCTTAATTTTTAAGCCATGCCATCTTTCACAAGATTGAGTAGTCTGAAATATTGCATGTTCTTAATCAAATGTGGGAGCTAAAAAAGTTGATATTATGTAGGTAGAGTATAGACTGATAGTTACCAGAGGGTGGGAAGGTATGTGTGTTAAGGGTAGGAGAGGCTGGTTAATAGCTACAAACATACAGTTAGTTAGTAGGAGTTAGTTCTAATGTTTAACAGCGGAGTAGAGTAACTATAGTTAACCAAAATGAATTATATTTTTCAAAGTAGCTAAAAGAGAGGAATTGACATATTCCCAACGCATAGAAGTAATAAGCCCTCAAGGTGATAGATATCCTAAATACCTCAACTTAACCATTATACATTTTATGCATGTGACACAATATCACATGTATACTATAAATATGTACAAATGTGTATCCATAAAATATTCAAAACATTTTTAAAAAACTTAAAAAGATGGAGTAGTGTGAAATATTTTTTTTCCAAGTAACGTTTAGGAATCTGGAACTCAGGAGAACAGGAAGAGAGAAGAGAGTATCTGTTATATTTTTATTCAGAATGACATAGATGACTCCAACTTTCTCACTTCCTGCCCTATCTCTTTTCTTCAGCTTTTCAGATTGGCCACTAAGGCAGAAGATCCAACAGGTGGGGGCTAACTTCAGTCTTTTTCAAATGGCAGGTGAAGAATGATTTCTGCTGTTGGTGGCATGGGCACTGAAAGCAACGAAAGTCTTGACCTCTTATCCGTCTTCCTGACTGGCATCCCAGGACTAGAGGCCCGACATGGTTGGCTCTCCATGCCTTTCTTCACCATGTACGTTGTGGCCATTGTAGGAAACATCTTAATTATAGCAGCAGTGCAGGAGAACCCTGCCCTCCATGAACCCATGTACCTATTTCTCTCCATGTTGGCTGTCACTGAGGTGGGCGTCTCTGTGTCTACACTGCCTACTGTTATGGGCATTCTTTGGTTTGATGCCCGCAGGGTTGATTTTGATGGCTGCCTGGCCCAGATGTTCTTCATTCATACTTTCTCCTGCATGGAGTCCGGGGTCCTACTGGCCATGAGCTATGACCGCTTTGTAGCCATCTACAACCCTCTGCGCTATACAGCCATCCTGACCCTGCCCTGTATTACTTGCATGGGTCTGGGCATTACACTGAAGAGTGTGGCACTCATGGCCCCACTTCCCATCCTTTTGAGGCAGCTGCCCTATTGTCACACTAATGTCCTCTCACATTCCTACTGCCTTCACTCAGATCTGATCCAGCTGCCTTGTGAAGATACTAAACTCAACAGCATCCTGGGCTTGGCTATTGTTCTCGCAACTTTTGGGCAGGACTCATTGCTCATCGTGGTCTCTTATGTCTTGATTCTTTATACAGTGCGGGGCATTGCTTCTGGAGAGGGAAGGTGGAAGGCTCTCAACACATGCGTGTCACATATTTGTGCAGTGCTTATATACTACGTGCCCATGATTGGCGTGTCTGTGATGCATCGTGCTGCCAAGCATGCTTCACCCATCATCCACACACTTATGTCTAGCATCTACCTTTTTGTGCCACCTGTGCTTAATCCCATCATCTATAGCGTTAAGACCCGGCCAATCCGACAGGGAATTCTCACCTTGTTCTCCTGCAAGAGGGAATTGCTCTGAATTACTCCAAAGAGTTATGAACTGTCATTAAATTCATAAACTCTGATAATGTTTCTGCTATTGGCAAAGCTCTATGCTAGAGGTTTTGAGGAGGGTTAGGAACAAGGAATTTAAAGTGTTGCAACAGGCTTAAAACTCTGAAACACAAGAGTTAATCCTAACCCTTTCCATCTCACATTTTATTTGTATATGTGTGTCTCTGTGTGCACACACTTATATGACTTTCTCTTCTAACAAGACATGGTGACTTTGGGGCAGAAATAATGGATTTTCCTTGTCTTTATTTTCTCAAAACTCCTAGCAAAAAAGCCTGACAACTAGTGAGTTAACGGTAAAAGCTTGAGACTTAATAAAATTTAAATTTAAATAAAACAAAATTTCTATTTTTGTGGGTTAGGTAGGAACTCACCTAGTTAGGAACTAACCCATATGGGGTAGGAACTACTTAACCCATATCTTCCAATTAAAAAAATATTGTCCTAGGAACTGTCTTTGAGTAAGGTGAGCTTGCTTTCTGGTTTTCTCCAGATATTCATGGTTTACATCTGTTTTCCTTAGCATTATTATTAATGTTACTTTCTTTCACTCTCAAAAATATTCTTCGTCAAACAATAAATTGTTTAATTGTTGTTTACATTTACCTATGAAGCAAACTACCATTATGTAAGAAAACAGACTCTTCCCAAAACTTTCCATGCAATTGTCTCACACCCAGAATTTCTGTACCATGACACTCTGAGAATGAATGGCTGACAAGAAGACCTCAACTGAAGCATAAAGAAAAATATGAACAACGTCACAATGCCCAGGCTACAGATTCTAAGAGTCCCAGCAAAAGCAACAAATTCTTCTTTTGTACAATCCCAGGCTCTATTTTTAGATAAACATTTATTGGCAAATAAGTCTGATATCGCTGTGCCTGGATATCCTTTTTCTATTTCCTCCTTTCCATTCATGTTTCTGCGGCTTTACCATGCACGTGGTGCTTATATTCTTATCTGTTCCCCATTCTGCCCCCTCCTCAGTCCCAGAAGCATGGGCCTAGTGTGTTCCCTCCCTTCTGCATCTGCCTATGTTTGCTTAGGCTTCTTGAAAACCTTGGTCAAACGGGAATGGCCATCTTCTCATCTCCTAAACACACAGGCCTTTGTATAAAGTGGATTTATAGAACTGTACTGATTGATCAGTGATTAGCGTCACTGATCATTCTCACTCACTTCAGGGCCTTCAATTACAATGAAAATATTGTCCTCACCACAAATTATTCTCCTTGACTCATCCAGTTTACAAGGGTTGTCTTTACGCTGTGACTTCTTTGAAATACTTAGTGTGTTTGTAATCACTGATGGGTTCTTCCAGCCCACTGCACAGACTAAAACCCTAGTATTGTAGTAAAGAGTTTATTGACACTAGATTAACCCCACAGGAGATGGTGTTATTACTCAAATAAGTCTCCCCAAATGCTCAAAGGTTGGGGTTTTTCAAGGATAGTTTTGTGGGTAGGGGATTAGGGAATAGGTGCTGCTATTGATTGGTTGGGGATGTAATAATAAAGGTGTAGAAAATGGTCCTCATGTGCTAAGTGTGGGGAACGCTCCTGTGAAAGGCCCCCCTAATGTGTGGGCCTCACCAGACGATGAGCTTGAGCCCAAACACAGTTTCCTGCTGGAGGCAGTCGAGCTATGGGGAAAGAAGGGACTGAGAAACGAGTGATGTTGCAAAAGTTTCTACTTCTGACTGCAATGACGCTTGGGCAAGGGTCTTGTGGTTTTATCAGACATTATGTCTCCACTAGGCCTCTGCATGACTTTGTTCTTCAAGAAGTTTAACCTTATCCACATGACCGCCTTGAACCCTAGATAATGACTTTATGGCTTAGCTTGTGACTCTTAGGTATTGTTATTTACAAAAGTGTGTTTTGGTAAAAACAGATAAAGCATACCACCTGCCCACTTTTATGATCCTTGAATGTCATGCTTAAGATTGTTTTCGTGATCTTATATTTTGTAACTTTCCATTGTTGATTGTGTAAACACCTAAACACCTATGATCTTAAGGTATATATTGAGACCCTGGACAAAAATAAATTTGCTGTTCAAGCATTGCCTTTTCAGTCCTCCAGATCCCAGCTTTTCTGTCTCTCTTTAATTCTGCATACCCCCTCTTTCAGGTCGGGACCCTCTTGCTCGCCAAGACTCCCCGGCAGATCTTCCGTCGCCCACAGCTAAGTCTGCTTCTCTGTGTGTTTTTTTGTTGTGGGGGGTGGAGGATGTGGATAGAGGACCAGCTGAGTCATGAGTCACAAGTCTGGATGGAATCAATCTGAAAAACATCTCAAAATACCAATCTTAAGCTCTATAGTAGTGATGTGAACTAAAGGACCAAATGGAGAAGTCACAAATCTTGTGACCTCTGGCCACATCACTTTGAAGCAGTATGGGATTATAAAAACTGTACCTACATTTTAGCAGAATTCAGGCCCATCTCTTATTTCTAATCTTGTGGTCTTTCATTAGTCTGACAAAGGTAGTTTCAGCCTCTGTGCAAGGAGGTGATTAGTTTTGGGGAAGGACTATGATGGTCTTTGCTTCTAAGTTAAACTATAAACTACATCCTGCATATGGTTAGCTTGGCCTATGCCCATAAATGAGTGAAGATAGTCAGCCTGTGAGGCCAGAATCAAGATGGTGTCAGTCATGTTAGATTTCTCTCACTGTCATAATCTTTGCAAAGGTTGTTTCATATTTATAACAGTAATCATTCAATTTCTGTTTATGTACTTTCTAATATAAAAACTACAACATCTATAAGTATGGATCATTTCATGCTTCACTTTATTCATTTCATGCTTCACCTCATAGATGTTGCATTTTCTACAAATGGAAGGTTTGTAATAACCCTGTGTTGAGCAAATCTATCTGCACCATCTTTCCAACAGGATATGCTCATTTTGTTAGCATTTTTAAATAATATTTTAAATTAAGGTATGTACATTTTTATATATCATGCTATTAAACATTTAACAGACTATAGTATAGTGTAAACATAACTTTTAAATGTACTGGGAAATTTTAAAAACAAATCAAAACCACATTGAGGTATCATCTCATGCCAGTTAGAATGGTGATCATTAAAAAATCAGGAAACAACAGATGCTGGAGAGGATGTGGAGAAATAGGAACACTCCTACACTGTTGGTGGGAGTGTAAATTAGTTCAGCCATTGTGGAAGACAGTGTGACGATTCCTCAAGGATCTAGAAACAGATTACACTTGACCCAGCAATCCCATTACTGGATATATACCCAAAGTATTATAAATCATTCTATTATAAAGACACGTGCACATGTATGTTCCTTGCATCACTATGTACAATAGCAAATACCTAGAACCAACCCAAATGCCCATTTATGATAGACTGTTCAAAGAAAATATGGCACATATACTCCATGGAATACTACACAGCAATAAAAAATGATGAGTTCGTGTCCTTTGTAGGGACAAGAATGAACCTGGAAGCCATCATTCTCAGCAAACTGACACAAGAACAGAAAATCAAACACTGCATGTTCTCACTCATAGGTGGGTATTGAAAAATGAAAACACATGGACACAGAGAGGGGAGCATCACACACTGGGTTCTGTAGGGGGGAACTAGGGGAGGGACAGTGTATGGTGGGGAATTGGGGAGGGATGACATGGGGAGAAATGCCAGATATAGGTGGTGGGGAGGAAGGCAGCAAATCACATTGTCATGTATGTACCTATGCAACAATCTTACATGTTCTTCACGTGTACCCCAAAATCTAAAATGCAATAAAATATATATTAAAAAAAAGATATACCTCTATCCTGACCAACATCCAGGTAATGAAGATTGGTGTAGGGGTACTGACAAGGGCTGATCTGTCCAGTATGCCAATAGTTGTTCGCCTACACTGGTTTCCCTATTGTCGATCCCATGTGCTCTCCCATGCTTTCCGTCTATACCAAGATATCATCAAGCTAGCGTGTGCTGACATCACCTTCAATTGTCTCTACCCAGTTGTAGTTGTATTTGCAATGGTCTTGTTGGACTTTCTCATCATCTTTTTCCACTACATTTTGATTCTCAAGACTGTCATGGGCATTGTTTCTGGAGAAGAAAGGGTCAATACCCTCAACACATGTGTCTCTCATATCTGCTGCATCCTGGTCTTCTATGTCACCGTAGTTGGTCTGACATTTATTCATAGGTTTGGAAAGCACATTCCTCATGTGGTTCACATCACAATGAGCTACATCCACTTCCTTTTCCCACCTTTTATGAACCCGGTTATCTATAGCATTAAAACTAAGCAGATTCAGAGTGGTGTACTTCACTTATTCTCCCTGTCTCACTCGAGAGCATGACTTTGTTTCACTAAGGAATAATTCAGGGAACTTGGACAGGATGACAACATTGCTGGCATAACTAGGGAAAGTCATTTCAGTGAGAACTAACCAATCCCTCACATTTCAGTGGAAATCAACCAATCCCTCTGCTACTTAGAACATTATTTTACCCTGCCCATCCATTGCGGATTTGTATGTGATATAAAATATGTACAACACTAAGCACATATCTCTGTGCTCAACTGATGTTGTTTTCTCCAGGTAGTTTAACTCACACTATTTCATTAGCCTATGGCTGGCACCATATGTATACATACATACTTAAACACATACACACATATACGTACGCACATACTATTATGTATATTAGACATATAATTTACATATTTATAATTTAAATATATAAACCTGAGTGCCTTTACCTTTAGATGAGCGCTTTGGCTCCTCTATAAATACCATGATTAAAATCCAGTTGTGTATAATGGACAGCTTGCTGAACAACATAATCACCATAATGCAGCTAGTATAGTGTTGCAGCTATAATTGTGTATTTTTTAATTGCCTCATCATAAATTTGCACATCCTGAATAAAATATGAATGTTTCCCAAACTGTAAATTTTCCTGTATAAAAATTATATATTTATATATTAAATATATAATTGTGTGTTCATTTATGTGTGTGTATATATAATATATATGTGTGTGTATATATAGACCTAATTATATATGTAATTCTTGGGTCTATGATTTGGGTCACCAGTATTTAAGTCAATACCCATTGCTCTTCATATGGTCTGCATGTATTGGTCCTGACATACACAAGAATAAAGCATTCTTGACCTCAGACATACATCCAGTTTTCTTGCTCACATGGAGCTAGATGCTGTCTCTAGAAAATTGCACATTGTGAAGAAATGAGCTTTACTCTCACTTCTTCAGTGAGAGTAAACCATTTACCTCAATTCCAAATGGTGAGACTAGGGAAAGTATCTCTATGAGGAATTTGTTCAGTTAAAACTTTGCTTAATATTTATCAAATAATATTGATAGTAATTTAAAAACAGAGATATGATTTCTAATTCAGATGACCATTGTCTTGATGAGGTAATTCCAGTTACTACTGAACAGAGAGATGCATTTTCAGAAAGTAAAGTGGTATGAGAGGTCTGGCTTATGGGTACATCTTAGATAAGACTAGATGGGGTGTCTGGCGTGTGCAAAATAGCAGAGTTGAGGAACACTTGGTCATATGTGGAGGGTGGGGAAGAAGGGAGAGGATGGAGGCAGTACTTGTAACTAAAAGATAAAATGGCCTTTTTTGGCTCCAAATATCTTTCAAATTTGATTCTATTCAGAGTGTAGGCATGAGGAGAAGGGGTGTGTGCTCCTATGGCCAGGTGAAGAGCCAGTATCCATGACTCAAATGACAAGTTTTAAATTAATTTTAAAAGATATTCTTGTGACCAGAATACAGGGCATGAAATGCTTGGACTACACAAGGGGCCACCCCATGGCCAGTCAGCTAGATGGCCCTCATCTCTGACCTCGGATACTAACACTCTAAGTGATCTATGGCTGCCCCGACTACTCACAGAAAGGTGGGGATTTTCCAGAATTCTTGGGATGTATAAATAACATGGAGAAAACAAAATTAAAATAATATCTTTACAATAGTTTGCAGGCTAGTAAATGACCTTTATCTGATTAGACCAAAATATTCTTTTTGTTTTACTCAACTTGGCTGTGTGTCTGTCTGTGTGTCTGTCTGTGTGTCTGGCTGTATTACGTGTGAAATTTGCCTTGCTCTTTTGTAGCTTCTTGACTGTGTGATTCAGGATGGTAAAGATAATTCTTTACCATCCTGAATAATTCTTATTCCTTATTGTATTACAGAACTTCTTGCATACACATTTTTTAACATAATATAATTTTATTAAAATGAATAAATACAATTTAAAGTGACCCACATCTTTTCTTATATCTGTTAGTTCTTCTATCTGTTTGTTATTGTTCTCTGTATTGTCTTCCAAGACACTGGCAATTTATACTTCATTCTGTTCTTTCCCTCCTTGTGCCCTTGGGAATGAATTCAGGGGGATCTAAGCCACGTCAAAGAAAATCTTTCTTGATTTGCCCTTCAGGTCCAGTCATCCTGAAGCCTGCTATAGCAGGCTGGTATAAAGATAATTAGGATAATCAGATACTTTATAAATTCTATAAATGGACACTTAGGCTGACACCCCTGAAAGTTTCTCTCCTCCCCTTCTGTTCTTCCTGAGCAGAAGAGATATGATGAAGAGACCAGATAAAAAGTCCAAGCGAAGTGAAAGACTGGGACTTTCAGTTTCCCTTTGTGGAGTCCTATGAAACAGAGCAGAGCTCTGGGCTCCCGATGGTCCCAGAAGGACATATCAACAGTAGGGTCAAGGACCTCGCCATCCCCCCTCGTGCTCCTCCCCTCCCCTCCCTGTCCAGCCCCTCCTGCCACCAGCCACATTGAGCACTAAGTTCCTCGCAGCTCCCTGGACTCACAACCCTGGCCAACATCAAGAGGGCATGTTTTCTCCAAGAACACCCGGAAGAGACTCAACTACACACAGAAAAAGGTCCTCCAGAAGCCGGAGAAGGCTGGTGAGACAAAAGATGAACAGTTTGAAAAATATGTCCAGAACTTCAGACCCTCTGCAAGAAGCAGAGGGTACCAGACTTGAGAGAAGTCCGAGGATGTTTAGCAGGCAATCAAAGGCATTCAAGAGACCTTGACGAAGCTGATTCACTGCGTGACGTCTACGTGCTGGATTGGTCTGGGCAGGAAGATGTGAAAATGGTTGGCGAGAAATGTGATGTCCTCTGGGAGGATGTCCACGAAAAACTCGTGGATGCATCCTTGGTAACACTGGATACCTACCTGGGTCAATTTCCTGACTTGAAGAATCACATCACCAAGTGCAGCAGGAAGCTGGTGGACTATGCCAGTGCCTACCCACCTCCATGGGGCTCAGCAGAGCTTCAGGAGGAAGGATGAGAGCCTCTGTCTAAGGCAGAAGTGGAATCTCAGAAAGCATAGAGAGGGTTTGAAGAGTTTAATGCTGACTTACAGGAAGAGTTACCATTATAATAGTCAAAACAAATTGGATTTTATGTCAATATTTTCAAAAACATCTCCAGCCTTGAAACCAAGTTTCATAAGGAAACTGTGGTGCTTTGCTACGAACAGTATGAAGTGATGACAAAACTGGGTGACCAGTACGCTGACAAGGCCTTCATCATTCAAGGACCAACACCCAGTGATTTGAGTGCTCTCCACATTGTAAAGATGTCCTCACCACCTAGGGAGCGTTCACCCCTCTCCAGCTCAACAGCTAGTTCGAATCAAACACTAGTACCTGCCTCTCCTGTGCCAGCCTGACTTGAGTCACCCTTGCAGACCAGGAAATGACCTCCTGTCTCATCTCTGTCTAAAGTCACCTGACAAGGGAACTGCAGCAGGAGAATATCATCAGTTTCTTTCAAGACAACTTTGCTCCAGAAATCAGCATGATGATACCTTCCCAAAATGAGGTCCCTAAGGTGAAGAAAGTGGAGACTTTGCTGTGTCTTGACCTTGACACTTTCAAGACTAAGGTGGTATTTGTGGGTTCTGGCCAAGCGATCCATTCACCCATGCCTCAGACATTTCCCTGGGACTTATGGACAACAAGCACTGACTTGGTATAGCTTCTGGTGGTTCATTTAATGGGTTCGCCCACCCAGGACATCATTTTTCACAAAGCAGACAGACTAGAGTATGATCTGCAACTTGATCAACCTGGAGCTGATGCTGTTGTGGCACTGGAATCTTGATGTCAGCAGATGGAGAGTTTCTTGGGGAGGAAGTGGAGGCAAGGGAGGTAGCTCTCCTTGCAGAGGAAGGAGTAAATTTAGAGTAGACTGAAATAGAAACGGAACCACCAAGGGCGCAAAGGGTGACAGAACTCAGCCAGAAGTGGTGGAAGTAGTAGTGCCTTAGGAGAAGATCGTCCTTTCTGTTGTCATAGGGCCTGCCTCCAACCATGAAGGGAAGGAGAACACAAAATCACCATAGATGCAGACCCCAAGGAGACCACCGAGCATGAGGCTTTTTGGGGCCTCACCAGTGAGACACTGGAGCTGGCAGCAGAGCAGAAACCCATCTAGGACCCTCATCACACACAGCTGGGGAGCTGCTGACCAGTTAGCATCTGCAAGGGAGACCTCTCCAGGATTGCCTCCTGGATTTCTCTGCAAGGTGGAAACACTGCGAAATTTTGAGGCAGTAAATTCTGATAAACTTACAAAGGGGTGATGTGGTGATGATGATTCCCTCAGATTTGAAGCTGACTAAGATGCAGCCTGGCAGATGGATGTAAAGAATTCAGACTGGCTCCAATACAGAGGTCTTGCCTTCTACAAGGGCCTTTTCCAGAAAATGTCACCTGGCACTTGGATTAGGGTGACAAGTATTCCAGGAAAGAGCTCAATTACTGGGTTTTTTAATGTTTATGAAAACCTGAAGAGTTTACCTTTGCCATTATGATCTTAATGATTTACACACTGATGTTAAACAAAGCTTGAGAAGGCATATCAATGTAGTACGTGTGCAAAATCATAAGAGGAAAAAAAAGTAAATTAAGGAGAAAGTTCTTATTTCTTTCCATGTTATTGATGATAGGTTTATTTGTGCTTTGTCTAAGCTGTGGTGACTCTCTTGTACTAGATCCCTTCCCATCAACTCTAAAGTTGCTTTCTCCAGACCAGACTTTAAGTTACCTGCAACAGGTGCATGGTATTGAGTGGCTGCCCTACAGAAGATGTGATGAATTATTCTGTAGTACAAGATTATCTTATTCCCCTGCCCAGAGGGGAGCAAGTGAATTCACTCCCTTTCAAATTTATCATGTTTAAAATTAAACTGCTACAAAATTTCTTAATGTTTTCTTCCAACACACCTGTGTATGTATGGACACACAGTCACACAAGCTATGTCCCATGACTGTTGGATCTGCATATGCAGTAGACTATGCATACTTAGTTGCTTTCTTTCCTTTCTGTTGTGGCTCTTTGTGTCTCAAGTGTAACTGGTACATGCATTGCTCTTTTAAAATTTAATTTAATTTAATTTTTAATTGCATTTTAGGTTTTGGGGTACACATGAAGAACATGCAAGATTGTTGCATAGGTATTGCTCTTATTCTGTCTGGGATTCAGTTGCAGTTTTGCCTCAGGTCAAAATCAGTCATCCCATTGCCAAAACAGTTGACTGTGTTTTTATTCTGCAGTTTTCAGGATGAGATGATGGATAGTGCAACTATGTAAAGACCCCTTCAGAGAAAGCAGGACCTGATTTTCTAGTTGTCCAGCCCCTGTGGCTGGAGGTAGGCTAGTTGGGATGAGCAGCTAAGTTGTCTTCTTGTCTGTCTTTGTGAGATTGGTTTGAAAGATGGAACATATTTATCCATCCCCAAAATAACACTCTAAGAACAGCTCCTATATATTTCCGCTGCTTTATATTTATGTGACTCATCTTCACAGACTGTCCTAAAGTAAGACAGGTGATATGTACTGCATCCACAAATCATCTGTAACAATCATGTTTTCAGTGTTGTTCAAATAAACCTTGGGAAATCTCTGACAATTACTTTTTAAAAATTAAAAAAAAAAATGTGTAGGGTCAAGTGGGGTAGGGTGGCAAAGTTTTCTTAGAGGATTGGTGTAATTCTCTACTCTGATTCCTATAGTAACATATGCTTCAATACAGAGACAAGGTCTTGGAAGTCCTTTTAAAAATCTGCAGCAAAATGGTTATCCTCCCTACATTGTCTTTTCTACCTCCATGTGATGCTTGAAATAAATATATTTCTGGAGATGAGGCTAATTGTCAAACATATCAGCAGGAAGAAACCTTAGGGAACCCTGTTCCAAAGTTCCAAATCCCTCAGGCTGGGAGAATAAAGAAGGAGGGAGGAGGGAGAAGTGTGCCTTGTGGGGGAATTTCTGAAACTAATATTCTTTGCAACTTGGCTTCTGGGTATAATCTAAAAAGGTGCTGTTGGATTCAATATCCTGACCAGGTTTAGGGGTTTATAGTTACATCTATGGCAACAATGAACAGACTTATGAACAGGTCAGTAAGTGGCTCCAGTGTGTGTTGGCCTGGAGGCTCAGCATAGGCCACAGGGCATTGCAGGGCAGAATGGGGAGTAGGCAGTTGGTTTATTGAAGATTGCAGAGAGGCAAAGGCAGTAATGTATCAGTCAAGATGTGATGGGGCAAAGAATGCATCATCCCAAGACTCCCTAAAATCTTTAGAACTTGGCTTCTGAATAAACTCTTTTAGAAATTCCTAGAAGAAAGAAAAACCTAGACCTCCTTTTTCATCCCCTAGCAGAGAGATCTAGTTTGGAAAAAAATCAAGTTGCAACTCCCTGGGAAGAGAGAAAGACATCTCTGGTGTAGTTCAGGACTCTTGCTTGGATTATCTGTTTCCTTTGTTGCTTTCTTCAGCTGCATAAACCAGCTTCCTCATTGCCTCTATGTGTTCCACCAAGTACTTACTCCCCAAAAAGATGAAATTAGACTGAGGATGAGAGGGACTGTAATAATGAGGGTATAAACTAACAGAAAGAAAAATTTGCCAGATAGATTAGTTTCAGATTGAGTCAAGCAAACTTTGACATGAGACACAACATGTCAAATTTGCTACATATTCCCAGAAATGAGCTTAATATCCATCGGGAAATGGGTGCAAATCCTTGTAAACCAAAGTTAGAGAGAGCTTCTTAGCTAGCTTCGTTCCATGCTGAGGTATGAGCACTGCAGATTTTGAAGATCGGATGGGGAGTGGTAGTGGATCTGGTGTCTCTGTGGGAGAATGGGAGTGTATGAGGAAAAGCGTTCACCATTTTTACCAGCAGGGGAAACTATCCAGATGAAAATAGTGCTGGATGCTTTGGGCAAAAAGCCATTCAGAGCCAATATTGACTGGGAAGATGGTCAAGAATTTAGTGTATTTGTAGGTCAGATGATCAGTCTATGGCTTTGGAAAATTGTGAACATTACTTGGTGAGTCTTATTATGAGAATGTGATGATTAAATCAGGTCTGCTAGATACTCTGTTTCAGAGTAGATAACATTGTTAGCTGTAATTACATAGTCAGAGAGACGAGATGAAGTCAGGAAAGCAAAAGATTAGAAATAACAGAATTCTTCCGGTGGCGGAGTGGCAGCTTTGCCTGCGTGGGGCAAAATGGAGCTTGAGGCCATGAGCAAATACACCAGCCGAGTGAAGTCAGCTGTCTCCCCCATCGGACTGTCGTGCCTTGGCCGTCAGCATGTTCTTCACCACCTGGTTCTTCGTTTACAAGGTCACCTCTATCAAGTACACTCACGATATCTATAAAGATCTCCTTATCTTCTTGGTGGCCTCACTCTTCACGGGCTTTGGAGTCCTCTTCCTGCTGCTCTGGGCTGGCATCTACATGTGAGTGCCCAAGGGTAACAACCAGGTGGCTTCACTGAATCCATGCTTTTGTAAATTACTTTTTTTGCTATTGCATAATAAGTGACATTTGTTATCTTTTGGGCCTTGGTGAGTTTGGGTGAATGCCAAGTCATAGCCTGTAGTGGAAGCATTTTTTGGAACTAGCTGATATGTTCCTCTCCTTTTGAACTCAGAGAGCAATAACTGAGGATACCGTAATGCATTTTACTTCCTCTATCCCTAGCACAGAGGGTTTAATAGATTTCATATTATACCTTCCAACTCCCAGGTGCCTTTTCTTTATGAAGAATGCTGTGTTACAATCTTTTCTCCATTCCTGCTCCAGGTATGCAAGGTAATGGAAAAGCCTCATACCACATGTTTTAAAATAGTCTCACTTTTGTGTACTGTTTTGTCACACATAATTCACCCCTACTTGCACCCTTCACTCCAGTTTGTGGTCAGACTATAGAGAACCTCCTGTTAGACACTATGTTTTAAGGTGATATCAATTGCATAACATGCAATCTAGGACCACCTGTTAGTGTAGAAAGCAAGCAAACAAACAAAAGCATCTCTTCCTACTATGGTTTTGGCTATACTCTGGGTCTTTTCTCTGATAGCATTTGAACAATGCCACGATGGATCTCCTTGGTCTTAATACTGTAGATAATAGGATTGACAACAGGTGGGAAGAAAAGGTAGGCATTGGCCATCATGGCTTGCAGCAGAGGGGACACATGATGTCCAAGGCGGTGCACTATAGACAAGCCAATCATAGGCACATAGTAAGCAAGCACAGCACAGATGTGTGAGCCACATGTGTTGAGTGCCTTCTTCCGCCCTTCTACAGTGGCAATACCCAGTACAGTGTGGAGTATGAGCACATAAGAGATCACAATCAGCAATGAATCCAGCCCAAAAGTGGAGGTAACAATGAAAATTCCATAGATATTGTTAACAGAAATGTTCCCACAAGATAGATGGATAAGATTGGGGTGCAGACAATAGGAATGTGAGAGGGCATTCTGGCCACAGAAGGGCAGACGCTGTAAGAGAATGGGGAATGGAGCCATGAGCATGATGCTTTTCAGCCCAATAATAGCTCCTGAGCCGAAGACCCGGGGCAGTGTCAGGATAGCTGTATAGCGCAGTGGGTAGTGGATGGCCACAAAGCGGTCCAAAGACATGGCCAGCAGCACAGCTGACTCCATAATGGATAAAGAATGGATGGAGAACATCTGGAAAAGACATGCTTCAAAACTAATTTCAGTATTTCCAAAAAGGAATATGCCTAACACTGTAGGCAGCGTGGATGCAGAGACACCAACCTCAGACAGTGCCAACATGGCAAGAAAGAGGTACATGGGCTGATGTAGGGCAACATCTGTTCTGATGACGTGAAGAATGGTGCCATTCCCAAGGAAGATGATGATGTACAACAGGCAGAAGGGGACGGAGACCCAGAGGCGCTCTGCCTCCAGCCCTGGGATGCCAACCAAAATGAATGTCGTGGGTAAAAATCTCAAGGAGTTATTAGAAGTCTTCATGTTGACATATCATCCCCAGAGATCATTGCCACCTTAAAAGTTAGAAAAAAATTAGTGAGATGACATCATTGTGAAGAAAGATAACTGGGCACTCAGGGAAGGGAAGAAAAAAGCAAAATCACAGATTTGTGTGGCCAAATTTCTTATTTCTAAAAACTGACAAATGACCACCATCAGGAAATTTTCAGCATGGAAAGTGCTACAGCTTCTATCGTAGGCAGATAGAAAACTAAGTTATAGAAAGTTATATTATGTTATTAGCAGAAAGAAAATTATGCCTCTGATCAGGTGCAGTGGTTCATGCCTGAAATCCCAGCACTTTGGGAGGCTGATGCAGGCAGATCACTTGAGCCCAGGAGTTTGAGACCAGCTTAGGCAACATGGAAAAACTCTGTCTCTACTAAAAATTGCAAAAATTCTCCAGGCTTGTTGGGGTGTGCTTGTAGTCCCAGCTACTTGAGAGGCTGAGGCAGGAGGATCACTTGAGACCAGAGGGCAAAGGTTGCAGTGAGCCAAGATTGCACCCCTACACTCAAGCCTGGGAAACAGCATGAGACGGAAAAGAAAAGGAAAGGAGAGGCGAGGAGAGAAAAGAAAGAGAGAGAGAGGGAAGAAGGAAAGAAGGAGGGAAGGAAGGAAGGAAGGAAGAAAAGAAGGAAGGAAGGAAGAAAAGAAGGAAGACAGAAAGAGAAAGTGAAAAATGAAGGAAGGAAGGAAGGAAGGAAGGAAGGAAGGAAGGAAGAAAGAAAGAGAAAGAAAGAGAGCACCAGAAAGAAAAAAAGGAATGAAAGAGCGAGAAAGAGATAAAGAATGAAAAAAGAAAAGATAGATTATGCCTCTAAGATGTAGTGTACCTTGGATCAGCTTAGAGAGAAACGACTCCCTTGTGTTGGTGTGGAGATGTCTGGCCCTAAAAAGCTGCTGGGGAGACAGACACATGAAAGCAATCCCAAAATAAGATATGAAATGTTACGTATAGGTGAAAATATTTTATTGGTAAATATGTAAAGACAAGGTCCATAGCATGCTATTTAAAAAGAGCTAAAAATTATCTGATGGATGAATATAGATGTATGAATAATTAAGCAAGGCTGAGATAGTGGCAGTGGTCAGAGCCTGGTGCAAGTGGCAGAGAATTAAACTTGAAAAGCATGGAGTTTGGATCCACACTGGGTTAGCTGTCCCATGTTTTGAAAAGTCTAGGAGTCAACTAGAAAGATTATGTGCAAAGACATGGAAGATCCACACTGGTGGATGTGTGTGAAGTCTTTAAGGTTCATGAAAATATTCTGTCAATGATGACATCCACAATCTGTTGACTCAACAGTTCTCGGAGAAACTTACCTTATCCATTGGGATTTTTTCTTTCTAGTTCAGACATGCTGCTGAATACACTGCAGCAACAACATTGGAAATCTAAATGGCTTTTCAAGGAATGTTATCCTGGGCAGGAGATGAAGGCAGCCGATGGAAAGAAAAAAACACCTGCCTGGATTGGGTGTGTTTTGAGGTAAGCATCATCTAGGCCAGCAGTTATAACATTAGAATCCTGGAGTAGCAGGATAAGAAGGAACTCTGAAGATTGTTTTCAACTTATGCACTCAAACGCACACAAACACACACAGACACACCTGCTTACCTATTCACACATGCACAAACATGCTTCCCACATACACTGAAAATCTGATTCTTCCCGGGCATGTGCTTTCCATTCAGCTACTGCTGAACTTACACATCAATACGGACATCACTATTCCATCATGGTTATTACCAAGGTCTTCTTTGCTCTGCAGATCTATAACCAATCAGCACGCCTTTATGTTAAGGACCATGCAGGACTCAGGCAACACAGAGTCCTAGACCTCCTCAGAAAACTTCTGCAACTTTCAACCACAGGTCACAGAGAACAAATATTCTTCCACAAATATTCAAATGCAATCATCATCTATGTTGAAGTCTTATCTCCAAGCTAATTACAATCATATTAAGTATTACAAAGGAAGAGTTCAAGATACTATGAGAGAGTCCTAGAGAAAAAAACCCAATTTATTCCATTTGACCCAGCAATCCCATTACTGGGTATATATCCAAAGGATTATAAATCATTCTATTACAAAGACACATGCACACGTATGTTCATTGCGGCACTGTTTACAATTGCAAAGACCTGGAACCAACCCAAATGCCTATCGATGATAGATTGGACAAGGAAAATGTGGCACATGTACACTGTGGAATACTATGCAGCCATAAAAAACGATGAGTTTGTGTCCTTTGTAGGGACATGGATGAACCTGGAAACCATCATTCTCAGCAAACTGACACAAGAACAAAAACACAAACACCGCATGTTCTCACTCAGGTGGGGGTTGAACAATAAGAACATATGGACACAGGGAGGGGAGCATCACACTCTGGGGTCTGTTGCGGAGGAATAGGGAAGGGACAGTGGGGGTAGGGAGGTTGGGGAGGGATAATATGGGGAGAAACGCCAGATATAGGTGATGGGGGGATGGAGGCAGCAAACCACATTGCCATGTATGTACCTATGCAACAATCCTGCATGTTCTGCATATGTACCCCAGAACCTAAAGTGTAATAAAATATGTATTTTTAAAAAATTAAAAAAAATAAAAGTCAGGAAAAGCTTTCCTTGGAAAGTGGCAATTTGGATAAGATCTAATAATTAGTAGAAAATGTTCAGGCTAAGTTGAGAAGTTGGATGCAATGTGGTGTAGAAAAAGAAAGGAAATTAACATGGCTGTGGGTATATAAGGTAGCACTTTGACAAAAACTAAAATTAAATAGGAAGAAAATAAAAACTGTAGATGTAATAGAATATTAAAATAATTGATTTTTAAAAATATTTTTCTATCATTAAAATATGGAAAGAAAAAAATTAATCGCCTGACTAAATACAAGATCCCTGAACACTTATGCTCTCATACAATGTAGCATAGTAGATATCAGCTTAGGAAAAGCTCTGTGCTGTGGGCTATGTTAAAATGTAGGGCAGGAAAATTCAGGGACAAATTATTGATCTTGACAAATGATCACACGTGTCAGAACATCTTATAGCTGAAAATGAGAACGTTCTTAATGCCCTTGTGTTCCTTCCGACCTCCAAAAGCTCAACATACCATTCTTAGTTCTTTAAATAGACCAAATATTGGTCTGCCTCTGGATTGAGCAGCTGTTCTTCCCTTGTGCTGCCTTACTAAATCCTTGATCCCATCGCACCCTATACCTTGCCTGCCACACCTCAAAAAACCGGGTATTGGAAGAAACAAATCTTGACTGATACTTGAAACTAGAGTCTCTCCTCCTCTGCCTTCTCTGCCCCTATATGATCCCTTTTGTTTTCTTCCTTTGCATTTTTTTTTTTTTGCATCCTTCTCAGTTTCCATCTCCAGAGTCTTTACAGCCAGATAAGTGTCAGGTCTCCTTGAAAGAGATCTTAAAACACAATCATTCTCCTGAGTTTAGGATTTGTTTGATATGAGCATTTTAGCTTGAATGGTCACAAAAGGGATCATGCAGTCTATAGCCCAGTATAACAGGACACAAAAAATCAGCAAAAAAAAAAAAAAATATATATATATATATATAATGTAGTACAGTGATAACTATACCCCTGGAGCTGAACAGAATTGGAAGTGAATCTTATGTGCAGTACAACTTTATGTACTTTAACTTTGTGCACATTGGTATCTATCTTTTTAAAGATACAGGTGTTAATACTTACTTCTGAGACTGGCTTTAAGTATTTAATGTGAGCCTTTAACAACCAGCAAATGTTAATGTTCTTTCCACTCTATCTCTCTTTCAGGCATTCTCAGAAAAAGTCAATCATAGCTTATTTCCAACTTTTTATTAATAATTGTCTTTCCTTGTTATTGCCTCACTGATAGTCAGACCACACCTGTGAGGCAAACAAGGAGATAAGAATTTTCCACTTAGTAGATGAGCATATAAACCAGACACATGCATTTCCTGAATAACTCAAGATAATATGATGGCAAAACTATTTCAAGAATTCATGATGTTCTCTGATGTTTTTGTTTTGTTTTCCATCTGCCACCAATTTAGGATATGATTCTTCTCATTCTGCCAGACAGGTTCAGGAAGCTAGGGAGCTGACTACTGTCTTAGGAAAAATGCCAAGGCCTTTGCACTGTGACATGGGGTTGGGACTCCTGAATGCTGCTTCAGAAGGCAGGGCTTATGTATTGTATTAGTCCATTCTCACACTGCTATAAAGATACTACCTGAGACTGGGTTATTTATAAACAAAATAGGTTTAATTGACTCACATTTCCACATAGCTGGGGAGGCCTCAGGAAGCTTACAGTCATGGGAGAAGGGGAAGCAGTCTCGTCTTACCTGGTAGCAGGCAAGAGAGAGTGAGCAAGAAGAGGAAAATGTGCCTTATAAAACCATCGGGTCTCCTAAGAACTCAATCACTATCACAAAAATTGCACGGGGGAAATTGCCCCCATGATCCAATAATCTCCAACCTCGTCCCTCCCTAGACACATGAGGATTATGGGGAATGCAATTCAGTATAAAATTTGGGTGGGGACACAGAGCCAAACCATGTAAAAGATCACGGGCTTGTGCACTTACCACAAATGGAACTGGCCGCTGAGCCTCAGGTGGAATGGGGAAGCTCACTTCAGCAAGTCCCTTTCACTGTGGAGTTCATATCTTCTTAGTCCTGGGGCTGGAATGCTGCCTCATTTTTTTTTAAGCTAATCAGAGTCCCTGAGAATAGAGTAATGGGCAGAAAATTAGGTTCCCTGAGGAGCAATTACCCAGGTAGTTACATCACCCTTTTTCAATATCCAGAGAACCTAAGAGAAACAAGCAAAGATATAAAGTCAGTATCTTTGTGAAATGAGTGTAATAATAGTATTTATCTAGCATATTGAAATAATATATGTAAATTGCTTAGAAAATATCTGGCTTATAAAAAGCGCAGTATAAGGATTAGCTGATATAAGTATTATTGGACAATTTTATCCTAAAGAAATAATATATTAGCCTTATTGAGGTCATTACCTATCACTTTTATGAATATGTATTTATTAAGAAAGGAGAAGGTCACAGAATTGTTAGTATCCAGAGAACATCAAGAGTGTTTAATTTCAGGGGATGACAAAATGTAAGGGGAAGTTAAGCTATAGCAAGAAAAGTTTCCAGATTGGGTTGGAGTAAGGATGGGGGAAAGATTAATCAAAAAGCTATGATGAATAGGGCAGGGCTTCCCAGCATATGTGGATATTTCCACAACTAAATGTTAAGAAGAATTAAAAATGTTGAACCAATAAGTCTTGATTATTTGTATATGGCTGGTTTATTGGGTAATTGTCTGACAAGAGGAAAAATGTGATTTGTCTTGAAAGTCCACTATGACCCATTTATAAGACTTAATAAAACTGCTTTGAAAACACTTTTTTTTGAGCCACTGGCTTAAAAAGAGAGAAGGACGTTTTGTATAATTGCTGAGAAAACTCTTTAAATGATAGCTTATGTGCTATAGATTTCTGTATATACATGTATATATACATATGTGTGTGTATAGAAAATATAGAGGAAATGAATAAATTCCTGGATGCATACACTCTCCCAAGACTAAACTAAAAAGAAGTTGAATCTCTGAATAGACCAATAACAAGTTCTAAAACTGAGAAAGTAATAAATAGCCTACCAACAGAAAAAGTCCAAAACCAGATGGATTTATAACTGAATTCTACCAGAGGTACACAGAGGAGCTGGTACCATTTCTTCTGAAACTATTCCAAACAATTGAAAAGGAGGGACTCCTCTCTAACCCATTTTATGAGGGCAGGATTATTCTGATACCAAAACCTGGCAGAGATACAACAAAAAAAGAGAAAACTTTAGGCCAACATTCCTGATGAACATCAGTGAAAAAATCCTCAATAAAATGCTGGCAAACCAAATCCAACAGCACATCAAAAAGCTTATCTACCATGATCAAGTCGGCTTCATACCTGGGATGCAAGACTGGTTCAACACACACAAATAAAAAAAATGTAATTCATCACATAAACAAAACTGAAGACAAAAACCACATAATTATCTCAATAGATGCAGAAAAGGCCTTTGATAAAATTCAACATCCCTTTATATTAAAAAAATCCTCTGAATAAACTAGGTATTGAAGGAGCATACCTCAAAATAATAAATCATCTTTGACAAACGCACAGCCAATATTATACTGAATAGGCAAAAGCTGGAAGCATTCCCCTTGAAAACCAGCACAAAACAAGAATAATGTCCCTCACCACTCCTATTCGACATAGCATTGGAAGTTCTGTCCAGGGCATTCAGATAAGAGAAAGAAATAAAGGTATTCACATAGGGAGGGAGGAAGTCAAATTGTATCTGTTTGAAGATGACATGATCCTATATCTAGAAAAAAAAATCCATTGTTTCAGCCCAAAATCTTATTAAGCTGATATGTAAGTTCAACAAAATCTCAGGACACAAAATTGATGTGCAAAAATCACAAGCATTCCATACACCAACAACAGACAAGCAGAGAGCCAAGTCATGAATGAACTTCCATTCACAACTGCTACAAAGAGAACAAAATGCCAAGGAATACAGCTAACAAGAGATGAGAAGGACTTCTTCAGGAACTACAAACAACTGGTCAATGAACTCAGAGAGGACAAAAACGTCCATGGTCATGGATAGGAAGGATCAATATCATGAAAATGGCTGTTCTGCCCAAAGTAATTGAGAAATTCAATGCTATTCCCATTAAACTACCATTGACATTCTTCACAGGATTAGAAAAAAAAACTATTTTAAAATTTATATGGAACCAAAATTGAGCCTGTATAGCCAAAACAACCCTAAGCCAAAAGAACAAAGCTGAAGGCATCCCAGTACCCAATTTCTACTATAAGGCCACAGTAACCAAAACAGCATGGTACTCTTACAAAAACAGATGCATAGACCAATGAAACAGAATAGAAAACTAAGAAATAAGACTGCATATCTACAACTGTCTGATCTTTGACAAACCTGACAAAAACAAGCAATAGGGAAAGGATTCCTTATTTAATAAATGATGCTGAGAGAACTGATTAGCCATATGGAGAAAATTGAAACTGGACCCCTTCCTTACACCTGATGCAAAAATTAATCCAAAATGGATCGAAAACTTAAATGTAAAACCCAAAACAATAAAAACTCTAAAAGAATATCTAAGCAATACCATTTGGGACATAAGCATAGGCAAAGATTTCATGATGAAAATGTCAAAAGCAATTCAATAAAAGCACAAATTGACAAATGGGATCTAATTAAACTAAAGAGCTTCTGCACAGCAATAGAAATTATCATCAGCATGAACAGACAGTCTACAGAATGGGGAAATTGTTGCAATCTATCCGTCTAACAAAGGTCTAATATCCAGAGTTTACAAGGAATTTAAACAAATTTACAAGAAAAATAACAACCCCATGAAAAAGTGGGCAAAGGACATGAACAGATACTTCTCAAAAGAAGACATAATTTGGGGGCCAACAAGCATATGAAAAAAAAGCCCAACATCACTGATCATTAGAAAAAAGCAAAAGCAAACCAAAACCACAATGAGATATTATCACATGCCAATTAGAATGGCAATTATTAAAAAGTCAAGAAACAATAGATGCTGGTGAGGCTGTGGAGAAATAAGAAAGCTTTTACAGTGTTGGTGGGACTGTAAATTAGTTCAACCATTGCGGAAAACAGTGCAGTGATTCCTCAGAGACCTAGAACCAGAAATATCATTTGACCTAGCAATCTTATTACTGGGTATATACCCAAAGGAATATAAATTGTTCTATTATAAAGATATATGCATGGGTATGTTTATTGCAGCACCATTTGCAATAGCAAAGACATGGAATTAACCGAAATGCCCATCAATGATAGGCTGGGTAAAGAATATGTGTCACATATACACCATGGAACGCTATGCAGCCATAAAATAGAAGCAGATAATGCTCTTTGCAGGAACATGAATGGAAACGGAAGCCATTGTCCTCCACAAACTAAACCAATAACAGAAAACCAAACACCATATGTTCTCACTTAGAAGTAGAAGCTGAACAATGAGACACATGGACACAAGAGTAACAACATCACACTCTGGGGCCTGTCGGGGTGCGGGTCAGGAGAGGGAGAGCATCAGGAAATATAGCTAATGCATACTGAGCTTAATACCTAGATGATGGTTAGGTGCAGCAAAAAACCACGGCACACATTTATGTAACAGACCTGCACATCCTGAAAATACACCCTGAGCTTAAAATAAAATAAAATGTTAAATTGCAGATAGGCAAAGAGTCTAGTGTAATTTCAGTTTTAAATAAATTATATGTTATATTATAGTTTATCAGATTCAGATTAGAATCATGAAGTGACCTGACTCATAGATCGCTTGCACTAAAAAAAACAATCATTTTGATTACTAACAGAACCCAGGTACAGTTTGATGCAGTAGTAAAAAACAATCCGTATCTCCTTCTGTTCACCATTAATCTACATTAATGTTGGGGATTCATCTAATTTGTGGGGTAAGGTAGAATATTTAAAGGAGAAAAGGATTAACCTAGGGATATTAGCTATTAGCCTAGGTTGACCCCGGAAATCCAAATATCTATCTAACTTTATATAGTGTCATAAAACCTCATGGGAACATGCCACACAACTTCTTCAAATATACTTGATTTGTTTTTGAAGGGTTTAATGTCAAGAATGCTGCTCTCTCTACCTGGAAAAAACTAAGCTCAAGTTTTTATTCCATTCCGCCTTCTTGTTTGTTTTAATATCTTCATTAGTTTTTTTCATGTGAAGGGGAACCTCCCTCGTTTCACTCATCCTCCATCCAATATGCCTTATAGCTTAGCAATAATGACACAAAGCCATGCAATGGCCTGAATACCCGATGCTGGCATCACTGTAGCTTGGAGTGATTCAGAAGTCTATAGCTCAAAGGCCCTTGCTACTATGATGTTTGTTAACCCTCTTATGGAAAGTCAATGAGAAAAAATTCTCTTTCATTTCTTTTGCATTTTTATGCTCTAGATATTGAATTAATTGCAGGTGGGAAAAAAGAAGAATGCTTGGAAATAACAGTCTGCAGAAGTGCAGGGACTGCACAGGCAGTCCTATGTAGTACAACTAGAAGACAATGATTGTTTGTAAGTACAAGAGCACAAACAAACATTAGGAGGGCCTTCTGCCATTTTACTATAGGCACAGTGTCTAGCATCATGCAAAAAATGAGCATGCCGGGACCACAGGGAGCAATGAATCCAGCCTGTAGGTGAAGGTGATAATAAAACTTATGTAACAGATGCTACTGGAGTAGTAAACATAAATACTTTTCATTAAGGTAAATAGGAATGTAAGCATCAAATGCCTGAGTCCCAAAGGCAATGTCTATTTAACAATTCAGAGGAATGTTGGGATGTTTATAAAATATCCAGAAGTATGATCCACTAAAGTGGCTATCAGACTAATTAAACCCATGTGGGAAAGAGAACATAGAGAACAGCTAAAAAAAAGCCAATACTGATCTTAGTATGATAAACAGAGTTATCTCCTACAATAAATAGGTGGGGAGAAAAACCTTAATCTCACTGAATGGCAAAACATTCAGGATAAGGCATGTGGATTTATATTGGTATTGTCACTCAGTGTAAAGTGAAGAAAATTATGGTGTACAGTCCTCGAAATCCAGAAGTGCTCTCTTCCAACTCTGGGACATCCACCTGCATGAATGTCTCAGGTGAGATCTCACGAATTTATTGAGGTAAAACCATTTTTACAAGACAGGCATGTAAACAGTGAGACGAATTAGAGGCATGGAGTTATCATTGGGTTATGAGCCACTGATTAAAATTACATCTACGTGGTAGAGAGTGGTACAATTGTAGGTTACAGAAGGGAAAGACAGACAAAGCTTTTTATTCCTATCGCTTTCAGAAACTTCCTATTTTGTGTATGATAGAACATATATACATCCTAAAATGCTAACTTGAATGTCAATAAGTCTGAGAAAAAGAGAAGAGAGTTGCAGTGTTACCAATCATCAGATTCCTTCCCCTAAGGAGAGATATTAGTGGGTGGGATGGAGTTGGAAGTGAGGATGATAACTAGGCAGAATGGACATGCTTATGAAGGAAAAAAGTAGAGTCATGAGGACTCTGGAGATATTCCCATAGGAAAAAGAAACTACATGCATGAAAAACTTATTAAAATTATAATATTAAACTCTGTAAGGAGAAAGGAATCCATACTCAAATCTTCAGTCTGAATTTGTCTCCATCACAATTTGAGGCAAGTATCAAGTCATTTAAGGGTGAGAAATTTAAAATTATAGATATGTGAATTCAAATCTATTTTCATGATTTATTATTTCCTTTATAATGTAAACAATATACCTCACAGAGATATAAAGATCTTATAAATTATTGTATTCAAACCATTACAACTTTGGCAACAGCCTCACACATCTCTTACTTTCAAACTTTTTCCAAATGTACTCTTCTAACTCACACACCACACCAAAACTATTACTATAGATTTTCTATATAATGGTTAGTATTAAAACATGCATGTGTTCTTCTAAAAGTCTCCCAAATATAACTGGGAATGTTTAACCCTAGCACAAATCCTGACACTGAGGATGAGGTTTGTATTAAGACAATTTGTGTTATTGAGAAGTTTAGAGTATAGTAATTTCTAGGAGAACATCCTTAGGTTTTGAGGACATCTTTAAAATGTGAACCAAAAGAAGTCAGAGAAGAAAAGAAAATTGTAGTCATAGAAACAGAGGGGAGAGAAAGAATAAAGGATGCACACAGTATCTTCAAATGGTGTTAATGCACACAATAAAAGAGGTTAATGGTTAATATTAGATTTCTATGAAATAAACATAAGGGTCTGGGGAATATATGTAGGTCTGACTGGATTTATAGACTCAATAATTCATTTCTTCATTTCCCAATTATTTATTTAATACCTGAACTGCTTTAGGCACTATAGAAGTCAATGGGTGCATGAAGTGAACAATAGATAAAAAAAAAGAAAAGAAAAGAAAAAGCAGTGTGCAGATAATTACCTTACTATAGATATCATATGTGATACGAGACAAGCAACAAGTGTTAGAATGTATAATGGAATGGAAGGGGAGGGACAATCTAGTCTTGTCAGCCATTGAAGGCTACCAGGAGGCAGACAGGGACACTTGGAAATTCAGGCCCCTACATATCCAAGGAAAGCAAAGCTCTCAAAAGATTTGCCCCTCCTTTCTTGCTCTACTAATGTTCCGCCTGTTATGTTACAATGACTTCAACTTAGTACAACTCGTGAAACCTCAAATTTTAAATTCTCAAGCGATTAACGGTAACTATCATGAACAATGTATCTTCTCTGCCCTACACTTTTTCATCTCAATGTCCATCTACAATAAGTTCTTTAAATAAGGTCTTAGATGGAGGAGTTAGTGCTATTTCTCAAGGCCAGCATTCCTGTAGACATAAATTCCTAATTTCTAAAATTCTCCCCTCTGGGCTTATTCTCAGCTATAGGGCTTTGGTCTTAGACCTAGTTTTCTTCTAATTTTCTGAAGTTGTCAATATATACTGAAGACTTATTAAAGCCTTCTGCTATTAAAATTGTAAATTTTATTGTGTATATATGTTTATGTATTACAGATATGTATGTGTGTATATTACAGATGTATATATATATACACACACATATATATCTGTACATACACATATATCTGTAACACACATACATAAATATCTGTAACATACCATATATATACACAGATAATAAAATATACAATTTTAATAACAGAAGATAGTATTGAATGTATTATTTTTGAAGTTTTAAATATTGAGAATTTCTTTTGTTTTTCTCTTCACAGTCAAAGAACTCTCCAAAAGAACCTTTATTGTTATTTTGTGTCTGTTTTTGCACACATAAACAAATCAGTTTTTATGTGCTTAAATAATCTGACAAAAAAATCATTGTGATAGGTATTTCTATACACATACACATCTATGAGTCACAAAATATAATCCAGTACTTTGTTATTTTACTTAAGCCTTGGACACCTATTAATCTGGATCCTTTTTGCATTACTAAAGAATATTCCATAGTACAGATAAATTCTAGTTTATTTAATCATTTATACATTAATTGGTAGATAGTTAATTTTTTTAACTCTATTTCAAATATTGCTAAGGTGAAAATTCTCATTCAAGTATCTGTTACCATGAACAAACATTAGAGTGTAAAAACGAGGGCAGTGCTAAGATTTAGAATTTCTGGACTAAAGAGCATATGGACAAAAGACCAATTTAGACTGCAGCTTATGAAAGTGTGTGCTGCCCACACATTCATCAATATGCAGCTTTTGTGTGTGTGTGCGTGTGTGTGTGTGTGTGTGTGTGTGTGTGTGTGTGAGAGAGAGAGAGAGAGAGAGAGAGAGAGAGAGACAGTCTCACTCTGTCTTCCAGGATGGAGGGTAGTGGCATGATCTCAGCTTACTGGCTCACTGCAACCTCCACCTCCAGGGCTCAAGCATTTTCAAAGCTCTTTAACATTGACAAGGTGACCAGCACATTCTCTCTCCCTGGATTGCCTTTGGTAATGAAACTAATTGGCTAGAGGAACACCATCTCATCAGCCCTAACTCCATTAATATTTTCTTTGAAGAAAGAGCTGGATCAACCCCTGACGAATCTGCTTGGTCTTAACACTGTAGATGATGGGGTTGAGCACAGGTGGCACCAGAAGATAGACACTGGCCAGTAGGAGGTGAACAGCAGGTGCAGCATGCTTCAGGAAATGGTGTACTGGAGACCCACTGATCATGGGCACGTAATATCCAAGGACTGCACAGATGTGTGATACACACGTGTTGAGGGCTTTCCACTGCCCCTCCCCAGAAGTAATGCCCAGCACCGTGTAGAGAATCAGCACATAAGAGACAACAATGAGCAGGAAGTCCAGTCCAAAAGTGGAAGTGACGATGCAGAGCCCCAGAATGCTGTTAGGACGAGTGTCCCCACAGGGCAGCTGAATTAAATCTGAGTGCAGACAGTAGGAGTGAGAGAGGGTGTTGTGGCCACAGAAGGGCAGACGCTTAAGGAGAAAGGGCATTGGAAACATGAGCATCACACTCTTCAGTCCAAGGGCAGCACCAGTACCAGCAATACGGGGCAAGGTCATGATAGCAGTGTACCGCAGTGGGTTGTAAATGGCCACAAAGTGGTCCACAGACATGGCCAGCAGAACTCCTGACTCCATGATGGAAAACGAATGTATGGAAAACATCTGCAAAAGGCAGGCTTCAAAGCAGATCTTGTTGACAATAAAAAGGAAGATGCCCAGCACAGTGGGCAGTGTAGAGGCAGAGACACCAAGCTCTGCAAAGGCCAGCATAGCTAAGAACAGGTACATTGGCTGGTGCAGAGAGATGCTTCTCTTTATCACAGTCAGGATCAGGCTATTACCCATGAGGGCCACAAGATATGTGGAACAGAATGGAAAGATGAACCAGGGATAATGTGGCTCCAGACCAGGGAGACCAGTCAGCAGAAAATATTTTGGGGTGAATTGACTGCTGTTGAACATTTTCTCATGTCTGTAGTCTGCGTATTTGGCCTAGGGAGATGACACAAAAATAACCTGTTGTAAAAAACATCAAGTTAACAGATTGTTGACTGAGAGGGGCTATAAATTCCTCTGCCTAGTACTATCAACCGAGTCATTTATCTTCTCCCAGTCCATGACTAGTTCAATTTGGTCTTCAATACAACAAGAAAATGTAGAGTCATGACTCACAGATAGGTATATGACTAAAATAAAATAATATAATAACAAATTGTATTATCACGATTTAAACTAATTCCCATAATAACTTTAAAGTACATATGTGGGTAATGTTTCCCATTTCTCTAGCAAGAGAGAGCATTGAGTAGTTCAAAGAAGATAAGGCGGGCACAGTGGTTCACGCCTATAATCTCAACAGTTTTGGAGGCCAAAGCAGGCAGATAGCATGAGCTCACGAGTTTGAGACCAGCCTTGGCAACATGGCAAAATCCTATCTCTACCAAAAATATAAAAATTAACCAGGTGGCATGGTGCACGCCTGTAGTCCCAACTACTCAGGAGGTTGAGGACAGAGGATATCTTGACCTCAGGAGGTGAAGGTTGCAGTGAGCCAAGATGGTGCCACTACACTCCAGCCTTGGTGACCGGGTGGGATCCCATCTCAAATAAAAACTAAGTAAGTAAATAAGTAAATAAATAAGACATGATTGGAAAGATGTTGAGATAAAAAAAGCTGTAATCTATCAGACATTCTATACATCTCCATTAGGGCATGGTGAACTTTCAGTGACTGATAGGGACAATAGTTAAAGAGTAACATTACCTCAATGTTATTGTAGAATTGCCCAAGAGATAAGGACTGTAAATATCCATCCCTGCCATTCCAAGCAGCACCAACTACCTCTCTTCATTGGAGTATAGAATTATCAGATTTTACCTAGGTAAAACATCTCTAAAATGGTCTCAATTCTCCACATTCATTTCACAACCTCTTGGCTGATCACATTGGTTTTTACACATGGAGAGGAAGGAGAAGAAATGAATTTATGTTAAGAAAGGTTAATGGAAAGAAGTTTTTTTATTTTTCCCACTGGAATTCCTGTTAATGGGAAGAAGTGTTCTATTTGTTTAGAAAATTCCTCTCATTTCCAATTCACATTTTGGAGTATACTTAACCCATGTTTACTGTGTGAATGGCATAATGGACAGGAGTATGGACCTGCAAATCATGTTTCTAAAACTGCAAAAATGATGACTTCTGAAAAAATTCATAGGGTCCCAAAAGTTTAATCCACCATACAATTTTAATCTATGGTGGCAGAAGTGTGGATGCCTTCTGTAACCCTGCCTAGGAAGGCAACCTGCATCTCTTTACATCACTCGAGATAAATATATCTGTCAAGAGAGAGGAAGAGACCTCTGCTTATCAAGATGTATCTGTGAGGAAACCTCCACACCTCAGGATGGGAGGTTATTCAAAATCTCTGTGTTAGAAAAAAACACATAGAGAAAAGTAAGTAATATATCTTATCATATGAAGAAAACATCTAACTCCTTGTTGGAAACAATTAAAACACATGACATGGAGGAAACTTATTGGAGATGAGGAAGCTGGAGATATTAAGCTGTGGGATAGAATTGAATCTACAGACTTGGCTTTAAACTCCTGATTTCTACTTTCTAGTGGGCTAAATTTTGGAGCTTGACCTTTTATAAAATGGAGATTTTATTTTATTATAAAATTTATTTTGTTACTTTATTTTATTATATAATTTTATTGTATCTACAATAAAATTAAGGGTAGTGAATATAAAAGCATGTACAAGAGAGCCTTATATGCTGTACAGTAGTTGCCAGTTACAAGAGAGTAATATTGTCTATTGTGAGAGACATTGGGTCTCAGGATGGACCCATGATTTCTCACCGAGGGATTAATATAAGGGGTACTTTAATTTTGAACTACTCTAATACTTTGGGTCTTGTCTCTTCTCTAATTAATATTTTTGGGTGTACATCCTAACTTCCAACTCCATCCTCTCATGCCTCAGTTCAGCATATTTGTTATTTTACTTGTGTACATTTTTTATTGCTACCAGATTTTATGTCTTGAATTTTTAGATTCCAGAGCAGTATGCTTAAGAGGTAGGATTGCAGGCTATGACAGCATACTGCCTCAGGGAAACCCTGGATCAGTCACTTTCTGTCTGGCTCATGATTTCTCCATTAATTAGAGCAGGGTTAATTAATTATAATATCTAGCCCTATAGGCATGCTTGAGGCTTTAAAAATTAATATATATTGAGCAGTCAGCATACAATACTTTTACTCTATGCATTTATTGTTGGTTGAAATAAGAGTATTAATAACATCATCACTATAAGTCAAGCATTTAATTTTTATACAAGCTTTTTGATATTTAGGCATTTTATCTCCATCTTTGTAGGTAATATTCAGTTTTTTGAAATTAAGCAATTTTTTAACTGTTTAAAATTTTCTGGACTGATGATGTCAGTGTTGTTTCCTTAACCCAGCCTTATTATACTAAGACCTTTCAAGTATCTAGAATGTCTCCAAGAAATAATTTAATCTTCTTGAAGAGGAAACACTGGTTCTCACACATATTAAAAAGCTTCACTATTTTCTGTGAACTTCTCAGAGCATTAAACAACAAAACATTTGCATGAGAAATTAGTAGCTGCATAGAACTGTCAGAGTACTGAGAATCAACTGCCATGTAAAAGGGATTAGAAAATATTTGAGATACAGTATGCCTGTCCAAGACAAGGATTAAGGGGCGGCAGAAGTATCTGGAATCCAGCCTAAATTTGGGCTTGTCATCTTTATAGACTGTTTGCTGGTATGTTCATTTTAGGAACACCAATAAGAAGTGAATAAAACAATAAAACTGATTTTAAAAGACTTGTCTTCTGGCACTTCAAGGTGGTCTAGTGGAGGGGAAGTTAGTGTCATCTGAACATAATCCATAAGTTTGAATAATTAAGGAGATCAATAATATGTGTTCTATGTCACTGTTTAAGGTGAAAGAAAAATTCTTATACGCAAATCTTCTTTGAATTTTACACTTCTTAATGCCTGTGAATTGTTGCTGAGAATATTTAACTCCTTTACTTGACTACTCTGTAAATCCCAACACAGGATTATCTTTCCTTTCCTTTTTTTCTTGGATATTCTCTTTGTTTACCTCTCTGGTTGGTTGTTTCTTGATTGCTGTTATTATTACTTTTTTTCCTTTTCCTTTCCTTAGCACTGTGAAATTCAGTTCAACTAAAAATTATATTTTAAAGAAAATCCAACCTTCTTTAACTTACAAAATCTAGCTCAGATGTTAACTTTTTTGTGATGTCTTTCCTCACCCATGCATGTTGTAAGTCACTTTTGATAGCAGCCTCCCTCAGCAATTGTAGTTTAGTTATTTATGTGACTTTCTCCTAGAGAAGACATAGGGCCTCTGTTTTCAGCATATCACCAAGTCTTAATACATGAGAAGGGAGAAGGGGAAGGAAGGTAACAGAAAGGAAGGTGCACACTTACATACAGTGGTGTTAGTCTAAGCTGGGAGTCTGGCGAAAATGAGACTGTCTTCCTTTATTGAATGAGGGCATCTTTGAGGACAGAGAAATGATATGCATGTTTTCACTTCACTATGTAAGAGAAGTTGTTATTGTAGAAAGTCAGGGATGACTGCTAATGAATTAGACTGGGAAGTATTATAAGGAGAGGTTAAAACTGGTGTTTGGTTGGGAAGAAGGCAAGGAGAAGAAATATAATGTATTAATTTAGTGCTATGTATTAGGCATTTCAGAAAGGTGATTTGAGTATGTTATCATTGGATATGTCATCTTATTTATCTTCAAACTTCTCAAAATGACCTAGTCACACCATTTTACAACTTGGAAGAGTCAGAAATCGGCATTTCAAGTGACTTAACAAAAGTCATAGATACTCTGTAGCAAAATTGAAGTTGAAGTTAGGAGAGAGAGTCTGAGCAACAGCCATAAAGAGAAAGCAGTAATAGCAGATGAAAGGTGAGGGTGGAGGTGACGCTGGGTCAGACAGAGAAAAATGAAGAAGTGAGAAGTGGCAGTCATCAGGGGAGTTGGGTTTGTTATGCAGCTGGCTGCATGAGATGAAGGGGCGAAGGCCTTTGCTACGAAAAACATAGGAGTGGAGGGCAAACAGACCTATGAAAGAAAGACATTAAAAAACAGAATCAAGTGTTTCAATGAAAAAGAACTAGATTTGATGACAAATTAGACACTTCCCTGCCCTAGGTTTTAAGTGTTCCACACTTACCATAAGAATTTCTGCCACATACAACTTGTCTGTGTCTCAAAATAGAAGGATTTTTATGACACAAGGAAAGAGAAAACAAAATGTGTATTAGAAATGAACTACAACTCAGAAAAAAAAAAACCCTAGGAAGGTTTTGCTCACCTGAACGAATTTTCTGTCCTCCTGATCCCAAAGCCCGGGCTTCCAAGGGTGAGCCCAAGCCCTCCTCTGAATCTTAACAAGCTCAGATGTCAACTCTTCTGTGATGTTTTTTTTCCCACTCATATATATAGTTAATCACCTACCTTTCAATCTAGTTTGTCCCAGACCTGGTGTCCAGTGCCCCAGCTGGAGACAGAGGCTGACTAGTTTTCATATTTATTATGACTCCAGAACTAGTCTTTCCTGTTTCCCAATTTTGCTGGTCAATCCTCTGGGAGACACAGGCAAATTGGTCTTAAAAGGGTGTGCTGCTTGTGGGCCTGCAGGAATAATTGGGCCAAACACAGAGGATCTCAGAAGTACTCTCTGGGGAATCATAAGTCAAATTCTGAGAAAATACAGAAAGTGTGTGTGTGTGTGTGTGTGTGTGTGTGTGTGTGTGTGTGTGTTTATGTGTGTGTGTTTCTGTCTTTCTGTGTAAGCATGATTTTATGTGCATATGCACATTTGTAAGTTTATATAAATGTACGTGTAAACACGTGTATGCCTGTGTCTATACGCAGGTATATGCATAACCATGCTCCTTTACATAGAATTTTGTTTGCAAGTTTCCATGAATCTGTGAGCATGTATATCATCCCACATATACATGTACCAATTGAGTGTGTTTGTATTCATGTCATTATGTGTGTATGCGTGCACTGCATTTTTCTATACACACATATGTTTGTATAATATGTATTTTTTTAGGAATTCTTCTTAAATACCCTAATGCTTGTTTCCTACTTGTTCTAATATGCTAAATCTTGTTGGTCAGGAGAATTCTTGTGTCCTATGGGCACAGGCAGAAACCATGTTGTGCTGAAACTGGTAAAGTGTAACCTAAGAAACTCTGAATTTATAGCATTTGCTTAGAGCTGTTATTTTTTTTATATTAGTGACTCAAGGATATACCTCAATCATATTACCACCCACAGTTTTGACATACTTTTAATCTCAATTTTTCACTCTGTGGTTTTAATCTAGGCTTTTGTTCCTCCTGGGTATGTTTTCTTTGGTATATGGGCTCAAGAAGAAGCTGGATCCTTGTTCACTGCATTATTCCGGCTCAGAATCCATGTCATGTTACCCTCTGCATTGACCTTTCCTGAATCACCCACAGAACTGGAAGTCAAAGGACCTGATTTTGCTGTCTGTTTTTCCTAACTTTACTTTTTAGTTGTGAATATACAAACGATCTCTGAACCCATAAAAAAGAGTAGATATTTAAAATGTTATGTGATTATACTTCATTGCAAGCAGAATCCCACTCCCAAAGAAATCATTGCCAGTTACCTTTACAAAGCAGCCCTTGGCCTTCTCTGGCTCTCTTCTTCCCCTTGCTCTTGCCCCTGAGACTCACCATTGATATTTTATTTCGTACCTGGCACTACCCTGGTGGCCCCTCAACCATTGGCCTGAATTCTAGTCCTAACCACACTCTCTGTAGATGATCATCTCCCCAGCCTCCCCTGAAGTAGTATCTGCCATATGTAGATCTGAGAGGTTTTCCAGTCCAGAGTTGCCAGAGTGATTCCTTAATTTTCAACTGCTCAGTTGCTCTCATCTTTTGAATTCTCACTAAATAATGATAAACTTGGCCATAGAAACACTCATTTTATGACAATATTCCTGTGATCACTTTGTACTCGAAAGGCTCATGAGTAGGATCCCTAGCCCAGTCCAGTCGTCGCAGGAAATGCCCAGAGATTCTTCCGACATGAGCACTCTGGTTTCATGTGAGTCAGCCGCACTCCCCCTAGCCTTTACAAGCTCTGTGTGCTATCTGTGATTCCTTGCTTCCCAAATATAGAGAAAGTGATGGCTAAGAGACCACATCGGGATGAGGAAATCTCTTGGCAAAATTAGTAAATACTAATTGGTCAATATTCAAGTACTTGGTCAACATTCAAGTTCTCTAATAACATTTAAAGATAAGATTTCCTGTTTCTCTGCCATAAATACCTTAACTTGTACCCCCAGAAGAATTTCTTTCTATTTTCTCTGAAATAAACAGGGATTAAGTGATCTTGGTTTTTACGACAGCTTATATGTGCAGAGCACTTATGTTCCAGAGATGGCTTAGAGTCCTGTCTGAGTCCGCCCACCTTCTTTATGTAAACAGAAAAAAAACCTGTCAAATTAGAACATATGTTTTATAAATGAGAATCAAGAAAGGATAAATATGTCATGGATGAAAGACCATGTTAGGAGAGGAAGCAAACACATTTCATAATAGCAAGGTATTTTAATTTATTTTATTTATCTGGCTGCTTTCCAGTCATCACATTTGAGGGTCCTGGCTGGAGGAAGCCATTCTTACTTCTATAGACTTCACAGTGCTTATTTATGTAAATAAGGAAAGCTCTTAGAGATATTTGGCAGTTACCATTAAGTTGTTACGTGCTTTAAGTTCATTTTCTTCTTTAATTCCCACTATATTTACCGTTTGATTTTGATTTTTAAATGAGGGGCACAGGTCTTAGAGAGAATAGGCAAATTAAAATCATTTTAATTTATCCTCACAAGGGTAACCAATATCACAAATGATTAATTTATTGTATTGTATTATTTACACATTGAAATAAAATAACCGTAGCAATTTACATTATTAAATTATTCTGTTCTCACTTCAAATCACTTTCCTTTGACTTTTTTCTTAAGCATGACTTAAACACATTCATATTTCTTTGCATGTTTTATAATTATTTTTGCTGAAAACTGGTCATTTTAAGTAATATGTTGTGGCATTTCTGAATTTTATTATTTTTTTTTCTGGAGTGCTATAATTTATTATTCTAAAATAACTTGTCTATACTTAAAATGTTGTTAAAAATCCTGTCCATTGTAATACATATTGCTGCTGACCTCTGCTCAGATTAATTCTTATTTTTATTTTTTAGCATGTCTTTATAGGGTGTCACCCTTGTGTCTGCATATTTTGGTGGTCAGCAATCTATGTTGTCATAGGTTGCGCTCACACATCTTGACTCAGTAAGGTTTCTGCCCTTTGACAATGCTTTTCTTTGTGGGGTGGGAATTGCATTAAAAGATGAGTTGGCTCTCAAATCTGCCTTGATTTTTACTTTTTGTGGGCTTCCTTGTGTCTCTCTTGCACATGTTTATAATTCCCTAGTGAGTTATGAAGCTGTGGGGAATAGGCCTTTTCTGGCTCTACCAATTCCAAGATCTCTCTGTAAATGTAGGCTAGTCTGCTACTTACCCCAACATGGACCACAGTTTTAGAAAATGTGGGTTTCCCCCATTAATTTATCATTTAGCACTCACTTTGCTACTTTTACTGAGAATACTGCTGCAGATTTTCACCTTCCACTCAAATCATATTTGCCTTTTCAGCCAGTAGGAATCCCAGGCTGTATGCTATTAAAACTATAGTTCTCACAAACCACACTGGATGCTGGGGATAAAATAGCCTCCCTGACAAGATGGCACAGACTCTCACTTATCTTACTAAATGTTGTAACAGTTTCTCAGGCATAAATACTTCTTAATTTGTTGTTTGACTCTGGTCAGTTTTTGATCTCTGAGATGGTTACCTTTGACAATTTTATCACATTTTATTCTTCATATTTTGGGGAATGATTTGTGGAATTCTTTATGCTTTCATGTCTAGAACACATATTTTGATGTCATAATATTAATAATGAAAACAGAAATTCATATAAACCATTACTCTTTTAGTTTTTTTCATGGATAATGTGACAGGCATTCTTATTTTGACAACTCAAGAAATATATATGGCACCAGAAAAGTCAAAGAACATTTGTTCACTTCATTTTGGGTGATTTTTTTAACCTTGTTTGAGTCCTGATAGTAAGAAATTTTTTTCATTCAAATGTCAGCTATCACATACAACTGTCACAATTAAAACATTGCTAGATAGTAAAACATTAATAATCTCTTAGAAAGTAGGTGAGAACATAAGATTCAGAGAAAGCGTAATTTCTGTTTTTTTAGAATAGTGCTACTGCTTGGTCGTGGGAAATCTGTTAATTTCTCTAAATAATGAGTGAGAACTGGGTCATAAGTGATTAGGTAGTATATTACAAAATATGAAGTTTTGGACAAGGGATAGTTGACCAGATAAGCAGGACTAACCTTTATTTCGTATTTAATTAAAAAATGAAAGGTATGGAGGGACCTCAAGGAAAGCTTAAATTCTCATGATAGGCAAATCTAAAACATACATTAAAAAATCGATAAGGTCCAGAGACCAAAATCTGTGTAGGAAGGAGTTGAAAATGGGGTATTACATTTGAACTACAAGATTCAAAACTCACTGAATATTGAAATCAATCAGATATAGACCTGTCTCTTCTTTTTTTCACACTTAAGAAAGACACCATAGCTTATATAAAGAGACCACAGTTCAGTAAGAGTAGATAGTTTTAAAAAGTCCTACATTCTCAAGACTATGGTCCCAAGTAATATCCGGGAGACAGCAGCAAAGACCTGCTGCTCAGAATTGGACTGTATGATGTATGTGTAAGATGTAAGATGTAGTAATGGTCTGTTTGCTTGTTTACCTATGTCCTGCATTATGATACTTCTTGGATCAGGGAACGAGTGTATTTCATCTCTCTACTCCAAATAATACTGCATGGGATCTGGAACAGGTCTGGAATACTTTTGTTATATAACAGACAGAAGTAGACTCAGAGTGCCTAACAGATATGGCACCTAGTTTAAATCACTGTTACATATATGCAACACATAACAGGCCTTTAGATTTCTTTACTATAATTTTTTTAGTTTAGCTTCTGTTATTTTATTTTTCTTCAGTTTTTGTGCTGCCTCTATTCCCTGTATCCCCAAATGGGAATGATGAAGAGTCATTCACGTATCAAAGGGTTTGCCAAAATGAGATCATTCTTGACATTTTTATTTTTAATAGATTATTGGTAATTCTTTTTAAAAATGTCAAATTAGTGCATAAAATTACTCTTTATCTTAATGAGACATTTACTTCACTAAAAGTAAAATGCAGACAACCCTCCAGAAACAATTCACTTATCTGATGAATTATCTTAGAATTATAAGGGTTGATGCTGACACTCATCTCTCAAATGGCAGATTTATCATATCATCAAAGATAAGACAGGCTCTTGAAGAGCAGTCACTTGGCAGATGAGCATTAATGGGAAGCAGGCATAGAACCGTGGCATGATAGTTATGAATTACAAGAGCACTGGGGACATCATTAGCATGCATTGCACATGAAGAAAGAACTCAGCCCTTACTTTTAAAGTAATTTGATTTGAAATAGACAAAAGAGTTGAATAAATATTTCTCAAAAGAAGACATGCAAATGGCCAATATGTATATAAAAACACTCAATGTCACTAATCATTAGGGAAATACAAATCGAAATTACAGTGAGATATCATCTCATCCCAGTTACAATGGCTTTTATTCAAAAGACAGGCAAATTGTAGAAGAAAGAAACTGGACCCCTACCTTTCATAATATACAAAAAACAACTCAAGATGCATTACAGACTTAAAAGTAGGACCTAAAACTATTAAAATCTTAGAAGAAAACCTAAGACATACCATTCTGAACATTAGCCTTGGAAAAGACTTTGACAGAGTCCCCAAAAGCAATTGCAACAAAATAAAAAAATGACAAGTGGAAATCAAACTACTAAAGAGCTTCTGCACAAAAAGAGAAACTAACGACAGAGTAAACAGATAACCTACAGAATGGGAGAACATACTAGCAAACTATGAATCCAACAAAGGTCTAATATCTAGAATCTGTAAAAAGCTTAGACAACTCAACAACAACAAAAACCAAGTAACCCCATTACAAAATATGCAAAGGACATGAAAAAACGCTTCTCGAAAAAAGACACGCAAATGGCCAACAAATACAGAAAAAAATGCTCAACATCACTAATCATTAGAGAAATGCAAATCAAACCACAATGAGATGCCATCTCCCACCAGTCAGAATGCAGCACTTCTTGGCTGCATCTAGTTGGCCTTCTTGTCCTGAGTCCTCCAGAATGGCCACTATGAAAAAGACAAAGAATAGCAAATGTTGATGAGGTTGCTGAGAAAACAGAATTCTTATACATTGTTGGCAGGAATATTAATCAGTTTAGCCACTCTAGCAAGTGGTTTGAAGATTTCTCAAAGAACATAGAATAGAACTATACCATTTAATCCACCAATCCCACTACTGGATGATATACTCAAAGGAAAATAAATCATTCTGCAAAAAAGACACATACACCCATATGTTTGTTCCAACAGTATTTACAATAGTAAGCATATGGCATCAATGCTCATCAATGGTGGACAAGATATGCCCATCATTCGTGAACTAGATAAAGAAAATATGGTACACATACATCATGGAATTCTATGCACTCATAGAAAAGAGTAAAATCATTCCATTTGCAGCAACACTGGTGCAGCTGGAGGCCATTATCCTAAGTGAATTAATGCAGGAACAGAAAACCAAATACTGCCTGGTTTGTTTGTTTGTTTTAGATGGAGTCTCACTCTGTCACCAAGCTGGAGTGCAGCGGCATGATCTCAGCTCACTGCATCTTGCCTCCTGGGTTCAAGCAATTCTCCTGTCTCAGCCTCCCAGGTAGCTGGGACTACAGGCACGCGCCACCATGCCCAGCTAATTTTTGTATTTTCGTAGAGATGGGGTTTCACCATGTTGGCCAGGGTGGTCTAATACTGCGTGTTCTTACCTGTTAGTGAAAGCTAAACACTGAGTACACATGGACTAAAGATGGAAACAATAGAAAATGATGATAATTAGAAGGGGGAGGACAGAAGAGGCGACGCAAGGGTGGGAAACTACCCATCAGGTACAATGCTCACTACCTGGGCAATGGGATCATTCATACACCAAACCTCAGCAACACACAATTTGCCCATGTAAGAAAACTGCACATGGCTCCCTGAATCTAAAATAAAAGTTGAAAAAAAAAAAAAAGACAGGCAATAACGAATGTGGATGAGGATGTGGACACAGGAACCCCATACGCTCTTGATGGGAATGTAAATTAGTGTAGCCACAGTGGAGAACAGTGTGGAGTTTCCTCAAAAAGCTAAAAATAAAAATACTGTGTAATCTAGTGATGCTACTGTTGGGTACATATACAAAAGAAAAGAAATCAGTCTATCAAAAAGATATCTACATTTTCATGTTTATTGCAGCAGTATTCATAATAACCACAGTATAGAATGAACCTAAGGTCCACCAACCCATGAAAGAATAAATAAAATGTGGTGTATATACACAATGAAACATTATTCATCCATAAAAATCATGAAATCCAGTCACTTGCAACGACATGGATGAAAGTAGAGGACATTCTTTTAAACGAAATAGGCCAGGCACAGAAACAGGAATATCACATATTCTCACTCTTATGTGGGAGTTAAAAATAATGAACTCATGGAGATAGAGACTAGTACGATGGTTACTAGAATCTGGAATGAGTAGTTAGGAGGGGACTATCAGGAAGGGTTGATTATGAGTGCCAAAATACAGTTAGGTAGAAGAAATAACTCCTAGCGTTTTTTAGTACAATAGGGCAACTGTAATTATAATTTATTGTATATTTCAAAATAACTAAAAAAGTAGAATTGAAATGTTGCTATCAGAAAGAAATATTAAATGCTTGAGATGACGGATATTGCGCTTACCCTGATTTGATCATTATGCCTTGTATACTTGTACCAAAATATCATTTGTAAACCATCAAATTAAGTACAGCTATTATGTATTCATAAAATTAAAAATAAAACAATCTTTCTGAGCTTCCAAACAAGAAAGTTTGTAAATAATAACAATTATTTTTCATGTAAGAAAATAGTGACTATATATTTATACATTTATACATAAGTAGTAATAAGCATCAACTTTAACAGTAGAGTCAGTTCATGATATATTATCAGTGAAAAGAAGCAAACAAAATTGCTTTGTGGTAAGAGGGTTCTAGAGTTATTAACTAATTCCTTATTTTGAATTGCATGGTCCATCCCCAATTTGTCATTTTATCTTCCCCAGCGAAATCACCTTGAGAATGGCCCTGCGAATCTGCTGGGTCTTGATGCTGTAGATAACAGGGTTCATCCAGGGTGGAAGGAGCACAGAGACAGTGCCCATGAGGATGTGCACCAAGGGCGAGGTATGGTGTCCAAACCTGTGGACAATGGACAAGCCTAGTGCAGGCACATAGAAGCAGAGCACGGCCAGGATGTGGGAGACACAAGCATTGAGGGCCTTCAGCCGCTCCCCTGCAGAGGCAATGGCCAGCACCGTGCGGAGGATGACAGTGTAAGAGAGCAGGATGAAAAGAACATCACCGCCCATGGCCAGCATAATGATGCACAGCCCATAGAGTCTCTTAAAATGTGTGTCAGAGCAGGCCAGGCAGATCATGTCTTGGTGAAGACAGTAAGCATGGGAGAGTGCCCCAGGGCGACAGTAGTTAAATGTTAACAGGTGCAATGAAGGTGCAGCAGTGATGGCGGCAGTTCGCACACTCAGCACAGCCCCAACCAATGCCATACGGGGACCTGTGAGCACAGACGCATAGCGCAGTGGGAATCGGATGGCCACTAGGCAGTCCAGAGCCATAGCAAAGAGTACGGCTGACTCCATGAAGGAGAAAGAGTGGAGGAAATGCTGCTGCAGAACACAGGGCACCAAGCTCACTGTGCGAGCATCAAACCACAGCACGCCCAACACAGAGGGCAGCATGGACATACACAAGCCCAAGTCCGTCACAGCCAGGATGGCCAGGAGGTAGTACATGGGCTGGTGGAGGGAACAGTCGGTTCATACCAGATGCAAGATGGTGGCATTACCCACAAGGGCCACAAGGTATCCTACAAAAATGGGCAGTGAGATCCACTGGTGAGCCCACTCGAGGCCTGGGAAGCCCGTCAGCAGGAATGTAGAGAAGCTCAAGTTGGCACTTGATAGAGAGGGCATTGTCAATTTCAAAAGGCTTATTCACTCTGGGGAAGATGGTAAAGTGTTTGAAGGTTAACTGGACAGTTAGCACAAGGGCTTCTGCTATAACTGGACACCAGTCTCCTGCTGCATGTTCTGGCCTCTCTGCAATGCCTGAACTTGATGGTCCCTTGATTATCCACTGACCTCACCAGTAGCCTAAACTCTTCTTCTGCATTCTGCACTATTTTAATTAATGCCATTTAATTATTTACTTAAATCTATGATAGTAAGCCTCAACAAAGGTTCTTCCTACTCCTGTTCTTGAACAGGTAATAAAAGATAGGCTTAAAAATATTTCTCTCATAAAAATTTATATAGCTCAAACATAAAATGTTCATCTGCTTTAAAAACCTGCTACTGTCAAATTTTCTTCTTTGTATAAACTTACTGCTTTCAAGCTTTTACCATTCTTTAGAAGTTACCTCTAACTTTTAAAGCAAAATTAGGATGCCCGTTAAGTTTCCTCATCCGATCTCCTCTCCATTTTCCATCTCCTTATTGTCATTATGTAATTCTCTTCATCTGTCCAAATGATCACAAAAAGATCTATTCTGCTTCTTTCCAAACTCAATGTCTCAGGACTCAGGTGTAATCTCAGGGCCCCGACAGTCTCATTCCTCTCACAGAGTCTTACTAAGCCAACCTATGCAGCCTGTGTCTTTAACTAAGGAAAGTTCCTTTCCTCTGTGAACCTCAGTTTCCTGATTTTAAAACATTGAAAATGATAATACCTCCCAACTTCACAGGTTTGGTGAGAAAATTAAATGAAATAATGAAAATAAAAAATACTCAGTGCTGCCTACCATGAGTTAAATGCTTAATAAATATTAGCATTTATCATATCATAATTACCAGCTTCATCGTCATCTTCAGTATAATCATATATAACCTTTTATAGTCATTGTAAATTGCTCTTTTTGGATTATAAAGCTGAAATATCTTCTTCAAAAAATTTGTATAAGGCAAAGATGGAGAAATACATATAGAAAATAAGATTATATATAACAGCTGTTTTCCTCTTGATACAAATATTTATAGCCTTTTACACAGTGATTGTTTTGTACATAATATTGTTTATCATTTTTCATTTAATATTTTGCTAACACAGCTTCCTAAGCATTTAAATGTCATTTTATAAAAAATAGTTTATCAAATGAATATGCTTTGATTTATGTAACATTTTTGTCCTAGACATTTTATGTGCTTACATTCTTCAAATTATGAACAATAACACAATTAAATTATAATATATACTTATTAAATAGTTCAACACATATTTATTAATCACTGACCTAGGAGCTGGATTTAGAACAGTGAGCAAACAGGAAAAAAATTTTGCCACATTTTTACAGCATGAGCCACCATTTCTGGCCGTATGGCAATTTTAACCTGTAGGAGGATGGGTGGAGGATCTAGTGGGCATGAGTAAAGTAGAACTGGGAAAATTAAGAAGGCACCACCTTGATGAATGCCAGCAGAAAGGCATCTTCTTGGGCTTCTGAATGTGAAGAGAAGTTACTCAAGACAAGAAGAGAGCTTCTGTTAGCTCTGGATCCCACTTTATGTATCCATATGTCCACCAACACATTTAGTATTTGTTTATTGAGTATATAGTGTGGGCCAGGAATCGTATTTATATAGGTTTACTGGAGAGCAAGGCATGCATAATTCCTCCAAGGATCTTGATTTAATCTTTCTAATGGACACATGCACACACCTTCATAAACAGGATATTATTGTGTGACAAATGCTATAACAGGAAATTCAGGGCACTGTGGAAGCAAAGAGATGGCACATTTGGTGCACCACTATTGGAAAGGGAGGAGCTATCTGTGAAAAGTCCTCGAGGAAGCAACCTCAAAGCTGAGACTCCCACACGGATTGCATTTAGTCACTCGTAGGGACAGGCTGGTTAGCCTACATAAAGTTTGCTTCCTCCTGAGCAATGAGATTTTGACTTCCACATGTTTGTGAGAGTTTCCTTGGCTGAAGCTTTCTCATGTTACAGGTCATTGTTCAATATCACACAACAAAAGCACTTACAAGTAAACGCTGATCTTAGCTTAATGTCGGAACTGAGGTTGTAAGGTAAAATCAGAGATGAGAGGAGTCAAGGATAGGGTCAAAGTCTTCTTCTAGAGGAACAACCTCAGAAAGCTTTGGTGGGGGTGGAGGGGGTGTTGCTTGAACCAGGTGTTGGGGAAGAATGCAGGAGTTCTGAGGTTTCTGATATGACTTGGGGGTCTGAAATTCATTGCTGACCAGGATAGAAAAAGGTGAGAAGTAACTTGGCAAGGTAGAGAAGACTGAAGAAGTCCCAAGGAGCCATGGAAGGTGTATTTCCAGAGGTGAGTTAGAGCAAATGGCATTTACCTGGTCTCTGCCAGCCTCTGTCCTGGGTGCTCTGTTATTTATTGCCCTTTTTAGTTTTTATTTAGTTTCATTTTAAAGTTTTAGTTACATTGATGATGACCTTCAATAAAGCTGCCTTCTGGGCAGTTTTGATGCTACCAAAAATGCCAGTTCTCAGATATAGGAGAAAACATTATAATTTAAGCAAGAGAGGTCAGTTTTTTTTAAAGCCACAACACACAAAATAAATTTGCCCATACTTTATTTAGGACAGGGGCAAAAAACCTTGAGAGCATGGGATATTATAATACTTACCCAATACTCCCAATTTTCAGTCCGGTTTGAGGCCTTCTTACAGGCACCTAGGGGCAGTTTTAGCCCCAGAACTCAGAACTGACCTTTTTAAGACCTAGGAGCTTGATAATGGCACGGCGAATCTCCTTGGTCTTAATACTGTATATGATAGGGTTAAGCATGGGCGGCACAAAAAGGTAGACATTAGCCATAAGAAGATGAATAGCAGGTGGGGCATGCTTCCCAAAACGGTGAACCAGGGACAGCCCCACCATGGGCACAAAGAATACTAGCACAGCACAGAGATGAGCAGTGCATGTCTGAAAGGCACGGCACTGCTCCTCTGGAGAGGCCAGGGCTGCTACCGTGTGCAGGATGAACCCATAGGACAGTGCGATGAGCACCAGGTCTAGCATCACAGTGAAAACTACCACCATCAGTCCATACAGATTATTGAAGGTGGTATCTGTGCAGGCCAGCTGTATCACTTCCTGGTGCAGGCAAAATGAGTGGAAGAGAACCACAGATCCACAATAGGGAAAAGCCTTCAGGAGGAGCACAATAGGGATAGTGGCCACAGGTCCCCGGAAGATGACAATTAGGCCTGCCCTGACCATTCGTTGGCCAGTGACAATGACTGAATACCTCAGAGGGTGGCAGATAGCCACAAAGCGGTCAAAGGACATAATGAGGAGCACTGAGGACTCCATGAAGGAAAATGAATGGATGCAGAACATCTGGATTTGGCACGCTCCAAAGTAGATACTATGGGAGTTAAACCAGAAGATCCCCATAGTGGTGGGCAAGGTGGACACAGACAGCCCCAGGTCGGTGAGGGCCAGCAAGGATAGTAGGTAGTACATGGGTGTGTGCAGACGAGGGTTGGTCTTAATAATGATCAGAATGAAACAGTTGCCTGAGATGGCCACCATGTACATAAAGAAAAAGGGTATGAAAATCCAGTGTTTGATGGCTTCCAATCCAGGAAAGCTGGTGAGATAGAACATGGGGCTAAACTGAGTAATGTTGGATAGTAGCATGAATTGAGGACTGAACGAATATTGGGCCAACATCCTTGGGGACTGAGCTGAAAATAAATGGATATTTCTGGTTATTAATTCTTCATCTTCATTAACATTCACAACATCATAAACAATTCCACGGTCATCATCACCTTTAGTATTACTCCACCCTTATCAATTCCACCACTCTCACTATTTTACTGAACTTTCTTTGATAACATTGCCCTCACCAGTTTCCCCCTGTATCACTACTATTGCTGTTCCTCTCAGCCTTTTTGCTGGTGTGTCTTTATTGCTCCACCCTTAAGTACAGTTCTTCTCATCCTTGGCCATTTTCTGGCCATATTCTATTATTTCTCCTTAGACAATGTCATCCACTCTCATGATTTCATTTACCATCCATATATTGATAAATATCAAATATATAATTCCAGAACTTGTCTTCCTCTCTTTTGATTTCCAGACTCATATATCTAGCAACATCTGTACTTCTCATTATCTCAGTGGCCCAAGTCAAGTATCATGTTTTATGTTGGATTTCTCCATATCACACGTCTCCTTGGTATCTAAACAACCAATCAACAAGTCCTGGGGTTTCTGTTTACTGAATACCTAAAGTTTGTTTACTCATCATCATCTTCATTTATACTGTTCTAATTCAGATCACTCTTTCTGGACTATTCCAGTGAATTCTCTTTTGTACTACTCTATTAAATTGACACTATATAGGAGGAGAGATATATACATAGACAAGTTTTATATGAAGTAAAAAAGGCTTAAAATGACATTCAAGACCCTACCTTATTTTCTCTCTGCGCATATCCTATTTTTTATGTATCCTAATTTTCTGTTATATTCACAGTGTTAATAACACTAAACAATTCTTCCAGTTTATCTAGTATTCTTGCTTATATGAAGACATTTGTATTTTCATTCTTCCTGGAATAAAAATAATTTTTCCTGAGATAGCTTTCCCTCAATCTTTGCTTAGTTAACTTCTACTAATATATCCCACCTCAGCTGGGTTATATCAGCTGGGTTATACCCTTCAGAAGGTTTTCTTAAATTCTTCAAGTTTAGTTTGGATGCCCCCTCTCCCATGTGTTCCTATAGCTCACTATGCATTAATTATGGTGATACTTTCCTTGCAGCATTGTCAGTTTCTGTATTGCCTCTATAATGTGACTTCCTTGTGGACATAAACCATGACTGTCTGTTTAAATTTTATTTTTAGCTCTAGGCATTGGTTTTTTGAGCCACCACATCATTGGAACCCTTTAAATATTATTTGAATAAATTATTAGATATGTAGCATTACCATTACTAATCTTATTTCAGTAATTATTTATTAACTGATTCAATAAGTACATATTGAAATTTTATTACATGGCAGATATGATTCTACTAGGTTGGCGCAAAAATAACTGTGTGGTTTTTACCATTACTTTCAATTGCAAAAGCTGCAATTACTTTTGTACCTAGGTACTGAAAATACAGCAAACAGAAACAAAATAGAGACAAAAGTAAACAAACACACACACACACACACACACACACACACATTACAATACAAGGTAATGTAATGCAATAAATTAGTGTGGAGCAAAGGAGGAAGGTGAGAGTGATGCATTTTATATAAGATAGTCAGAGAAGAAAAATGGAGTAAAGGAAGAAGGTGGAATGATGCATTTTACAGACAGTAGTCAGAGAAGACCTCTCTGAGGAGGTAATTTTAGAGAAACAATCAAAACCAGAAGGCAAGCGTATGGCTATCTTAGAGAAAAACGTTCAAGGAAGGAGGAAGAACAAGTGAAATTTCCTGAAACAGAGAGCAGCTTGACAAGTTTAAAAGACAAAAAAGGCCAATGTATATTCAATGGAGGAAGCAAGGTGGGGAGACCCTTGTCTCCCTATGTTTGGCCCTGGTAGACCCTAACACACTGTAACGTTATCTTTAGCCAGGCCCTTCCTGCTTTGGCACCTTTCCACTCCCACCTTTTCCCAGTCAACATGACGATATCATTTTTTCTTCAGTTCCCCATGCATACTTCTCTTGTTTTTATTCTTCTATATTTATTGCTTTCTTGGCAAAACCACTCCTGTTTTTCCAACCAGTAAATGCTTGCTGATCCTTTAAGACAGTACAAATATAACTTGTTCTGACAAATGTCTCCTGACTTCCTTTTGTAGCATTAGATAACTCTCTCTCTGTTCTCATGTAGTACCTGTAATGTAGTATTAAGGTGTAAACACACACATTCTTTATATTTTTATATTTATATATACTTATTAATATATATATATATACTTGTATTTACAATATACTTATGGATCTATATAAGTACAAATATGTATAAGTTTAAATAACACATATAAGTGCATAGATTTACTCATATATTTTATAGAATATACATTTTAGTATATACATTATATATTCTTTATGTACGTTATATTTTTATATATAAGTATAGAGTATACATATGTATCTCCATATTTAAATATGTAAACATATAAATATATAAAAGTATTTATTGTTATGTATTTGTACACATATTTATACTTACATTTGTACAACATATACTATTTATATATTATAGGTAGTATTTATAAATATTATTTATTATATGTGTTTGGAACATAAACTTTTATTGGCAAAAACTGCCATTAATATTGTACCAACCTCATAATTCGCCTTTTTTTGAGCTGACTAGGCTGAAATTCTCTAAAGACCCCTGGAGACTGACAGTGTCTAAGGTGTGGTAGATACCACTATATATTTTTCCACATGAAAAACTAAATGGGTGAATAAATAAAGTACTCACCTCTTGCCCTGATTCTTTGTGCCTGGGGTTCTGTTGTCAGCTCTGTGTTTACCAACTTCGGAGTGATGAGATGGACAGGGAGAGGGATCTGGTGGGAGTGAGATGTTTATACAGAGGCAATGACAGGGCTGGGGATTATTCCTCTTGGAAAGGATATTTGCTCTTGAAAAGGAAGCATTAGTGGGTTTCTCCTAGCAAGGGAGACAATTGTCCATGGTAGGAGAGAAAAAGTACTTTTTTCACGTCTACTAAGCAACAGAGGAGTCCACTCAGAACAATCAGTTACGTCTAATTACAACACAATTATAATATTCAAGGCAGAGTAGATTCAGCTTTGATCACAGGAGAAAATTCCCAAAAAGAGAGATTTTCAGTATACAATGAATAATTGGCTCCTTACCTTACTTATGTTCAAATATTCTTTTGTTTGAATTTAATGTTAGTTATTTTTTAAATGAACTATATTGGTGGAGGACACTGTTTCTTATAAACAGGAGAATATGCAAAAGAAGCTGCACCTAAACACAAGGACTCTAACCAGATTATTCATTTTTGAGCCCCTAGAGAATATTTCCACAGTGGTCAAACTCATCTGTAAGCATGCCTGTTTTGAGTAAGATAGAGGAGGAATTTGGAAGGGGAAGGTCATATCTTGGATACTGGGGAAGTTACAAGGTGATGTTTGGATTAATAGAAGCAGATTGAGGATAGCCAGCACACAAAATGCATTTAATAATTTGTTGAATAAGTGAATGACTGTTTTGCTGATGAGAGAAAGGAGATGGTGTGTGTACCAGATAGCTCAGCGGGAAAGAGTATAGAGGCCAGAGGGCTTCTGACAACCTGATCCCTAGACATGATCCAGGAAGTGGCTGGCCTGGCCATACAGGCGCTCATCCGGGGAGTGAGGCAGCCCTGCTTCCTAGCCTTCCTAACAGAATGCTACAGATGAGCTCTCCTGTTTTCCAGCAAGAGAAGGTCCTATTCTTTGTTCTTTTCTCTGGCTCTGGTTCTGTGCATAGACTCTGGGAATATCAGAAGAGATTCTGTAAGGACCCTGGATTCTAAGACTACATTTTCCAAGTGAAAAATCGGGACAGTAGTGAAACTCACCAGCAGGTAATAACAAAAATGTGAAGCCAAGTAGTGGGTTCCAAAGCAAGAAGGAAGGGTATAGATAAGGATGGCACAAGGGTCCTTGAGAGGCACCAGGCTGTGGCTGTCACAGAAGGACTTATCCTCCTAAGGACCATGGCTCCAGCTGAGATATCCTAATGGTAAACAAAGGGTCCCCAGGGCTGGGAATCCTATGGGAAGGAAACTTTATCTCCACCCCTCTCTCCTGAAGCTAAAGACTCCTAACTTGTTAGTGTTCAGTCCCCAGGTTTTGGCTACTGACAGACATCTGCTGCAATAAAAGTACTACTGCCTCATCCTGGTTTTTTTTTTTTTAAAATTTCGTAAAGAAATCAATTCATAAGACTTATCATTTTATTTACTGCCTTCTGTTGTCCACTAGAATGGATCCGTGGTTTGTCAGAGAGGCCAGATGTGGTATATGAAGAGGATTATCCAGGCGATATCCACAGTGGGTTTCAAATTGCACATCTGCCTCGAAGCACCACAACCACCACTGCGTCAAGCTTCTCTCACTCCTGCACTCGTTTTTCTGTCTATTTTTATATTTCCATTTACCAGATAATTAAATTGCCCTTCATCTCTGCCAGCCTCTCTATCTTTGGACCTAGAAGTCAATCTTCCGTATTCAATCCCACCCCAAACAAATGTCCAGGTCAAGGTCTCAGGCTTTCCCAGAGCTCTCTAGTTCATCTTGGAATGCACTGGACATTCCTTCAGTGAGCCCTACAGCAAGCAGCCTTTCCAAAACTTTTTGCCTTCTTTACTTTTCTGGTAGCAAATGCCATCAACGTTCAGAAAAAAAAAAAAAAAAAAAACTTTAGAAAAAAAAATAAATCGACTATGTTACAGAATCTGAATTGATGTAGTCGGATGATGTGTACATTTCTCTTTCCTTTCAAAACTCACACACAACCTCTCCACCACCAACACGCAAACACACTCTTGGAGACTGGCACGAAGCAAGGTATTACATCCTTTAAGTAGGAGACGCTTGATTAGAGTTGTGTGGGGATGAGCTCCAAAATGGGGCATATAGATCTAAAGTCAAGACAGAGACCTAGGACGTTTATGACCTGCCAGTGTGATCGGACCACATCCAGACAGAAGTGGCACCGCCTTACCCCAAGTAAGTAGCTGGTTACTTACCAGAGTGTAGAAGCAGAGTCAGGGAGATAAGACAAAATGAAGAGAACAGAATGTCTTATTAAACCATAGTTGTGAAGAGGGTTCTGGCTTGGGCACGGGAGGAAAGAGCTGAGCATCTTCATTTAGGCTTGTAGGAGAGGGCACCACTACCAGAAAAATTGAGAAAATCCTGCATTTATTAAGAATATGATTTTGGCCTTTTTCACTGGAATCCTAGCCAAGGACAGTATAGCAGCAACAATGCTGCTATTATTGCCAGCAACAGCAAACACTGCTATTATTCAGGGGCATCTATCCTATATAAGACGCGAAAACAACTCTTGAGTGCAACGTAAGAGACAGACATAGCAACTCTATTAATATTTGTGGGTTGCAGCTGAACCACAGGTGAGGGCCAGGGAAGGCCCCAACCTGAGCTATGAAGACTAGATAAGAATCAACCACGGATGGGGCTTTATAAAAAGATATTTCCAAAAAGGAGGAGTAGCGAGAGCAAGGACATGGAGGTGAGGAAAAGTTGTTTATGTGTTTTGAGAACTACAAGATTTTCCAGTACTCAAATATAACATTTAAGAGAGTTAATGTCTTGGAATAAAATAGTAGAGGTAGGCGGCGGCAAGACCCTGAAGGAGTTTATGTGGCATGTCAATGATTGTGCACATTTTGATGATTGGGTTTAAAAATGCAAGAGATAACAACCGTATTTACCAGAGTACATTGTTAGCAATATGCAGGGAGGATTTAAAGTCTGCACCAGAAACAGATTTTATTTTGATTTATGGAGCTAGATGAAGATATGTAATTGACAGCTTTTTATGTAGATAAACAATACTGTTTAATGGATAGCCTACCATTTATCTAGAGACTTGTAATATTTGCTTAATTTTTTAACTAACATCTGCATAATAGCTTCATACTCTATTTTTCTGATTTATGTAATTGAAACACCAGTGCCCAACCAATAGTCTTTTGAAAACCAAATAAAAAAATTGAGCATTTTTTATTCTATATCACTCTAAATGATGTTGAGATTTGTTTTTATCATATCACAAAATAGTCCTCTTTGAAGTTTGACTGAAATTACATTAAACAGCCTCATTAATTTTCATTCACGTGCATTAAGTGTCTCCTGTGAGAAACTCTGATCAGTAACTTGATGATATACAGATAAACATGACATGGTCTTGCCTTTATGAAACTCACATTTAGTAAAGATGTTAGATTGTTCAACAACGTTTCCAAAGGAAGGCAGAGGTGGTTTCTGAAGGCTGGAGGCCAAGAGGAGATGATGGGGACAACAAAGGAGCAGTCTCTGGACCTCTCTCTATCACCGTGGGTAATCTTGCGAATATTAGGTGAAGTGAATGCGGGTGCATCATGGCTGGGAAAGGTGATGATTCAATACATTGGTGTGAGTCATTCAGGCCTTAACCTTTAGGGTATTAGAATCCATTATTAAAGAATCTAAATCCATTACTAAAAGTGAAAAGTGTCATTATAATAGTGTGCCTATTTGTAAATGTGTAAGTGGTTTTTAGTGCATGTAATACTGTTTGAAAGTGTGTGTGTGTGTGTGTGTGCGTCTGTGTGTGTGTGACAGTGAGAGATAGAGAAAGAGGCTGGGCAGGGCGAACGTAGGGCGGAAAGCTTGGCTTTCAGGGGCCCGGTATAAGTTGTATTTCAGAAACCTCTATCCAGAATTGATACTTACCCAGCCCACTGAGCCAGGCTTGGTGAAATACAAGATTCCTCTAGGAAAACTGAACCCCCAAGGTGTACACACACACTGTGGTTTTCCAATGTGGCCACCAGGGGGAGCATTCAGCCCCAGGATAGGCTTAAATTCCAACCAGCACTAAGGCCTTACTCTCCTCAGGGCTTCAGAAAGTGTGCCTTTTCTTCCAGCACCACCTCCCATATCCTCAACACCCGCCACACAGCTCAAAGCTGCCAGGAAGTTCATTCTTCCTTTGAGGATGATCTTCCTTTCTCACATGCACAAAACAGACATATCTACATCTTACAAACCCACATGAAAACCTAAAATTGATGGAGAGAGATAGCTTTCTCTGCTTTTTCAGATTTCACAGATGATAATTTCACACAAATCTCTCAGTAGCCTTGAGTCTTAATCATATTGACCAAGACTTAAATCCCCACTCTGACCAGACACAGGCCTAAATAAAATCCTTACTCATAGAGTTCTCAGTGTCTCCAGACTCACAACAGACTCCTTTTAGGTCTCTCTGTCATAGAAAATGGCCACAAGGTCAACTCACTCCCAGGCCTGTTAGAACAAGTCCTTCTCCAGAAGAACTGCATTTTTGTGGTGTTAGATTGATGCAGGTCTTTCAGGCTGGAAAGAACCACAGACTTTGGGATTGCCAAAAGGGTCTTCTGGATGACCAGGCATGGTGGCTCATGCCTGTAATCCCAACACTTTGCACTTTGGGAGGCCAAGGTGGGCAGATCACCTGAAGTCAGGAGTTCAATACCAGCCTGGCCAACATGGTGAAATCCCGTCTCTACAAAAAAAAAAAAAAAAAAATTAGCTGGCCGTGGTGGTGGGTGCCTGTGATCCCAGCCACTTGGAAGGCTGAGGCAGGAGAATTGCTTGAACCTGGGAGGCAGAGGTTGCAGTGAGCCAAGATCACGCCATTGTACTCCAGCCTGTGCAACAATTCCATCTCAAAAAAAAAGAAGAAACTTTCATGTTACAATTCATTTTGTCCATCCCACTGCCTCCCTCGACACCTGCATCTGTGTGAGCACAGAGAATCTGGAAGGTTTTCAGAGAAGTCTCCACATCTTCCCACAGTAACTCTTTCAGGAACGCCTTCTTCCTAATATCCTACCTCTCTTCAGTCATTCTGAAAGGGAACCAATTTTCATTTTCGTTGTGGAAACTTTTCAAACAGTCCCCTTTTGGGAAATCGTATCTTCTCCCCACCCCAAGTTGGGCTAAAGTCTTAGTGTATTTTGCATATTTTGTTTTGCTATAACAGAGAACCTGAGGCTGGGTAGCTTATTATTTTTTTTAAGGTTTGTTTGGTTCATGATTCTGGTGACTTAAAAGTTCAAGATCAGGTGGTTGCATCTGGTAGGATCTCAAGCTGGTTCCAAATGTGGCAAAAAGCAGACAAAGAGCTAGTGCATGCAAAGAGATCGCATGGTGAGAGAGGAAGCCCCGGAGAGAATCCCAGAAAGCCAGACTTGTGGGAAAGTATCAAGCTGTCCACCATATGTGAAATTAGAATCCCAAATTTCACTTTTTATCTCCCAAAAGGAGAGGAAAAAGTGGGTTAAACATTTTTTTGAAGAATTATTGACTGCATATTTCAAAATTTGGACATAAAGAGAATCAGTTAATTCATATCTTTAGTAAATCTTGATCAATGTCAATTAAAAAATAAAACATACAACCAAACGCATATCTTACAAATGGCATAAACAACAAACATACACCAATCTTAAAAGCAGACATAGAAAAGAAAATATTGCATAGAAGAAAATTATTAGTGGAAACAACAGAGACCTGAAAAAAGAAAAAACTGGAACTTCATTTGTGGAAAAAAAAAATCTGTCAGTATAGATTTCCCATGAAAATTTTCTTCAAATCAAGATAATATCCAAAAAATTGTTGCTGAGGTCAATATCCAGCAGCTATTTCTACATGTGTTCTCCTAGGAGTTTTTTGTGATTTCAGGTCTTACATTTACGTCTTTAATCCATTTTGAGTTGAGTTATAGTTTAAGGTAAAGGTGCAGTTTTACTCTTTTCCATTTGGATATCCAGTTTTCCCAACACTATTTGTTGAAGAGACTATCCTTTCCTTATTATGTTGGTGGCCTTGTTGAGAATTAGTTGACCGTATATGTGTAAGTTTATTTCTGGGATCTTTATTCTGTTTAATTTGTTCTACGTGTCTATCTATATGATAGTACCATACTTTTTTGATTACAATAGATTTGCAATATAATTTGAAATCAGAAAGTGTGCTGCCACTAACTTGGTTTTTCTTTCTCAAACAATTTGAAATTTTGTGGTTTCACACAAATTTTCAAATTGTTTTCTATTTCTGTGAAATGTGCCAGAGCTCAGATAACGAAAGCAAAAATAAACACTCAGGGCAGCATCAAACTAAAAAGCTTCTGCTGAGCAAAGGAAACAATCATCAAAAGGAAAAGGCAGCCTACAGTTCAGAAGAAAATATTTACAGATCATATATCTGATACATGTTTAATACCAAAAATATATAAGGAACTCAATCAACTCAATACCAAAAAATATAATTGTAACCTGAGTAAAAACGAGCAAAGAATCTGAATAAACATTTCTCCAACGAAGACATGCAAATGGTCAGCAGGCATATGAAAAGGCACGCAACATCACTAATCATCAGGAAAACGCAAATCAAAACCACAAGATATCACCTCACATCTGTTGAGATGGCTTTTATCAAAAAAGACAAGAGATAAGGGTTGGAGAAGCTGTGGAGAAAGGAGAACCCTTTTGCATAGTTGGTGGGAATGTAAGTTAGCATAGCCATTATAGAAAACAGTATGGAAGTTTGTCAAACAATTAAAAATAGAGTTACTGTATGCTGAAGAAATTCCTCTGCTGTGTATGTATCCAGAATAAGTAGAGTCAGCGTTTTTTAGAGATATCTTCCCTCTCGTGTTAATTGCAGCATTATTCGCAATAGCCAATTCATGGAAACAATCGGAGTGGTGTCCATACACGGATGAACAGTTAAAGAAATAGTGACAGGTCTATATATATTGTGATTTATATTATATGTATATATGATATCGTAATATTATTCAGCCTTAAAAAAGGAGATATTGCCACTTGCAACATTATGTATAATCCTAGGTACATTTTGCTAAGTGAAATAAACCGGACATAGAAACAAATAAAGGCATGTTTTTACTTATATGTGAAGTCTCAAAAGAAAATAAAATCAAATACATAGAAAGAACATAAAAAGGGGAAGAAAGAAAAAAATAAGTCAAAGGTTATAAACTTGCAGCTCTGTAGGATAAATAAGTTTAGAGATCTAGTGTATGACATGAGGACTTAATACTGTACTGTAAGCTGAACATTTGTTATGACAGTAGATGTTAGATATCCTTACACAAAGAAAAAACAAAAGGTAACTATGGAAGGTGTTGGATTGATAGATTAATTTGCTTGGTTGAAGTAATCATTTCACTATGTACATGTATATCCTGTATTTTTTAAACAAGCTTACTTGTTTTAGATAAAAATCTTTTAAAAGGTTTTATTTAAAGCAAGTCAAATTTTTTTTTCCTAATTGTTTATGGTCTTTCATGTTATTTCCACTCCTAAAACTTATGTAAACCTTTGGATATAATGAGATATATGTTTTTCTCTATTTTTAATGTCAGTACTCTTTACAGCTCTCACTGTCTCTGGGGGTACTTCTGCCTCTTGTCATTCTGTTCAATCTTTATTTTGAAATTTTATATCTCTAGGCTACAACTCAGTGTTTTAAACAGTTCCATCAATTCCTCTATTAACTGTTTATGAACCACAGAGAATGAGAATTATATATTCAAATCTTTTTTGAACTTTCGTGTCTGAGTTTTTTTTTTTTTAAGGTAAAATAATTTTTTAATAGCATCTCTACAGTGAAGTTATAGAAACAAGATAAAAGTGTAGTTTAGAGTTTCGGCTTTGGAGCCAGCTGCCTGAGTTTGAATCTCACCTGCTTCCTAAGTTTAGCCACTGGTATTGACGTTACTCAATTTTGGTTCCTCAAGTTTTTCATCTAAAATGTAGGGGGCATAAATCAACCTAATGTGAAAGACCCTAGCTCCTGGGAAAGGTGCTGTGTAGCTTAGAGTATAAACATAAGAATGTGGTGTGGAATTTCTGGAATATTTCAATGCCCTTGTAATTTCTAGAATATTTCAGTGCCCAGTAGCAGAAGAAGGGTTCTGCTAGCCCTAGCTATCACTATCATAAAATTACTATTTTTATCACTCAATCTCCAATATAGTATATGTACCTAGTAATTACTAAAATAGAAAGGCTTCTCATTAGATAAACAACTAAATAATGACTGCTTGTTAAAGCTCTGAATGGCTTTTTGCCCAAAGCATCCAGTATCATTTTTATCTGGATATTTTTCCCTGCTGGTAAAAATAGTTAACACTTTTCCTTATCCACCCCCAGTCCCCCACAGAGACACCAGATCCACTATCACTCTCTATCTGGGTGTCTGAGATCTTGAAAATCTGCAGTGCTGATACCTCAGCATGGAATGAAGTGAACCAAGAATCTCTCTCTAACTTTGGTTTACAAGGATTTGCACCCATTTCCTGATGGATATTAAGCTCATTTCTGGGAATATGTAGCAAATTTGACATGTTATGTCTCATGTCAAAGTTTGCTTGACTCAATCTGAAACTAATCTATTTGGCAAATTTTTCTTTCTGTTAGTTTATACCCTCATTATTACAGTGCCTCCCATCCTCAGCCTAATTTCATCTTTTTGGGGAGTAAGTACTTGGTGGAACACATAGAGGCAATGAGGAAGCTGGTTTATGCAGCTGAAGAGAGCAACAAAGGAAACAGATAATCCAAACCAGAGTCCTGAACTACACCAGAGATGCCTTTCTCTCTTCCCATGGAGTTGCAACTTGATTTTTTCCAAACTAGATCTCTTTGCTAGGGAATGAAAAAGGAGGCCTAGGTTTTTCTTTCTTCTAGGAATTTCTAAAAGAGTTTATTCAGAAGCCATGTTCTAAAGATTTTAGGGAGTCTTGGGATGATGCATTCTTTGCCCCATCACATCTTGACTGATACATTACTGCCTTTGCCTTTCTGCAATCTCCAGTAAACCAACTGCCTACTCCCCATTCTGCCCTGCAATGCCCTGTGGCCTATGCTGAGCCTCCAGGCCAACACACACTGGAGCTACTTACTGACCTGTTCATAAGTCTGTTCATTGTTGCCATAGATGTAACTATAAACCCCTAAACCTGGTCAGGATATTGGATCCAACACCACTTTTTTAGATTATACTCAAAAGCCAAGTTGCAAAGAACATTAGTTTCAGAAATTCCCCCATAAGTCACACTTCTCTCTCTTGCCTGCATTATTCTCCCAGACTGAGGGATTTGAAACTTCGGAACAGTAGTCTCTAAGGTTTCTTCCTGGGTCTAGATTTGGGAATTAGCCTCATCTCCAGAAATAAGATTTATTTTAAGCATCACATGGAGGTAGAAAAGAAAATGTTGGCAGGATGGCCTTTTTGCTGCAGATTTTTAAAAGAACTTCCAGGACCTTGTCTCTGTATTGAAACATATGTTACTCTAGGAATCAGAGCAGGGCATTACATTAATCCTTTACGAAAATTTCACCACCCTACCTCCCTTGACTCTATTTCTTTTTTTTTAATTTTTAAGGTAATTGTAAGAGATTTTCCAAGGTTTATTTGAAATGACACAGCACTGAAAACATAATTGTCACACATGACTTGCGGATGCAGTAAACATCACCTATATTACCATAGGACAGTCTGTGAAGATGAATTGCATAAATATAAAGCAATGGAAATATATAGGAGCTGTTCCTACAGTGTTCTTTTTGGGATAAATGAATATGTTCCATCTTTCGAGCCAATCTCATAAAGACAAAAGAGAAGACTACTTAGCTGCTCATCCCAACTAGTCTACCTCCAGCTGCAGTGGCTCCCATCTGAGCAGAGGAATAAGATAATCTTGTACTGCAGAATAATTAATCACATCTTCTGTAGGGCAGCCCCTCAATACCATGCACCTGGTGCAGATAAATTAAAATCTAGTCTGGAGAAAGCTGCTTTACAGTTGATGGGAAGGGATTGAGTACAAGAGAGTCACCACAGCTTGGACAAGGCCCAAGGTTTATATAAACTATAAATACATAAATTATATTTAATATATGTTTAAATTACAAATATTTATATATTTAAATTATAAATACATAAATTATAAATTTAATATATATAATAGTGTGTGTGTGTATGTGTGTGTGTATGTGTATATGTATACTTATGGTGCCAGACATAGGCTAATGAAATAGTGTGAGTTAAACTACCTGGAAAAAACAACATCAGTTGAGCACTGAGATGTGCATATTTTATATCATATACAAATCAGCAATAGATGGGCAGGGTGAAATAATGTTCTAAGGAGCAGAAGGATTGGTTGATTTCCACTGAAATGCTGAGGGATTTGTTAGTTCTCACTGCAATGACTTTCCCTAGTTACTTATGGCAGCAATGTTGTCATCCTGTCCAGGTTTCCTGAATTATTCCTCAGAAAGCAGTGAAACAAAGTTATGCCTTAGAGTGATACAGGGAGAATAAGTGAAGTACACCACTCTGAATCTGCTTAGTTTTAATGCTATAGATAACCGGGTTCATAAAAGGTGGGAAAAGGAAGTGGATGTAGCTCATTGTAATGTGAACCACATGAGGAATGTGCTTTCCAAACCTATGAATAAACGTCAGACCAACTACGGTGACATAGAAGACCAGGATGCAGCAGATATGAGAGACACATGTGTTGAGGGCCTTGACCCTTTCTTCTCCAGAAGCAATGCCCATGACAGTCTTGAGAATCAAAATGTAGGAGAAAAAGATGATGAGAAAGTCCAACAAGACCATTGCAAATACAGCTACAACTGGATAGAGTCGATTGAAGGTGATATTAGCACATGCTAGCTTGATGATGTCTTGGTGTAGACAGAAAGCATGGGAGAGCACATGGGATCGACAATAGGGAAACCAGTGTAGGCGAACAACTATTGGCATAATGGACAGACCAGCCCTTGTCAATACCGCCACACCAATCTTCATTACCTGGATGTTGGTCAGGATAGAGGTATATCTTAAGGGGTTGCAGATGGCAATGAAACGGTCATAAGCCATGGCAAGCAAGACACCTGACTCCACGACAGAAAGAGTATGGATAAAATAGGCCTGTGAGAAGCAGGCTCCATGGCCAATCTCCCTGTGATTTGGCCACAGAACACCTAGCACTGTAGGCATTGTGGTCAATGTCACTCCGAGGTCTGTAGCTGCCAACATAGCTAAGAAATAGTACATGGGCTCATGGAGGTTATGATCATTCTTGATGAGGAAGAGAAGAGTACTATTGCTAAGAAGTATGGAAATGTAGACTACCAATAACAGGATGAATATCCAGTGATGTGCTTTCTCCATGCCTAGGAAGCCAGTAAGCTGGAAAGTGGAAGCAGTGTTATTGAGCCTCATTGCCAGCCTTGCAAAGAGGAAAATATTTACTCCAGGTAATGCAATAGAAATCAGTTGTATAAAAGTTGCTCCTTGAGAATTCCACCTGTTCATTCGGTGTTCACCGGCCTGACTTTCAAAATTATCATCTTTGTGACAACAAAGATGATAATTTAGTCATTTGTGAGAGATTCCTAGGTATGGGAAAATAGAATGTATGAAGAAGATATTAGTTTGCTATATGTAAGATGATAGGATAATATGCTGGGGACACAGCTATGCATGCAGAATAAACATTGTTGAATTCATTGTAAATCATATAACCCAAAAAATAGAAACAAAATGAAAGAAGAAATCACTATATTTGAAAAGAGCTGTAATGGCTTGAAACGTACAGCTCCATTTTCATGGTGCTCTTCATCTTGACTGGTAGTATTGAGGTAAAGCTTTCTCAGACTTTTTGAGACCTAAAAGATCAGTAGAAAAATGGTTCTGTTGGAAGAGTAAATATACACATCCTATGGAAAAACAAATACACAAGTAAGAAATATATGAACAAATATAGTAAAATAGTAAATTTCACAGAATGATTTTTCTTCAATATGTCTGGAGGAAAAATTCAATTGGTGAAACTCTAGAGACTTTTGGGTAGCTAGAAAGTAACATAAAAGAGCAACTTATTTGTGTGTGTTTCCAAAGCACATAGAACTCTATATCACCCAGCTTTGTTACCCTAGTTATTGGTGTGTTGCTTCAAAAAGCTCAAATTTTCATAATATAGATTTAAGAATAAGCAACAAAATGTGGATTTGATGATAAGCATTTGAAGGCACCAATTGATAACAGCATCAGAAAAAAACTACTGTTGCATATCACTTACTTGGGGATGCAAATATAAAAATTGGTAACTTAGGTAAGATCAATGAGATTTTTTTTTACAGCTTTGGAGTCTGATGGGATTTAACCAAAGTGAGAAGGCTCTGTGATTCATTAGAATTCTAAGATTTCAGCTGGTCCAGGCAGCCAACATCTGAGAATACATAAAGTATGTGTTGGTGGCATGAGTCAGAGAAAATAGGGGGCCCTCAATCCCCTGTGGTTGGTTTGGACTATACATCTCGTATACTATAGAAAGAACATATCGATGTAAATTTATGCATGACTTACAAAACCTCTTTCTGAACACGAAATTAATGAATCAAAGATTACTGGACTTTCATATTCAGAAGAATTGGTTGAAGTTCCAGTTCTGCTCTTTCTAACAGTAATGATCATGGGAAAGTCATTTAATCTTGACATTCAGTGACAAAACCAGTAAACCATACTAGTGATTTCTGTTTTCTCAATCATTCTCTTGACACAAAGTGTGGGGAAATGTTTTGTAAAGAGTAGATAATTTTTTTATTTTTGTGTTGTTGTTATTGTTTCAGAGAAGAGCCTCCTTTCCCTTTCTCTGGTGGGTACCTGTCAGGATTATTCACCCAGAGGTGTGTCAAATGATTTCATTGTTTTTAATGGAATCTTTGGGAACAGATATAGGATGATGATGGGATTTTTAGGAGTCTGCGTTTGATTTTAAATAAAAATATTAAGCTACAGTTTCTCTAATCAGCAGATAAAAGGTGATATATCTCGGTGGGAAAGCGAAAGGAGAAAAGAGTGATGAGTCAGTGTGGGAACTTCTGACACAGCTAAAAGCGACATTGAGCCTGGGGCACTGGGACCGAGGGTTGTTGTGGGGAAAGCAACCCTGTCTTCAAAAAGTGAGATATTGCTTAATTCACCTGCCAGTGAAAGATTCAGACAATACTCAGCTTATGCAGGATTAAAGAAACAGGTATGGCAAATAAAAATTGTAATAAAGTACAGAGCTTGTTGTTTTATTGTAGGTGTCCATTGTGAAATGATTACCATAATCAAACTAATTAATGCATCTATCGTCTCACATAATAATATCAATATATTTGGTAGTGAAAATATGTGAGACCTGCTTTCTTAGCAAATTTCAAGTACATCTAAATAAAGCTGGGAGGGAAAAGGTAATACAGAACTTTAATCTAGTTAATTGTGTTATATTACTCCTAAATAAACATATAAGTAAATAAATAATAAAAAGAAAACAGGAGTAGGAAGAAGATAGGGAAAATAAAGCTAAGAAGCAAATGTAAGGAAAAAATAATTATTGAATTTCTACCCTGTGTCAAGTATTGCACAGGGGCATAATATACACCTCATTTTTGGGTTAGAATCCTTACCATAGCTGTTTGTCTTATTGGCTTTCATACTGAAAAACTGAGTGCTTTCACTTGATTCACTCGGTTGCTTTTGTGATACATGAGATGATTGGTGAGATATGAATACACATCTAAAACTTTTGCCTCATTCCTGCAGCTACTGACCTCCCAGGCTCTCTGTCATAGAATAGACTTGAGTTTTTATTAATAAGAAACTAATTCTCAAAGTCTCAAACTCTGCCACACAAACTGATAGCTCTTTGCAGACACCTAAGAGAGAGCCCATTCAGATGTCAACTTTTACATGCTCTCTCACCTTCCCCTCAGCTTTTTTCCTTCACGTTTCTTGATCCTCTTTTCTAACTCAAGCACTTCATCTCTCCATCCCTTTTTTAACCCTCTTACCTTTGTCTCTTATCCTTCCTGTAATGGTTAATATTGAGTGTAAACTTGATTGGATTGAAGGATGCAAAGTATTGTTCCTGGGTGTGCTGTGAGGGTGTGGCCAAAGGAGATTAGCATTTGAGTCAGTAGACTGGGAGAGGCAGATCCACCCTAAATCTGGGAGGGTGTCATCTAATCAGCTGCCAGTGTGAGTAGAATAAAGCAGGCAAAAGAAGATGGAGGAAGAATAGTGGATGCCTACTATACAACATAAACTTCTCCAGGTGCTATAGTCACACTGCTACGTGAATCTCTGTTTTTTATCCTTGGTCCAGAGGCACACATAACCCAATCTGCATCTAAGCTTAATTTTGAATTGGTTTATAAGTCACATAGTCAGATAGTGACTTTTTCTAAAAAGCATTTGAAACTCTGATGATTGCAGATGTATACCTCCTTCAAGAATTTGGAAGAGATGATTCCATATTTGGTGGTTATCTGGGCTTCTAGGGTAACAGGCATGGGGTCAGGGGCAAGGGGACTCTCAGGGTTAGAATGGAAAACAGAAATCAGTCAGGAGGAGAAAAATTGATGTAACCCCATAATTCATACCTGAGTCAATACCCATGCTCGGGTTTGCTTCCAGAATTCTTTGTCTCATGTGTTCCAGAATCTATGCTTTACGTTTTTTATATTTGAAGAGATAACTATCAAAGAAACCAAGGTTTAGGATGTCAGGGAGTCTTTAGGACCCATGCTCACTATATACAGCTACTCTTGGCAGACAACATTATTACTCTTCTCTTGCTGAGAAATTGGCTTCAATTTCCCTGTCTCTCTGCCTTGGTTCCTGCAATGAGACCTTATAGAAAAGAATCATTAAATATCCTCACTGACTTGAAATTTTGTTCTCTTTCATTCTTCAGTTTCATAGTCATGCATCTCACATTTTTAGCTTCATGAAAGATTTGGGCATCATCTTTTCAGAATCTGCACATAAGTCTGACTGGTAGGAACATTTATTTTAGAAGCTCCTCCCCAGAGACTATTCCTGATTTAGATAATTATTATTCCCTCCCTCCCTCCATTCTCTGCTCCCTCCTCGCCCCACCCCCCAACCTCCTTCCTTCCATCTTTTATCTATTATCTGTGCCCTCAGCCTTGGGAGTATTAGGCTTTGAACAGCACAACCCAAGATCTCTGTCTGTGTCCTGGCTTTTACCGTTGCTAGGAGAGTGGTTTCTATCAGGACAAGGAAGTCAAAGTAGAACAGTTAGGGATCTGGACCAGAGGAGTTCTTGGGGTGCACTTTTTTCTAGCTGTGTTTGAGAACTCCCAGTCCCTGTGCTTAAAATCAGGAATGTGTGAAAATGAAAGGAGGACAGGACATCCATTTTGGTAAAGTAAAGAGTTTCTCCCATCACACTCTTTTTCCCCAAGTGCTGATGTCTGACTGCAGCCAACATGAGCCCACAGCCCTGTCTCAGAGAACTGGATCCCAGGAGAAGGGAGCAGTCCTTTCTAGTCCTTGATTTTGCTTTACCCTTCTCTCTACATCCTCAATCTCTAGGTTCTCCTAAGAAGACAGAGCAAGAAGTCATGTTTGTTTTTTTTTTTTTTTTTTTTGACGGAGTTTTGCTCTTGTTACCCTGGCTGGAGTGCAACAGCGCGATCTCGGCTCACCGCAACCTCCGCCTCCTGGGTTCAAGCAATTCTCCTGCCTCAGCCTCCAGAGTAGCTGGGACTACAGGCTGCTCCACCATGCCCAGCTAATTTTTGTATTTTTAGTAGAGATGGGTTTTCACCATGTTGACCAGGATGGTCTTGATCTCTCGACCTTGTTATCCACCCGCCTCGGCCTCCCAAAGTGCTGGGATTATAGGCATGAGCCACCGTGCCTGGCCAAGAAGTCATTTTTAATTGTTACGACTAAGGTGTGGAGGACAGGCATTACATTGCTAATGGCCTTTCCTCTGTTGGAAGTTGAATGCTTTGTCTATATTGTGGCTCTGGCTCTTTCTGTGCTACTTTGGAATTATTTTACCTCACTATATTTCTTAGTCCTTACCTCTAAAATGCATATAATAATTGCCATCACATGAAGTTATTGTGCATGGTTTAAACAGGAAGCACTTGAAATGGCACTCAACATTTAATAAACAATTCATCTCAAATATTGTCATCTCTGTCATAACCAATTAAACTTATTTTAATTATTTGCATTTTGGATTATCTTCCCTTATTGTATAGTGAACTATATGAGAAACAGACTCTATCTTTCATAATTTTATGGCACATAGATGTTCAAGTGATTAAACCATGTAATCAATGTTATATTCTCCAATTTCTACCATTGGAGATAGATGACCTTACAGGCAATTTAATAGTTCTCTGATTTAGAGAGAGCAATTTTCACTTCTAGATTAAACCACTACCCCATGAACACTATTCTGCTTAGCAAATATATATTTTTAACATCTGTAAATAGTAATACAGATGTATGTATAAAGGATATATGATGAACACACAAATGCATTTGTTTTTCTCATTCAGCAAATGGTGAGATTTAATTTATTTTGATGGTTGATAAGTTAAATTAAATATTTGGTTACTGATACAACAATGATGAAAACAGTATTGAGAAAGTATATTATACAGAGCAGGAAGGTCTTAAATGAGCCTTTTGTTATTTAGTAAAAAATTATTAAGGTTAATTTACATAAAGAAATGTGAACACATCATAAAGGTCTAGCTCATTGAATCTGTTGCAGAATAAGTTCACTCACATAGTTGCCACCCAGAACAAGAAATAGAACTTTAACAGTATCTCAGAAATTAATTTCTACTCCATTCACATTCACCTTCCAGATTACTAAATTGTCACCTGTATGTAAGTGGAATTATAGTCTATCTTTTCTTTCCTGTCTTGATTCTATGCTCATCATTATGTTTTTGAGAAATATCTGTGTGTTTTTGTGTGGTAGTAGTTTGTTCATTTTCATTCCTATACAATATTACCATTGTATGATTATACCCCGTATTAACTCTGCTGCTCTTGACAGTTAAGAGTAATAGTTGGGGCTGTCACAGAATGCTACTTAGATAATTCTGCTACATGTTTATTAGATTGTTTGTTTTTGTGCATATACATATGAATTTCTATTAGGCCTCATCATGGGAATAACTCCTCGGGTAAACATATGCTTATCTACAATAGATACTGTCAAATAGTTTCTAAAGTGATAATTTGTTAAAAATATATTCTACTAACAGTTCACCAGCATTTCAATTGGTTACATCTTTAACAACACTAGGTGTTTTGGGGTTTTTGAAGAAGTCATTTTACTGCATGTGTACTGGTATCTGATTTCCATATCAATAATTTTAACATTTTAATAAAACTACATCGATGAAATCCTTGCCTTATTTTCACTCAGCAGAATTTTATTTTATTAACACTCACTACAGATCTTTGTATAGACATAAGGGTTCATTTCTCTGAGAAAATATCCAAGAATGTCTTATTAGCCTAAGTGTATCATCAACATTTTGTAATAGGCAGCATTAATTTCTATACATATTTATTAAGTTTATACTGAAATATACATTCAGTATTGAAAAGGGTACGTAGCTTGCCCATGTTTACATTGCTGGAGAATTAATTTTCTAGGGCTTCTATAACAAAGTACCATAGACTGCATGATTTAAACAATAATAACTAATTTTTTCTAAGTTCTGAAAGCTAGAATTCCAGAGTCAATGTGTTGGCAGGCTTGGTTTTTTCTTAGGCCTCTTTCCTTGGCTTGTAAATGGCCATCTTTTCCTTGTGTGTTCACATGGTTTTCCCTTTGTATCTGTCCATATCCAAATTTCCCCTTCCTATAAGGACACAAGTCATATTCAATTAGGATGCACCCTATTGACCTTGTTTTAACTTAACTACTTCTTTCAAGACCCTATCTCTAAATGCAGTCATATTCTCAGGTACTAGGGGTGAGTACTTTAGCATATGAATTTTGGGTTGGGACATGATTCAATTCGTAACAGCTAGTGAGAGTCTTGGATTTGCATTGAGCATTACATTAATTACAACATGGCTTGGTAACAGCTGAAAAATTTATTTGGTGAAAGGAAATTTGTTCTCGTGGTAATATATTTATATATTTACATATTTGTGTATATTTGTATATTTCCCCTTAAAACTAGTAGCAGGCAGAGTGGTTCCTGTCAGGATTGGAGGGAAAACCAAAAATATTATAGACCCTGGGACTAAAGTGACGTGGTGTGCTTGGCTGAAGCACCATGTGATAAGCATGCCTGCTGCATTCCCTGGAAAAGAGAAAACTCCTGGTGAGCTAAACTCAGCAAGGGAATAGTGATAACCACAGATTGTGGGTTCACGCTGGGTTCTAGAGAAGGCTGCCTATATTTTATCACATTGACTCTAGTCCATCTAGCTCTCTGCTTTCAAGCTTTCTCTGATATAAACCAACCAGGATATATTATTGAAATTCAGGTTATGTAGGCCAAGAAGATGTATAGCTTCCTCTTGAAATAAACTGGGAAACATTCCACCTTTGAAGTAAATGCAGGGAATAAATTGCCTCCCAAAGGTGATACCGGGGTCTGCTGGGGCAATAAAGACAGGCTCTCTGATTCCCCACACATAAAGCTCCTACCAGTGGCTTGATTAGCCCAGTAACTTATTTGGAAAAAGATTATTTAAGAGCTTGGGGGACTAATTAAGTGTTCCAGCTCCCTCATAGAAGGAGTTAATACAGAGTAAATATTTCTTAAGATCTAAGTTGGCTATAAAAGGGAGACACCTGGGAAGGTGTTGTCTTTATTAATAACCTCAGTGACTGGCTCACTTATCAGGTGTCATGAAAGAACCACAGGATCTGAGCCTTTAGGTAAGACATGATAACCCTGCTCCTACTCATCATCAATCAAGCTATGGTACAGGGGAGTATGGTGTAATACCTCCAGAAGTGTAAAGAGTGTACTAGGAGATTCCTCTATAAGTGCTCCAGAGAGAGATAAAGAAAAGAAGTAAAAGATCTCAATAGTGCACAGCTTTATGTGTCCACAGATCTCAGCCTGAAGTTGATAGCACTTCAAAAGCAATTCCAAGTACCTAAGACCTTCTGTACTCAGTGATGTGAATATGGTTCAATTTCCCATATGTCTCCTTTCCTTTCTAAGAGATGTATGTACAGGAAGGCATCTCTTTCTTCTACTAGGTTTTACTTTTCAAACAAAGCAGAAAAAAATTATGGCTGTAAATGGCAGAAGTTTATCTGATTTTCTAGGTGTTCAGTTTAGCAACTTCTTCTTGGTTCTATCCTCAGTCTTTGTAATCTCTTTCCTTCCCTATATTTTTTCCTCAGCTTTTGTCTCTTTCCTCATGGTCTTTCTTCTGAGAATCCAAGAGCAGTGACTAGCTGAAGACATGTGAATTTTCCACAAAACGAAGTAGAGTGATTCTATAGATCACTATTCTAGCTGCATTACAAAGTACGCCTGCATGGAATTCTTGGGAATGGAGAAGGGGAAACTTTAAGTTGCAGGTTGTTGGCAAAATGCAATCATTCCCCTACACTTTTGTTAGCTTTACCTGTACTGATTCATCACTTGTGCTGCATATTCTTTTATAGCAAGGAATTTTGCACAAAGTTGAGATACAGTGAGAGATTGGGTTAAAGGATATTATTGCTGAAAGGTCAGAGAAGTAAGGGTGTTTACAGAGAAAGGAAGTTGTACGTAGAACACAGAAGAGGAGGAGCTGAGCTGGATTATCTTTGCATCTAGTAACTGGAGAATATACACCACTCATTATATATTTCAATAGGCACTGAATTCTGGTTTATGTCTCTTAGTCTTAGGACAGAATATGGATGCTGAAAAATGATTCTTTCAATTTTTTATTCCTTAACATCAAGCCAAAAGTGCTAAGTTGTTGCCTCATGCCTAGTTGTCTGGAACCTCTTCACTGAAACGATTACAGTTAGATCTCATCTGTATGGGTGGAAGGTAAGAGGATCATTTTCTTTGGTGGCATTTTTAGGGTAGTGACTTATGCTGACAAAGAAACTCTGAAGGGGTACATTTGAATAAGACCATCTTTTTAATTTAGGATAAAAACAACTTGAAGAAGCTGTTCTGGTATGTGACAAGAAAAAAAAAGCAAGGCATGGATTTGCTCTAATTCAGCTATATTTACGAATAACTCTTGATTTCCTCATAAGTAGATATGGATCCTCCTCAGACTTCCTTTTTGGGTAAATGGCTTTACCATTCTTTCATTTGCGCTAGCAGAAATCTAGGTGAAACCTCATTTCATTCTTCCTCACTCCCATTTTTAATATATCAGCAAATCTTGACACTACCTCAAAAATGTGTCTGTTTGTTATAGTGGTCTATTTTTTCTCTTTGTTTCATTTCCCCTGTTTCTTCCTGGTCAAGGTCACCATCATTCTTCATATGGATTTTTAAAGTAGCTCTCTAACTCATCTCTTCCCTCTTGCTCAGTATTCTTCACATAGCAGTCTAAGTGAGTAATCTAAAAATACAAATCAGAATATATCACATCACTATTTTGCAAATGTTGTCTTTACTACATTTACACTACAAACAAAACAAAACAAAAAATCCCATTGTGGTCCATAAGGCTCTGTGACACCTGATTCCTACCTGCTTCTTTGACATTATCTATTGTATTGTCCTACACCTGTTTTCTTACCAAACTCTAGTCATGCTGATTTTCCCTCTGGAACAGTCTTCCTCTAGATCTGTATATGGTCAGGTTTTTTTGTTGTTATTCAGGTCTCAGCTCAAAAGGAACCTCTTCATAGGTGGAGTTCTAAGCCCCTCAAACTGCTATCCTAACCTGTATACAATATCATTGAATTTATCTCCATTAAGTAGTACTGTTTTATGTTAAACTTGTACTTATATTTATTTAAAATTGTCTTATTTATTTTTCAACTTTATTTATGGTTTCTAAGAATAGGGATTTTGTCTTATTGCCATTTAATTCCAGAGAGCTTTAAATGTCATGGCTGTTACATGATGGGTATTCAAACATATTAGGTGAATTAAGGAATGTATATTAGCCACATATTAGATACATTGCAAAATGTTGAGCAAAGCAAATAAACACCATGTCAATATGCAAGAAGCCCCTAGTTTAGTGTCAGAAGGGATGGTAAAGCCTTCTCAAAGGACTAATCCCTTCAGTAAAAGACAGCACCCTGTTTAAGCAGTGAAATAGTTCTCACTCAATATTGGGGAGATCAGATTCAGAAGCCTATGGCTGAGGATAAAGGGAAGGAAACCAGGAAGATGGTTGTGTAAATACAAATGGAGAGCTTGAAATGAAAGAGATCAGACTCTAGGGAGTTACTTCAGTGGCCCTACAGAAACATAATTAAAAAAGAAAAATACACTACTTGTAAATAAAAAAAAGTAAGATGTTTAAACTGAAAGAGATACACTATTTTCAGTGATGTCTTTGGCTGTCCTGATCAGTTATTCCAGCCAAAAAGTCTATGACTATCTAACTATTAGACTGAGCCATTGTCACAAGGAGTGAGTAGTACTGCAGGCTCCAGCAAGAGGGTAATTCACACTAATCATGAATGTCTGTTCCCCATCACTAGTCCATGAAATCAGGAGGTCACGTGTCTCTTTCTCAATGTCTGCTCCTAAGCTACAGTAGTAGTGGAAGAGTTTCTCTTCCCACACTTTTCCCTCTTAGGCTGTGGAGACTTCAGCTGATAATTCAGATGAGTCTTCATATACAAGAAAATGTGGATTAAGGATCACTACTGTGAAAGCAGTTACAGGTTAGGTAGTAGACTAGAAAAAAGTTAGTGTTGGGTTCCTTGAAATCCACTTGAATGCCCCATAGAATACGTATTCTTTAAAATCTGCGTAGTTAAGGGAAACAGTTTAGAAGTTGAAGTTTGCATAAAAAAATTTCTGGAGAGAATGCTTAAATGCATAGAAACAGTTGAAACTCCAAGAATTTGATTAAGTAGGTAGGAGATAGCACCAGGAACGTGCAGTTAAACACTACGGGTAACCCTAAGAATGTATTTTGAGAAACAATCACTTATATTGATGTCATTATTGTCTTCAGGAAAAAATTCTGAGAATGATATGTTCAAAGTGCTACCTTGAAGTTAGAACTGCGCATTGTGGTAACAACAGAAAGAGAAAGACATTTCTTATGTATAAGCTCAGGATGTGGTCCAACAGCAGCTCCCCTTCCTTCTTGTTGACTGGTTTTCCAGGCTTGGAGGCAACTCATCACTGGATTTCCATATTTTTCTTTTTCATCTATATCTCTGTCCTTTTCGGCAATGGCACCCTCCTCCTTCTCATTAAGGAAGACCACAGTCTTCATGAACCCATGTACTTCTTTCTCGCCATGCTGGCTGCCACCGACCTGGGGATGACCCTGACCACAATGCCCACGGTGCTGGGAGTCCTCTGGCTGGATCACAGGGAGATTGGAAGTGCAGCCTGCTTTTCCCAGGCCTACTTTATACACTCACTTTCCTTTGTGGAGTCTGGTGTTCTGCTCATCATGGCCTATGATCGTTTTATTGCCATCTGCAACCCTCTTAGATATACCTGTATACTTACTAACACTCGAATAATGAAGATTGGACTGGCAGTTCTGATGAGAGGATTTGTATCTGTTGTTCCCCCAATCATGCCCCTCTATTTTTTTCCCTATTGTCACTCCCATCTTCTTTCACATGCATTCTGCCTTCACCAGGATGTCATTAAACTGGCCTGTGCTGATACCACCTTCAACCGACTATACCCAGTTGTACTTGTAGTCTTTATATTCGTGCTGGATTCTCTGATTATCCTAATCTCTTATGTGTTGATACTCAAGACTGTCCTGAGCATTGCCTCCAGAGAGGGGAGGCCCAAGGCCTTCAATACTTGTGTCTCCCATATCTGCTGTGTCCTGGTTTTCTATGTCACAGTGATTGGATTGTCTCTGATTCATCGTTTTGGAAAGCAGGTTCCACATATTGTTCACCTCACTGTGAGCTATGTCTATTTTCTGTTCCCTCCACTAATGAATCCTATAATATATAGTGTCAAGACCAAGCAGATTCGGAATGGTATTCTTCACCGTTTTACTACCCGTAGAACTGGAACCTGATCTCTGATCATCACAGTCATGCTCACAGAATGTAAAAACTCTAATATTTAGGGGGAGAGCAAAGAAGTGTCATATCTAGCATGCATGTTCATATATCTTGGTAAAATAGATGTTAAAATAGAGTTTCAGATTTCCCTAAGGCATCTTTTTAAGCCCAAATCTTTAGCTAAATGTAGTTTGCACAAATTTTTGTTGCATTCCTGCATATTGAATATTTCTCTAAGATTTCCACTAAGTTATTGTGATAACAATACCTTAGGCATCTATTGGTGTGTCTATAATGTAACTAACATGTTTATTTCATGGTATAAAGTTAGCAGATAGGAACAGCAATAAGAATATAAAATTATTAGTTGGTTTGAGTGAAATGGAATAGAGTTTGGTTTACTATATCAAATCCAATTTCCAACTCTTATGAATTCCTCTGCAGATGTCCATATAAACAATGGGGACCTATAAGTTTGGACACTGAAGTCCAGGAATTTTCCTGCAAAAAAAAAAATGTAATCTTTGATTAGTGACCTAATCACTTATCATCCCAACAGTCTAGTTGGCTCCTCCTTTCTCCATCAAATGATCATAAGTTTGTCTCAAAGACCATAAACTCATATTTATTCCCCAAGACAGTTCCTTCCTACAAACTTTTAACAAAAAATGTGAGAAGAGGAATCACGGATGAATGAGAAGACACAGACACAGTCAGTACCTCCTATTTTGCTCTCATTCTTATCCTACTACCCTCGTTGTTAACTCTGATGTTGAAGCCATCCCAAGATATCTACCCATGGATAACTAGTCTGAATTAGTGGAAGAGACAGTTCCTTCACTCTCCTTCTGCTATGAACAAGGTCTGAAGGCTCAAAAAATAGGTTGATGCATTTTTTGAAGAATGATGGCTGTCTGTACATATATAGTCTGATTCCATTTTATAAGTGTAAATTTCCCAAAAAAATACAACAATTTCATTTCTTATTTGATTAAAATGTGTCTAATGCGTTAGGAAGGGACTCATCCCTCAATTTAAAATATCCTAGAAAGAGAGAGGTTATGTCTTACTTACACTTTAATCAGAGAAAAAATAATACTTCAGTGAGAGAGGAGAGGGGTCTCTATGGAAGATACTGTTTATGTCTTTGGTGTTTTGCCCAGATAATTTTACATAACTGTGCACCTGTGAATGTTGGCTGCTTGTTGTTCATGGTTTCTGCATTCTGCAGAGTGTTCTCTACTCAGTAGGAAATGTCTCATGAAGAAAATGGCCCCTGCTCCCCAGGATGCAGGCCATAGGCAAATATTGACCCTCTTGCTTCTAAAGCTAAGCTCCAGCTGTGACTGTGCACTTGCTTACCTCCTTCCTTTGGCTATGCTACTTTTTCTTGCTCCCTGTCTCCTGAAAGCATTCACTAATAAATGACACACATCTGAATCTACCTCAGGCTTTGCTCAATGAGAGTCCAGCTTAAACACTGCACTCCTTATTCATATTTTGTTTCATTAAGAAATGTGATTGGGAAAGAACTGAGCATGTAGGAAAAACTATGGGCTTTATCATTTTTTTCATCCTTGTCACTCCATGTCATCTGAGCAACACAGTCTGAATGCTCAATTGTGAGTGTGAGTACATGTATGTGATGCTAGGTTTTTGTCCTGCTTTCAATCATTCAGGAAAGCAATCATGTGTCCCTCAACTTCTTCTCTACCACATCCACAACTTATTTTATTAATAAGAATATTGTGAGGTAGATATTATCATTATTTTCTTGTGGGGGTGAATTTAATATAAAAAATTAAACATCCCCTCCAAGGGCATAAAATTTATAAGTGGTATAGTTGTGATTCAAATCTATATCTTCTAACTATAAGGCCAGTGTGACTGGTACTCCACTAAAATAGTCTATCTTAAGTTGCTTCTACTTTGTGCCTTGTATTCCACCATGCTTATAGAAGTAATACCTACTTCCTTTTTCTGAAAATTTCTTCTCCTTCTACTCCAAATATATTGTTCCCTATGAAAACCGATATTTTCCATTGTATCTCCAAACTCCTAACCACAGAGCTTTTTTAAAAGAATTTTTCAATATGACATTGTAAAAAAAATAGTAATCGTTTTATTGTTGGTAAAAGTACTAAAATGCAATGCTGAGAATTGTTAATAACAATGTTTTCCATCAGGCAAGTGACTTCAAACTATAATAAGCATTTAGAGTAAATTATAGATAAAAAAATGATAATAAATAAAAAGGATCTTCATATCCCTGATCCCATGTCTTCCTGAGACTCAGTAACAAGGACAGTTTGAATTCTTTCTTGATTCCACAGTCTAGTAAAGTCATCTTCTTGTAATTTCCTTTTTTTGTTCAGCCTACTTTCAGTTGAGTTTCAGTCACTTATAACCAGAGACTATTAATAATTATATCATCTCTGTTACAGATATGTGAATTTTCTCTAACCTAAAATTTAAACTGGAAAATGCTGTTATTAGAATAGCTGCCTCTTTTCCTAAAATACTGGAAATGGAAACTAAAAATGACAGAAAAGTTGACCATTTGGTGAATGGTTTATGAAGTTATTCCCCCTGTTAAGAAGTTCATTTCTGATTTGAAAGTAGGTGAGAAACTAAATTCATTGAGAATATGCTGTAGGATTAATACAGACGCAAGACATCTTGGGGGAAGACTAAATAATTATTTCTACTCATTTATACAGAAGGTTACATGGTGGAAATCCATTTAGACATGTTTTCCTATTCAAAACCCATTTTAACAATCAGCATAAACATAATAAAAGCATACTATGTTACTGTAAACATAAAATTTAGAACTTTCTATGATCTCCTACAAGCCTTCCTGTGGTAAGACACTATGTACTATTAGAAGGCTTGCCAAATTAATACAGGAATAGTAAACCAAATACCACATGCTTTCACTTCTAAATGGGAGCTAAATGATGAAAACACATGGACACATCAAGGGGTACATAACAGACTGAGGCCAATTGCAGGGTGGAAGGTGAGAGGAGGGAGAGGATCAGGAAAAGTAACAAAAGGGTACTAGGCTTAATACTTGAGTGATGAAATTATCTGTACAACAAACTCCATCACATAATTTTACCTATGTAACAAACCTGCTCTTATAATCTTGAATTTGAAATAAAAGTTAAAAAACAAAGCCTATTTATAACACTATCTCCCAGGAAACACTGCACATAAGTTGTATTCATAAGAAGAGTAGAATTCAGAGTGGCCCAGTGGACTAACAAACTGGTGAGCCACCTTCTTACAATAGATAAAACCTGTAATTCTGCTTTCGATCACTCAAGACTGAAAGAATATAACTTATATAGGAAAGGATCTCATGAGGAATAAATTTCATGGTGCCTCTTAAGATAAATAAGTAGCATGTAGTTATAGGAAATCTAAGGTGTAAAAGAATATACATTAAAAAAGGCCGGGCGTGGTGGCTCATGCCTGTAATCCCAGCACTTTGGGAGGCCGAGGCGGGTGGATCACGAGGTCAAGAGATCGAGACCATCCTGGTCAACATGGTGAAACCCCGTCTCTACTAAAAATACAAAAAATTAGCTGGGCATGGTGGCACGTGCCTGTAATCCCAGTTACTCAGGAGGCTGAGGCAGGAGAATTGCCTGAACCCAGGAGGCGGAGGTTGCGGTGAGCAGAGATCGCGCCATTGCACTCCAGCCTGGGTAACAGGAGTGAAACTCTGTCTCAAAAAAAAAAAAAAAAAAAAAAAAAAAAAAAAAAAAAAAAAAGCCTTTGCCAAATATCATCCTTTCTTTTCCAAATATACTATAAATTGTATAGTATGGGCTTGAAGGGATAATATGTCTTAGGAATATTTAATTTGAGTCAGGAAATGAAAGTAAACAAAATAAATAAACCAATCTTAGAAATGATTAAGAAGACATGGAAGAATCTGAGACACACTGAAAAAATATGTATGGTCTAATGAGTTGACAGATCACATTTCCTTTCATATAAAATGAATTTATACTAGATAAGAGACACATGAACTTTATTCATCTCATTAACAAATAATTGCTGGATTCCTTCACTGGAGATGCAGATTTTTATACTGTAAATGAAAGGTGATGTATTTAAAGATACCACTAGATTCTATGAATATTAAATTAGGCACCAAGGATGATTAGAAATGAGTAAGGGCCCGGAGGTCTTCATGTCCAATTAAATAATGTAAATCTCTTTTGATTATATAACCTAAATCCTTAGACAAAGTCATAGTTATTAATAAACTCATAGACAAAATTTATTTTATGGGAAATTTAGGAGTTTTTGTCCGTAGACTTCTAGTACATGCCACCAAACTGACAGGTGACAGTGATTAGTGTCAAAGTGTCTCAAAAATAAATAAGATGAGATGGCCCTATGTTAGTCATGGTTCTTTAGAAAAATAGAATCAACAGGATTTACCCAACTTCAAATTATACTACAAGGTAACAGTAACTAAAACAGAATGGTACTGATACAAATACAGATACACAGATCTATGGAACAGAACAGAGAACTCAGAAGTAAGACTGCACATCTGAAACAATCTGATCTTCAACAAACCTGACAAAAACAATCAATGGGGAAGGGACTCCCTATTTAAAAAATGGTGCTGGAAGAAGTAGCCAGCCATATGTAGAAAACTGAAACTGGACTCTTTCCTTACACCTGTACATAAATTAAATCAAGATAGATTAGAGACAAATGTGTAAAACCCAAAACTATAAAACCTTAGAAGAAAACCAAGGCAATACCATTCAGGACATAGATACAGGCAAAGATTTTATGACAAAAATGTCAAAAACAATTAGAAGAAAAGCAAACATTAACAAATGGGATCTAATTAAACTAAAGAGGTCAGACATGGTGGTTCACGCTGATAATCCCAACACTTTGGGAGGGCAAGGCAGGTGGATCACTTGAGTTAGGGAGTTTGAGAGAGGTCTGGCCAACATGATGAAAATCCATCTTTACTAAAAATATAAGAAATTAGCTGGGTGTGGTGATGAGCACCTATAATCTCAGCAATTCAGGAGGCTGAGGCAGGATAATTGCTTGAACCCAGGAGGCAGAGTTTGCAGTGAGCTGACATTATACCATTACACTCCAGCATGGATGAAAGAGTGAGACTCCATCTCAAAATATAGATAAATAAATAAATAAGTAAAGATAAAGCACTTCTAAACAACAAAATAAACTATCATCAGAGGAAACAGGCAATCTACAGAGTGGGAGGAAATTTTTGTAATCCGTCCACCTGACAAAGGTCTAATATCTAGAATCTATGAGAAACTTAAACAAATTTACAAAAAAACACACAAAAGTGGTCAAAGGACATGAACAGACACTTCTCAAAAGAAGACATTTATGTGGCCAAAAAACATATGAAAAAAAGCTAGGCATCACTGATCATTAGAGAAATGCAAATCAAAACCTCTATGAGATACCATTTTATGCCAGTCAGAATAGCGGTTATTAAAAAGTCAAGAAGCAACAAATGCTAGCTAGGTTGCAGAGAAATAGGAACACTTTTACACTGTTGGTGGGAGGAGTGTAAACTAGTTCAACCATTGTGGAAGACAGTGTGGAATTCCTCAAAGATTTAGAACCAGAAATACCATTTGATCCCACAATCCCATTACTGGGTATATACCTAAAGGAATATAAACCATTCCATTACTTAGAAACATGCACCTGTATGTTCATTGCAACACTATTCACAATAGCGAAGACATGGAATCAACACAAATGCCCATCAATGATAGACTGGATAGAAAAAAACATGGTACATGTTAACCATGAAATACTATACAGCCGTAAAAAGGAACAAGATTATGTCCTTTGCAGGGACATGGATGGAGCTGAAAGTCATTATCCTCAGCAAACTAATGCAGGAACAGCAAACCAAACAACACATGTTCTCTCTTAGAAGTGGGAGCTGAACAATGAGAATGAGAACACATGGAAACAGTAAGGGGAACAACACACACTGGGGCCAGTCAGGGGTTGAGGTGGGTTAAGGGAAAGCATTAGGAAAAATGGCTAGTACATGCTGGGTGTGTTACCTAGGTAATGGGTTGATATGTACAGCAAACCACCTTCACATAGGTTTATCTATGTAATAAACCTGCACGTCCTGCACATGTACCTCAGACCTGAAAATAAAAATTAAAAACTTAGAATGTACATAAAAATATGGAAATTAATAAATATGATTCACTGCATTAAAAAAAGACAAAAACTGCAATTACTTTGATATCAACATAATATAAGGAATTAACAGATATGATCATGGAGGAAGGCAAGTTCCAAGATATGCAGAGTGAGTCATCAAGTTGAAAACCCGAGAGACTCTTGTAGTTTAGTCCCATTCCAAGTGTGAAGGCCATGCTTGCAAGCCAAAAGTCATCAGGCTTCATACCTAGGAAGTTTTGATGTTTCAGTTCAACCTAAAGGCAGAAAAAAAAGGCCTACATTCCAGTTTGAAGGCCATAAATCAGGAAGAATTATCTCTGATTTGGGCTAGGGTCAGACTTTTTGTTCTATTCAAGTTTTCAACTGACTGGATGAAGCCACCTGCAGTAGGAAGGACAGTCTGCGTTCCTCAGCCTACCAATTTAAATGTAAATCTCATCTAAAAATACCCTCACAAAAACACCTAGAATAATGTTTGACAAATATTTGGGCACCCCATGGCCCAGTCAAATTGGCAAATAAAATTAACCATCAGAGCCTGTAGAGGATAATTTAAAGGATGGGATCTTCAGAGATTATTGTGGAATTCGGAAGGCTGACAGATAATAGAATCAAACTACACAGAAAAAATAAAAGAAGTTGGTATTGTCAGCACAGACTTACTCAACAAACAGCAAAACTCCTAGGATAGAGACCTTCCTGAATCGTTAGTGATATAAGCTTATAATACCTGACTGTTGGCTTCCTATATGCCATAAAGGGCTGCAGTTAGACACAGGCTGTGACACCAGAGCTCAGGCCAAGAGCCAAGAAATGGAAGACCAGAAACATATTTTGATTTTAAAAGTTAAATAATTTCTAATAATGTGACTACCTGAGAATTTTCAGAACAGACATTCTAACAAATATTGAGTTATATAATTTATATATAAAAAAGATACAAGATTATGTCAGGAAACACTGCACCAAAGAAGGCTTTTATTACAGGAGATGGGAGGTTCTGCCCAATCTGAGATTATGCTGCTGTGATGTGATTCTCCACTTCACAGGCAATACAGCAAGAAATATGAAAAGAATGAACAAGGTCTTAGAACATCAAGAATGAGAGAGACATAAATGGCTATTTAAGGAAATAGAGGACTCTTTGGATACCCTGCCTACTTCCTCCCATTGCCCTAAGCCTAGTGACTTTGAATTTTGGCTGACAATAGCGGTTCCCATTCTCTGGAGGCTTATCCTCCACCAACAGGGTACTTTATGTGGGAGACTAACCCAACCCTGGGATAGTCTGCAGGAACTTACTTTTATATCTGTTCTAAGATAAGTGATGTTTCCAGGAATAGAGTTATATTCATGGGGCAGAAGATTCATGTACTGCCAGTGAGAGGGTCAATATGCCTACTAATGAAACAGGAGGGCAGCCTGAAATTAAATCAATTATCTCAGGTTCTTACTATCTCCACCTCATTTTAACTTCAAATCATAGCTCCCCTAAATCAATCCAGTCCTAAATTTTCACTTAGTACAAAGAGGACACACAAACTTTCAGACTTAAGCCATTCCCAGAGACTGACTCTTAGTCATGATTTCCTACTGCTATGCCACTTATATTTGGAAAGACCTATGAGCAGAATGCAGTTCAGGAGAAACTTAACTGATGTAAAATGTCAAGTGCCAAAATGTGACCCACATGGTTCACACATTGCACCCATACTCATTTTAAAATCTCACAGTTGGGCTAAGTTCCAGGATAAATTTAGAATACAAGACTGATAAGACAATAGAAATTCTCAGATCCTTATCACTCTGCCAGACTATGAATATTATTGTATTCAAGTACAAATTATCAGAGAAAGCCAGGGATGTAAAAGATACCTCCACCATGTCCCCTTTTCCACATTACTGCAGGACAGTTAAAGTAAATAAGATTGTTTTAACTTGATTTATATTGCTCCAGAGCAACAACTCTGATCCTTGGGCAAGACTTACCAAGAGACAGAGAACAAGCTTACTGTCTGAAAGAACTTATCAGCAGTACTCATTTATGAGAAAATATCACTCAAGAAGGCATATGCCAAGTACTAGATAACAAACAATCTTATTTGAAACCAAGTAAAGGTTAAGTGTGAGGGATTTGTGAAGCTTCATCTAAGTTGAGTGAGTTTATTGGCTATTGGGTTAAGGAATAACAAAAGTAGGTTTCAAGGTGTCTTCATTTTGAGGTGGTGAATCACACAAGGCAAAGGTGGTTTGGTAGCATGACTCCAGACTTTTGGCTGAAACTACAATTCTGTTTTCTTTCTGAAAAGAAAACATGGGGCTCTAGAACACAGTTCTGGACCTACCTCCTTCTCCAAAGGAGACCGGAAAAAAAAAAAATCCCAGTAGTCTAATTATCCAGCATCAAGAGAGATACCGGGGAACAATTTTGAATATAAATAACCTCACAAATTAATCCTGTTAGCAGTCTTCGAAGATACCCTTTGAACCAATTTCTACACCAGGACTCAGAAATTACATCTCCCCTTAATTTCTGATACTCCATGTATGGCTCTAGTGACTATGGGAGAATGGAATGGAGGTATTCGAGAGGAAAATAAAGATGACCAATTTTCTTGTATGTCTCTTCCACTACCTAGTTGTTGCAAGAGGGTAAATAGAGAAAAGAGGGAAGACATCTGTATCTATGGAGTCTGCTAGGTATAACAATCTCCAACATAAAAGTTCAATTTCCTAGAAAATGCCAACTCTGAAAAAAAAACAGTCGTTTTATGTGTTGGGTGCTTACATGAATAATTAAGAGTTCTGAATTGCTATCTAGACGTTCTTGTTAGCTCAGGGCTATTAAGAACATTTTTCCTTCAATAGAAATTTTCTTTGGAAGAAGCAGGAGAGAAAAGAGACTGACTTTGGGAGTGAATGTGCAGGGTGGGCTCATCATGACACCTGGTCTCTATATCACATCTCCTCCTCCTCTTGAAGCAGTTCTCTAGGCTCAGTTTTCTTTATCTTGCATCCACCTATGGCCCCTTTCTGCCTTCTTCTTTCTCTGCTTTGTAGCTCCCACATTTTCAGCTTATATATTAGCCAATGAGGATATTAGTATTATTTTGAAATCACTGTTCTTATGTAAGTCAGTTGAACAATCAGCATACCAGCCAGTGATCAATACATTAATCACAAAATAATTAAAATTTTATAAATAACCTCACAATCAATATGTCACACTCTGTCATTGCTTCCAGGGCCATTGATGTATTAGTATAACAGTCAGGATGGTAAGCATGTTAGTGTTGGAGTGGGAGTAGAACCGTGTTTTTTACTACAATGAATTAGTTAGAGCCACTAGGTTTGAGAGACTAGTAAAAGAATGTTAACAGTAAAAATTTTGTGCTAAGTTTTATGCTAAAGTCTGGTTGATGCAAAAGACATTGGGGTTTAGTTAGAGAGGGCAAAGTGAGAGACAATATAGAAATAGACACAACAAAAGTGTAATTGATACAGGAAGAAAGACACAGGATAACAAGAGGATGGAGATGACGTATAGCTGCACCCTACGTACATGAGCAAATGGGGCAGAAATGATTAGTGCTGCCCAGCCAAGCCCAGCCTAAATAAGTTGAACCATGCATGAGAGTGAAAAATGAATGTTTAATGTTGTAAGCCATTGATGCTCTATAGGGCTTTGTCATGTGACAATTCTGTGTTACTAGATAATTGGTACAATAATTTACATAAACTCTGTAAATATTAGTTTATTATGGAACTCTACAAACTCTTAATAAAATATGGATAATAGTAATACTTTGCATTAATTTTCTGTTATACATAAATTACTGCGAATTGAACTGCTTAAAACATTATTAGTTTATTATATCACACTTCGATAGGTCTGTACTCTAATAGGCTTAACTGGGTTTTCAGCTTAGGGTTTCATAAGGTCAAATTCTAAATGTCAGGAGGGCTGGGCTTTTATCTGAAGGCTCTGGGGAAGACTTCGCTTCCACGCTCATTCAGATTATAGTCAGAGTTCAGTTTCTTTTCTTTATTCTTTGAGATGGAGTCTCACTCTGTTGCCTAGCCTGGGGTGCAGTGGCACAATCTCTTGCTTCCTGCAACCTCTGCCTCCTGGGTTCAAGTGATCTCCTGCCTCAGCTTCCCAAAGTAGCTGGAACTGCAGGCACTGGCCACCATGTCTGGCTAATTTTTGCATTTTTTGTAGGGACAGGGTTTCACCATGTTGGTCAGGCTGGTCTGACCTCAGGTGATCCACCTGCCTCAGCCTCCCAAAGTGCTGGGATTACAGGCGTGAGTGAGCCACTGCACACAGTTATCAGAGTTCAGTTTCCTATTGCTGAAATCTGAGGTCTCGGTTTTTTTTGCAAGCTGTTAGCTGGGACCCCCTCTCTGTACCTAGGGGGTTCTTCCGTTCCTTCTTTTGTGACCTCCTTATATTTCAAACCAGCAACTGCCCATGAACCTTTCTCAAACTTTGAATATGTCTGGTTTCCTATTCTACTACTACTCAGTGAAAACTCTGCTTTTTAGAGGCTCATGAAATTAGATTAGAGTCCCCCAAGTAGTTACATTTTCAATTAACTCATAGTCAACAAATCAGTAACTTTAATTACGTCTGTATAACCCCAAGCATGATATTGTGTAATATTCACAGTCCCAGATATTAGCATAGGAAATCTTGTGGTAAAGAGGTGGATTTTAAAATTATGCCTATCACACCTATTTAAAAAATAGCTAGTGAAAAAGCCTTTCTTTTGTAATACGTGTATTAGTTTTAAAGTATGTGTGAAATAATTTTTATTCTTAACATTTTTTTGATGAAACACAGTGTGTGAAAGGGTGGTAGAGAGCAGCTGCATTCCTATTTCTCCACATCCTCTCCAGCATCTGTTGTCTCCTCTCTTTGATGCTCGCCATTCTAACTAGCATGAGATGGTATCTCATTGTGGTTTTGATTTGCATTTCTCTAATGACCAGTGATGATGAGCTTTTGTTTTCATATGTTGTTGGCTACATATGTGTCTCCTTTTGTTCATATCCTTTGCCCCCTTTTTGATGGGGTTGTTTTTTTCTTTACAGGTACATGTTCTTTACACATGTAGCATCAGAACATTTCCTTAAACAGTAGTTAGATGCTTTGTGATTTCTTCTGATTCTGATTTATTTTTCATACTGAGGTCATTTTATGAAGAAAACTGCTAAGTCCTGAAGACTTGCCTTTAGGATTCTGAACTTATGGTTACATAAGACTGCAGCAGAGCAGGTAATAAGTTTCTTTTCTTTTTTTCCCAGCCTTGGTTTGTGACAACCAAGAAAACAGAAACAGTGGTGATGGTCAGCATCTTTAAGCTGTGGAAACATTAGAATTTTACCTGTTACAGAACTGCAACAGCACCTCAGGAGTTTAGAATTGATGGAAAAGCAGAGAGAGATAAGAAGAGACAGAAAACCAACTAAGTATTTGATTATGGGAAATAATGTTGGAAAGAGCAAGCGGTAGAAAGCAAGCCAGTAAATAGTGAAAGAACAATAAAAAATATAATTTTATGAAGGTATTTGGAGAAAATAAATGAGATGAAAGAATGAAAATGTTTCTATCTCAAAAGATGAATTAGGTGTGAAATGCTTATAGCAGTGATGCCCAGATATTGTATTGCATTGGAATCACCTGAGGATCCTGAAAAAAGCAAATTTGATTCAGAATGTTGGAAGGGGCAGAATCTGAGGATGCATTTCTAACAAGTCCTCTGCTTGTTAGATGTATTTAGTCTGTGACCCACAATTCTGGTGGCCAAGTTCAAGTAACTGTTGGAGTGACAAAGCATACCATTAGAAGTGATGGTGATGCATGTTATAGTGCATAAACACTGACATTAAATTTCAAAAACTGAGAAAAATTATATTAACTGAAAAAATTGTCTTTATCATAATTGTGAAATATAAAATGAAAATAAAACAATCATTTCCAAAAGGTTAGTAATCACAGCAAGAAAACAACTAAGCCAGATTTTTATCCATTTATGTATATTTGTCTTATTTGTTTTTGTTATCACTGCTTTTGCAAATATTTATAAGTACCCTCAAAATAGTTGGGGATAACATACTTAAAATTAATGAAAAATCTTTTAATTTGAGAAAAATTGAACAATTAACTCTGTATTTTCTCTAATTAGGGAAAGACCATAGTCTCTACATGACTATTCTTCTTCAAGAAAATAGTTGCAGAGTCAAATTTATCACACCAATTAACTATCCCCACGCAGGAAGATTGGGGGCTCTTGGTTTCAAGGTTTCAAGAAATTGATCTTGACCTGTGGACACATGATGTGGCCAAATATTACTGCAGCCCCTTTTTTGCTGACTGGCTTTCCAGGGCTGGAGGCAGCTCATCACTGGATCTCCATCCCCTTCTTTGTCATTTATGTGTGCATCCTTCTGGGCAATGGCATGCTCCTCTACCTCATCAAGCATGACCACAGTCTTCATGAGCCCATGTACTACTTCCTCACCATGCTTGCAGTCACAGACCTCATGGTGACATTAACCACAATGCCTACAGTAATGGGTGTTCTATGGGTGAATCACAGGGAGATCAGTAGTGTGGGCTGCTTCCTGCAGGCCTACTTTATTCCCTCCCTTTCTGTTGTGGAATCAGGTTCCCTCCTGACAATGGCATATGATCGTTTCATTGCCATCCGCAATCCTTTGAGATATGCTTCTATTCTCACCAATACTAGAGTCGTAGCATTAGGAGTGGGAGTGTTTCTAAGGGGTTTTGTATCCATCCTGCCTGTAATCTTGCGTCTTTTTTCATTTTCATATTGCAAATCTCATGTTGTCACACGTGCTTTCTGCCTTCACCAAGAAATCATGAGACTGGCTTGTGCTGATATAACTTTCAATAGAATTTACCCTGTAATTTTGATCTCTTTAACAATTTTCCTAGACTCTCTGATCATTCTCTTCTCCTATATTCTAATTCTTAAGACTGTTATAGGCATTGCCTCCAGTGAAGAGAGAGCCAAAGCCCTCAATACTTGTATCTCCCACATTAGTTGTGTTCTTATTTTCTATGTTGCAGTGATGGGTTTGATATTCATCTACAGATTTGGAAGGAATGTGCCAGAGGTTGTCCACATTATCATGAGTTATATCTACTTCCTCTTTCCTCCTTTAATGAATCCTATCATCTATAGCATCAAGACCAAGCAAATACAACATGGTATTATCCGCCTTTTATTGAAACATAAGTTTAGTAGTTAAACTCGGGTCTGGAGAATCAGACACAGACACAAAAATGAAGACAGAATGAAAAACTAAAGCCTGGACTTCTTTCTTAGCCAAGAGCAAGAATATATTGGAAGACAATGTTTCACTCAGAAGGGCTTAAGGACTTTACTATAGGGTTGGGGCATAGCCTAAGATGCCTGGTGACAGAAGACTGAGTAGACTGCATGGAACTGAAAAACTCCATATTTAAATTCCTCTTTCCAACGCACCTGAAATTAACCACTTCGGTGAAATTTGAAAAAAAAAGACAGAACATATAATCTTTTTGAAAAACTTTTGCATCAGTGTGCATACATGTTTATGTGTTTGCATAGGCTAGTGTACACATGTGTAAAATTTTTTTGATCATCATTCTCTGGAAATAAATTCTTAATTAAAATTTTCGTTATTCTCATGGCAAATATAGTGAAAAGAAATTAACATTTTAAATTTACTTTTAAATAAGTAAGTGTTGGTTATCTTTTTAAATGTCCTCTACCCTGAGTTAGAGTACTTTCCAGGGCCATGATTTGCATTTAATATTTTTGATATAGTCATAAGTCACTTACAAAGTATTTCAATAAGAGTTTTTAAGTTTTCAATACATTTATTACAGTATGGCTGGATTTTATAAAAAGTATATCTCTTTACCTTATTCTTCTTTAAATATTCTTTTGCCCAAACAAAATCTTAGAAGGGAAAACCTAGACAAGCTTCCTGTCAGCTTGCAAAAAGTAAGAAGTGAGTTTATAAGGGTACGTTTGCTCTTCAGATGATTTTAACGTGCTTTTCCATAGATCTTTGAGGAAGCTCATATAAAATTGAAAATAATCTATGCTTGATTCTTTCTCTCAGGTGAAATTGTTGAATCAACCATTCTATTCTATTTATTAAAATCAAATAAATGGTCTTTAAGATTTAAGATACTTTATACTAGTATGTACATGTATAATTGTGTTTGCATGTGTGTGTGGACATCTGCACGTGTGGAACAAATCTTTCAATATTTTATCTTAGATATAATTTCTAACCTCAAACTTGTTTTTAAACATTTCACAATAAATTTAATGAATTGTAATACATTTATTGTATTATTTTTATAGTGGTATTATATATAATTTGACACTATAGCCTTTTTACATTGTGTAATTCAGTGGCACACATTACATTTGCCATGTTGTGCAATCACCACCACTATTTCTAAAATTTTGTGTTACACCAAACAAAAACTCTGTATTGATTTATCAGTTACTCCCCAGTCCATGTTTCTTCTACACTCTGGTAACTTCTAATCTACTTTTTGTCTCTATGAATTTGCTTATTCTAGGTAGTTTGTGTAACTGAAATAATGCAATGTTTGTTCTTTTGAGTGTGACTTATTGCTCTTAGGATAGTTTGGAAGGTTTATCCATGTTGTAGCATGTGTCAGATATACTTTTTATAGATTAATAATATTCTATCCTATGTATACAACATTTTGTTTATATATGCATCGATAAACATTTGTATTCTTTCTATTTCTTGCCTACTATGAATAATGCTGCAATAAATATCGACTTAAAAGTGTCTATTTGAGTCCTTGTTTTCAATTCTTTTGGATTTATACCTAGGAATGGAATTGCTGGATCATATGACAATTTTATGTTCAATTTTTTGAAAAATCTGTTTCCCACAGCTATTGCCATATTTCACATTCTCACCAGCAATGTACGAGGGTTCAAATTTCCCCACGTGCTCACCAACACTTGTTATTTTCCATTTTTTTTATTACAACCATCTTAGAAGGTGAGTAGTAGTGTATCACTGTGGCTTTAATTTACATTTGTCCATTGGCTGAGAATCTTAAACACCTTTGAATGTGCTCATTGACCATTTGTATGTCTTCATTGGAGAAATGTATACTGACTTATTTTGAAATTAGTCTTTGCAGATGTTCTTTTAGATATTCCTCTAGTCTGAGTTGGGAGACTCCTTGAAACTTTAAATTGCATTTCATGCTTTCCTAATAAAAAGTCTTAAATCCCTCACAATGGATAATTTCTTATACTAATTAGTGAATTATTGACAGCTTCCCTTCAATACACCCCAGATTCTACCTAAATATACCTGTCTACCTCCTCCCACTCTGAATATACTGCTTTTCCAAGAATAATCCTTCAAATATTCCATGGAAGAAGAAAATGAGACAAGCTTTCTGGAGGAAGGAAATTTTCAGTTATAATTGCTTAAATAAATGTTTCACTCAACTAGAAATTTTATGGTAGTGCAATGCAGAGAAACGATAATACAATCCTTCCAGACCTAAAAATATATGGCATCCGCATTTTACAGGTACATGTTCAGGAAGAAAGATCAGAACTGGTGATTTGTTTGCAAAAAATCTTTGCTCTGGACTTCACTGAGTAAAGTTTAATATTGGGAAGACAGAAAAATGTGGAGAGAAATGAGATGCAATCTATGGAATGCTTAAAAAATAGGTGTAGGAGCAAGTTTTCTTTACGTCCTTGTTAAAACTTTTTCATATTGATTCAAATGTAAAACCTATTATTTATTCACACATTTTATATGCTGTTGAGTACAATGTTTAAGCTATAGACAGTGGGTATAGACAAAATCTTAAAATCTATTTATCCCCCAAAGACTTCCTCTGTTTCTCATAATGTGCCCAGTAAGTTCCTGATGTTTATTACCGTGTTAGCAGAAAATTTCAATCCAGACCATTTCCATCTTGATTTGCTGACCTGGGTGCAGTTTCTTAAGGCAGAGGAAAGACTGTCTTTGCAAGTTATTTTGGAAGAATAGAAACTGTGAAAAATGTATGGTTTATTTGGTGCTCATGGGATATTTTTATACTGTATGCTACTCCAATATCTAAATTATATATCTAGGCTCCTCTTTTACAGCTTTATGTTAGGTGGAAGGGACTTTAGCTAAGTTGGCTAAGGCCCTTATAATTAAAACTTATTTGTTTTTCTCATGCTTTATTGAGAAAGATTCCATCTTTCTTCCATGAAACTTCAAGCCATAGTTTTTTCAATAACCTGAATTTATGTCCAAGAAGAAAGGGAGATTCAATCTATCTTCAGTGATGACCAGTATCACTGAATGGTTATCTGGGCCTGGTGCGGATTGTGAATATGACAATATTTGAATCCCTCTGAAGAGGTATAAGAGACGGACACTCACTTTTGAATATGCAGGGTTGTTTCCGTGATGGAGGAAACAGATTGGAGGAATGTAGATTTATGGGTGAAGTTGTCCCAAACTTCGGCTTGGAAGTTGAGTGCTCAGCTCTAGGTGCTACCATTGATGCTAAAGGAGAACTTTTCCAAAATGACTTTGGGGAAATACAATTTCCTATCATTTTGTTTAGTTGACACAAATTCTTACTCAGCAGGGTCCCAAAGGGCAAGTGGTCTATATTATCAACTCCTTTATACATATTTAGACACTTCCCAGGTATCAGGTCATTACCAGGAACATTAGGTTAGTGGATTCATCTTCCATAACCTCATTAGATTGACTCACTGTAACTTCTTTCAACATAATCTCCAAAGGACAATCTTTGCTGCATGCCTTCAACACACTAAAATGTCTCCTTTCAGTCTTGTCCCTGGACTATTAGGCGAAATTGCCTTGCATAGATATGACATGGTACACAGTGATTTCAATTATGACTTTCTTTCTCTTTCTATATGGTAACATAACTGATACAACATAAAGAAGAAAAAATGAAATATAATGTCTGATATATTATTGTTGGGGTATAGTTCTTTTTTGGGAATAAGAGTTTCTTTTCATGCATTGGTCTAGCTAGTTAGTAGTATAGATAGATCACAGGAAAAGGTAGATTTGGTGTATTTAGACTTCAACAGAACATTTTCAAAGTAGTCTTTTCATTGGTGGAAGAATATAAGTTCCATAAGTGCTTAAGACATTTTATCTTGAGACTCACTCGCAGCCAAAGTACTAAGAAATATAAAGACACGTAAATGTCTCTTCCCATATGGTCACAGCTACTTGGAAGGCTGAGGTGGAAAAATTGCTTGAGCATAAAAGTTTGAGGCTGCAGTGAACTATGATCTCACCACTGTACCCATCCTGGGCGACAGAGTGAGACATTGTCTCAAAAAAGAGGAAAGAAAGGAGACAGAAGGAAAGAAAGAGAGAAAGAAAGAGAGGAAGGAAGGAAGGAAGGAAGGAAGGAAGGAAGGAAGGAAAAAGGGAGGGAGGGAGGAAAGAAAGAGAAACAAAGAAAGAAGGAAAGAAAGAGAAAGAAAGAAGAAAGAAAGAGAAAGAAAGAAAGAAGGGAGGGAGGAAGGAAGGGAGAAAAAGAAAGAAAGAAAAGGAAGGAAGGAAGAAAGAAAGAAAAAAAGAAACTTTAAAAACTCTCTCTTCTTCATGTTGTTATGGATTTTTCTCCGCATTATGATTGATATAAAAATTGGAGACATGAAAGTACTAAGCAATAAAGAAAAGAATATAGCATTTTTTGGCATGCTTGAACTTGTAATTTTAATACAAACAAATGTAAAGCTTGTAAAGGTCTACAATTTGGTTACAAAACCAATGTCTTGATTACGTGAACATCATTCATTTACTTAGCTAGTACTTACTGAGCAACCACCATATCTTAAGCTCCATGTTAAGCACTGAAAATGCCACTCATTAAAATCTTTCAGAAGTTTTGTTTACTGTGAGTGCAATGAGAATTGACTTTATGATACGGTTATTAAAAAAGCTGTCACATCTTAGCTACAAGTCTAGATTCAACAGGCTCTGCAAAATGAATTCTGGAATGCATTTGTTGCTGTATGACCTAAAATCACATTTTGGCAAAATTTTACCTGAACATCTGAGAGAATATTTAGTTTTTTCCCCTACATATAAACAGGTGATAGTTAACAGAGTGCAACTTACTGCAAGTGTCACATGTATTATGTAGAATATATATTTTATCACTATCTTAAATCTGAAAGACTAAGTTTGACATGTATCTTGAGATAAGAGTTTAGGGTAGCGTTGTGGATCTGCACAATCTTAGACTGCTTAAATAGAAACTTGGCACACGATCCAACTAAAAAAGTGATTTCAGAATGTGACTAATATGACACACCCGGATTATTATGATCAACAAGGTGGAGCATCATAGGAAATAAATCAAGATTAGGAATAATTACATGATAAACATTTAAAAGACTGGTGCTATTGTTCACCCATCAGGAAAGAAGTCTGAGGGTTTTTAATGCAGATATGTTTATACATCTAGAAAAAATTATGTGTGAATGTAATGGCTAATATGTGATTGTGTTTATTCTGGAGATCAGGTCTAAATATAAGGAGTAGATATTATATTTTTTCAGAGAATTCTATTTCTCTCTCTCTCTCTGTGAATACACACACACACACACACACACACACACACACAGAGAGAGAGAGAGAGAGAGAGAGAGAGAGAGACATGAATACGTGTATTGATAGTAAATACCATATATTCATATATTTATACTAAATAATTAAATGAAACACACACATATATATATGAATGAGTTAACTCATTGTAGGGTAGTGAGGTTTGAATCAAATAGAAAGAATAAATAAATGTCTGATGAATAACCATCAAGACAAAATGGTTAGATGGTGGCTCAAGGATTTTGTAAAAGGTTGGATTAGAGAATATAATACACAGTTTGAAAAGGGGCAATGTACTTAAAATGTTAACATTTACAAAGTGACTGATCTTCCCCTTCTAAGGTCATGGCACGTTTGAGAGTGACTCATTTTTTATTCACTTTTTTTTTCTTTATCTCTCTCTTTTTTTTTTTTTTTAAACAGACTTTTCTCTGTTGCCTATGCTGGAGTGCAGTGGTGTGATCTTGGCTCTCTGCAACCTCCTCCTCCAGGGTTCAAGGGATTCTCATGCCTCAGCCTACAAAGTACCTGGGATTACAGTTATGTGCCACCATAGCCGGCTTATTTTTGTAATTTTTAGCAGAGATGGTGTTTTGCCACGTTGGCATGTCTGGTCTCAAACTCCTGAGCTCAAGTGATCCGCCCTTCTCAACCTCACAAAGTGCTGGGATTACAAGCATGAGCCACTGTGCCCAGCTGTTTTTAATTCACTTTTCATCTCTCAGTCATTAGGCATTTATTTCTGCCATTATATTGACATTGTCAATATTACTGAAGACCTAGTTGTCCAAAACAATGAACATTCTCTATCTTTATCTTAGTTGATAATTCTATATTTTTCACCATTAAACTACCATAAGTATCCACACCTATAAACTTCCCTTTTCATTGTTTTTTTAAGTACAGATCAACTTTGCTACCCTCTTATATCTCTGCCTACTTAGGGGTCTATTTCCTTTGAGATCTTCTTTCTTTTTACTGAGAGTAAAGTTTTTCCTAGGTTCCCAGTGTTTCTATCCAAACCTCTTCCATTTTTTTTTTTTTTTTTTCTCCCTGAGTCAGAGTCTTGCTCTGTTGCTCAGGCTGAAGTGCAGTGATTCAATCTAGGTTCACAGCAACCTTCTCCTGCTGGGTTTTTTAAACCAATTCTCCTGCCTCCGCCTTTGAAGTAGCTGGAAAAACAGGCACTTGCCACCACACTTGGCTAACTTTTGTATTTTTAGTAGAGACAGGGTTTCACCATGTTGGCTAGGCTGGTCTTGAACTGCTGACCTCATGATCTGCCTGCCTTGGCCTCCCAAAGTGCTGAGATTACAGGTGGGAACCACTGCGCCCAGCCACCTCTTCCATTTTAATTTATACTTAAGGTAAGATATAAAAACCTCACTTAAAAGTTGAGATTTTTCAGATAGTTTGTCTTTATCCTATGACTTCCCTTCGTCAGTTAGCTTTAAATGTTTATTTCGATATCTTTATTAATTTCTTCTATAGGAATACAATTTGGGGGCAATGTGTGGAGATAAAAAGGTGGATTCAGGGGACACTGATTGTGCAGGGTGCTTGCAGATTATCTGGAGCTAAACGGAAGGCTTTTTCTTTCTTTTTTTTTTTTTTTAACATGATCTTAATATTCTCTTTTCTCCTTCTCATTTTAGTTTATGTCTTTATAAATGGTTTCCTGAGCAGTTACTAATCCTCTTGTCAGCATGGCAAGCTGAAGAAGCCCTGGATGATTGATCTATGTTAATCTCAGAAACTCTTGAGGACCCTGGGTTAGCTGTTTTCAAAGAATCAGTGCAAAGGCATTCAGAAAGGGGCAAGAGAGTAGTGAGCTCCAGTCATGTTTGCATCCCTCATGGGGCCTCCGTGCTTGCCTGAGAGTGATAAATTCCACCAAAGTTATGACTGTCACTATTGTCATGCATTACATTCTAGGAGACTCCCTAAACTATTAGGGAAACTATTATCCCTGGAATATTTGGATATGTGAACAGTTTCTGGTACCACCAAACTTGCCACAATTAAATGCCAGCGTAGCTGCTGCTAGAGCCTGCAGATATTAAATAGTGGGCTATCTTTAGGTCAATAAAAATATACTTGTAAATTGTATTAACTATTTCCCAAGTAATTACCACACAGTTTTAGTATAACCCTGTGCATCCGAATGTCCAAAACTTAGCTAAGGTTTTGAAAACACGACTATAGTTTAAGAATAATCAGGCCTTCTCCTGCTTGCTCAATCTGGGCCACTTTCTGGGCGACCATAGATCCAAATAATTGGTTAGCTTTTATCCTATACAACAAATTTTGGCATTTATCCATTCTCTTGTAAGGCAATGTTGGAAAGTTAAGGGGACTTATAATGATATACACATCACTCCTGTGGAGTAGATAAGTTTTGCCAAGTTGAGCACCACACAGGTCATAATTCATGGCTCAAGTTAGCAGTGTTTTTAGTATCCATACGAATATAGTACCTGCTACTTTAATGCCTAGACTGACATTTTTGTTATAACAGTGTCCCATGAGGTAGCAGTCATTTCCAAAGTCCTTTCACTTTTCCTCTATCCATCCCTCTCCACAAATAATTGCTTATATTAGAGATGTTAGTATGTGCCAAAATTCTGAAACATAATTATTATTGTTTCTATAGGTTTTTATAAGATAAAAAAGGTGCAAAGATTGTTATCACTTCATTTCTACTGAACAACCATTGAAAGGTGTCAGTAGTAATATTTATAATATAAAATGATATTCTAAAAGATTCTGGGCACATATAGAATCAATTGAATTTGGGGGAAACTGATGTTTCCCTTGTAGTTTTCTTTGTTTTGTAATAAACCGGCGACAAAATTTCTTGGTAACATGACAACGAAAATCTTGATTTTGTAAAAGTGTAATTATAAATAGGCTGTATTTCAAAGTTCCCTATGAAGGTCCTTACGAGTTTTTCTCAGTAGGAGCCTTATAGATTCATAATGATTAGAGAGTCTATAAGATTGTCTCCATCAGCAATGTAGTGCCATATTTTCTCTCTGAGAGTGCTTATCTTTTCCCTAAATCCGGTTGTGTGAAGTTTATTAACTAAATTACCAACTTCTGATGTTGTTATTGCCCTTCAGACCAACGTATTTACAAATTTATGACTCTAAGTATTAACATTTTGTGGACGCCCTCATTATAGAGGTCGGCACTTAAAATATTTCTGTTATGAGCTTCCAATGTGAGTCTCCTCCTATTTTCGTTTGTCTCTACTGTGTCAAAACTCAGATTTTTTGACTGTTTGCAGCACAGAGAACTTGGTGAGTCCCAAGTCCACTGAGGACTTTCTAAAATGAGTTTGCTAACTTTACCCACTTGTTCAGGTTTTCAGATTTCTGTGGAAACTCACATGAGATGAATTATTTTCTTTCAATTTATTTTATTTAATTTTTTTAAAGAGACAGAGTCTGACCCTGTCACCCAAGCTGAAGAGCAGTGCTGCAATCATAGCTCTCTGCAGCCTCACAGTCCTGGGCTCAGGTGATCCTTCTGCCTCAGTCTCTTTAGTGGCTTAGGTTACAAGTGTGTGCCACCAAGCCAACCTAATTCCTTCCTTCCTTCCTTCCTTCCCTCCCTCCCTCCTTCCTTCCTTTTTTTTTTTTTTTTTTTTTTTGAGGCAGGATCTTGCTATGTTGCCCAGGCTGAGTTCTCTTCTTATTCACAGTCCACTTGAGATAGAAATATTGGTTACAATATTTCTCAGGAATTTCATGGTTTCATGGTGATGGGCTCATTTCTATTGAATAAGCATTTTCCTCAGTGGTTTACAATTAATTATGAGACAGGCTTACAATTAATTATTATAGGCTTACAATGCATTATGAGACAATTCACAAAGTATTTAAATTTTGATGTGAAAAATGACCTGATGATGTGTTAAAAGAAGACTGTGAGAGAAAGAAAGAATACTGCATATTTCGAGGTCATCACCCCTAAAGTAGACCTCCTCCATCTGCAAAACCTACCATGTTGTCTAACAACAGTGCCGCCTCCTTCTTGCTGGCTGGCTTCCTGGGCTCAGTTACAATTCACCATTGGATCTCTATTCCCTTCTTTGTCATCTACTTCTCCATCCTTTTTGGGAATGGCACACTCCTTGTCTTCATTTGGAATGACCACAGCCTTCATGAGCCAACGTACTACTTCCTGGCTATGCTGGCAGGCACGGACCTTGGGATGACACTCACTACAATGCCCACAGTCCTGGGTGTCCTGGTGCTAGACCAGAGGGAGATTGCACAGGCTGCCTGTTTCATTCAGTGCTTCTTCATTCATTCACTGGCAATTGTAGAATCGGGTGTTTTGTTTGCCATGGCCTATGACCGTTTCATTGCCATCCGCACACCACTGAGGTACAGCTCTACTCTTACCAATTCACAAGTGATGAACGTAGGACTAGGGATTGTGATGAGAGGCTTTGTGGCTATTGTGCCCCTAATTCTTTCTCTCTACTCCTACCCATATTGTCATTCCTGTGTTGTCTTGCACACATTTTGTCTCCACCAAGATGTCATGAAACTCGCCTGTGCTGATATTACATTTAATCGCTTATACCCAGTTATTCTGGTTGCTTTGACATTCTTTCTAGATGCTCTGATCATTTTCTTTTCCTGTGTTCTAATCCTTAAAACAGTTATAGGCATTGCTTCCAGAGGGGAACAAACTAAAGCTCAGCACTTGTGTCTCTCATATTAGCTGTCTCCTGGTATTTTACATCACTGTAATCAGCCTGACACTCATTCATAGGTTTGGAAAACAGGTACCACATGTGGCCCACATAACCGTGAGCTATGTCCACTTTCTCTTCCCTCCCTTCATGAACCTCATTATTTGCAGCATCAAGACCGAGTGGATTCAAGGAAGCATTATTCGTCTGTTTTCTGGACACAGAAGGGCTTGACGCTTCCTTCCAGAATTTTGTCAGTTTCATGATTTCTGGGCCTTTTTTATAATTGAAGAGGACCTCAGATTTATACCTAATATCTCTTGTATCAGTGTTAGATAGGTTTTAATTATTATGTAAAGTGAAAAGCTACATTGAACAATAATGCAATGAATGTATTCATCTAATTGATATTTTAATATGCAGACAGTTATAAATACATTCATATGTAGACATAAAGCTGTATAGAGACAGACATCTATCGTCTATCTATCTATCTATCTATCTAACTAACATCTATTAATTGAGAGATACTAGGAAAGTGGAATATTATTGACTTTGGAAAGAAAAGATCCAGTTTTGGCTATATAAAAATACATAACAGTATGTGGATTGAGGGTCGTGAGATTAGAGGTTTCATTCCAAATGATACAGTGTCATTTAAAATCTCTACAGTAGAATCTGTCTGAAATCATTAATGTGCTATTTGTCTATTTCATGAATTGATTTGTTTCCTTTTATCCTGTGTTCTCTAAATGCTAGATAAAAACATTTTAATATGTCTGGAATATGAAATTAAACTTGGTATTTTCATTTTTGTATATTCAATTTATTTACTTTTTTTTTACTTTTTAAAGTGTATTTTATTTTTATTTTTTATTTTACTTTAAGTTCTAGGGCACATGTGCAGAATGTGCATGTTTGTTACATAGGTATATGCCGTGGTGGATTGCTGCATCCATCAACCCATTATCTACATTAGGTATTTCTCCTAATGCTATCCCTCCCCTTGACCCTCACCCTACTACAGGCCTGGTGTGTGATGTTTCCCTCCCTGTGTCCACGTGTTCTCATTGACCAACTCCCACTTATGAGTGAGAACATGAGGTATTTGGTTTTCTGTTTTTGTGTTAATTTGCTGAGAATGATGGTTTCCAGCTTCATCCATGTCCCTTCAAAGGACATGAGCTCATCTTTTTATGACTGCATAGTATTCCATAGTGTATATGTGCCACATTTTCTTTATCCACTCTATCATTGATGGGCATTTGAGTTGGTTCCAAGTCTTTGCTATTGTGAGCAGTGACACAATAAACATACAAGTACATGTGTCTTTATGGTAGAATGATTTATAATCCTTTGGGTATATACCCAATAATGGGATTGCTGGGTCAAATGATATTTCTAGTTCTAGATCCTTGAGGAATCATCACACTATCTTCCATAATGGTTGAACTAATTTACACTCCCACCAACAGTGTAAAATAATTCCTATTTTTCCTCATCCTCTCCAGCATCTGTTGTTTCCTGACTTTTTAACGACCACCATTCTAACTGGCTACACAATGTAGTACCTAAGCTAATTTAGCCACAGAAACAGAATCTGTGGTGTAAGTGAGGCAGAGGGTTTTTTCTCCTTCCTATGCTGTTAAATGAATACTGAGATAGAATATTTAGTTCATCTATCACACGTTAAATGGGACTTTATATTTCTGCTGAAGATTTGGGTGTGGGGATAACTCAAGGTATCAGATCAAGGGACGCATGAAGGCAGGTAACTCTAACAGAAAGGGGAAGGAGGTTGGTAAGGCTATGTTCATGAAATTATATGTAAAATACACATTTAACTTCTTTCTGCATCCATCGTCTATGTTTATGAATAATGGGTGTATAAAAGTGTGCTGTATACTCTTAGGGTTTTATGTGCCTGGGGTGCCAAATACTTTGAATTTGTAAGTATATCTTTCTTTACAATGTGTTTGAAAATCTCTATTTACTTGATTTTCAATAAGTATGTGTCATAGTGAATATCTGATAAATGTTTAAGGAAAAATTTGGTATTTACCTATTCACCAAAACTCATTAAATGCCTAATCTGTATTAGATACAGAATTATTTCCTTTTTCTACTTTTCTTGCTCAAATGCCTCCTCTTTTCTTGCTCCTATCATTTCTCTCATTTTTCCTGCCTCCACCTGGACATGCTTCATGTAGTCTGTGCTTGTGTCTGGACTAAAAATTGATATGGTCTTATCGTAATGTTGCTCATCATAATATGGGATATAGGACCCATGGTTATTTCCTATGCATTGATCTGGAGAAGTCTTCAATCCTTTTACTCTTTGCGGAAGATATCTGTAAACCTTCTGGTTCACTCTGCTGTGGCCATTTCAGTTTAGGCCAGTAAGCACATGGATGCCTTCTCTGAGTTTTCCCAGTGTGTTGGTCACAGAACAACCTGAGTAATCACTGATGAAAGAGTGAGAGCTTTATTGGTAGTCACAATTAAAAAAAAAAAACCAATACTACAGTTAAAATGTTCTTTTTATTTTTATTAGTGGATTACATTCCCTGACATATATCTGGCAGGACTCTTCAGAGTAGCCGAAGCTGCTGTTATGACCACTAGAGGGAAGAAGATACCTGTGGAGCTAATGGTCCAGGACAGTGGAGCTACAAGCAAGGAAAGTAAGTGTTAAGGAGCCCTTTTGATTGAAGGTGGGTACCTCCACCTTATAGGGACAGGACATGTGGATGCTCTTCCCAGTTTCTCCTGTTTCCCATACTCACTCCCCTGTTTCTAATAAAGCAAAGGCTAGTTAGTAAGATATCACCTTGCATTTTAAAAATGCCGTAGACTTTGAAAATGATTTAATGTATCAGTCTTTCCTTATTCCGAGAGTCCAGAAATGGCAACATTACCTTCGATTCAATGTAATGGAAAGGGCTCTTTCAAGAGACAGAGAAAAGAATAATTTAATTCTTTCCCCACACCTCCTTCTCTCTCTCTTACTCTTTCTTCTTTCCTTCCACCATCCCTATTTCTCTCTCTCATCACTCAGAAATATGTTTTGAAAGGATGCATAGCAGACAGCTAAGGCTGGTTTTCTCAAAGTAGAGAAGTGAGATTGAGAAGGTAGGGTTGCATAAGCCCTTTCAGTTTTTAGTTTATATGCATCTGTATTGTTAGAACGTTTTATAATATAAATAAAATTATTTCTCAGTTATACACTAGGTATGTAATCTGTGGATATTTCCTTATGTATGATAAGCTACACTTAACTCACTTGGAAAATTCAAACGCCTACTTCACAGTTACTAATAAGGATTAAGTGAGCTAGTGCACTTAAATTTCACATCAGTGAAATTTATCATATATACATATATACATATATATACACACACACACACACACATTGAAAGGGTTCTTACTTTGTGCTAAGAACTGTAATAAGTTCATTGATGTATTATATTATTAAGTTCTAATTTCAGCACTAGAAGGCAAACATTATCCAAATTTCATGCTGGATACCTCCAGACTCTTAAAAATAATTAAATTTCCTTTTGTCATATATTTATTCAAAAGGGTAAACTCAAACTGTGGTTTGTCCAATTTTATATATCATCCAACTAAACATGACCCTATTCTGCCATTTTACAAAGTTATTCCCTAGTTATTATGGGGATGTTGAAAGACAGAGAGGACAGGGTGCTATCCCCCATAACGGCCTCACAATTAAGCTAAGCAGTTAAATGAATCTTGCAGGGTAGTGTAGGGACCACAGGGTTGTGGGGACAGCAGAATTATAATCCCACTTTAGTTTCATTTCAAACAATCCATAAACACATAGCCCTGACCACTTACATATTATACTACACTCTATACTTTTTGTTTATATGTATAAATAAGTGGATAGAAAAATAGACTAGAAAGATAGATAGATAGATAGATACATATATACATACATACATACATAGAATAAATGCTTTCCTTCATAGCTGTCTCCCTACCTGGTTCAAAATGCTCCTCTCCACACCAAAGTACCTTGCATTCACTTAAGTCATCAATTCCTAGGTTTTATTCTGCTGTCAAAGGAAATAAAAAGATGTGAAAAACAATTTCTGACCCACAACTCGTGCTTTATAGATGACTAGATCAAAAGTTTTCAGCCACATGTTAACAGTGAGTGAATAGGAAATCTCTTTTCCCTATATCTGAGATCCCAGCTTCTAGGGCCTTGAAGTCTCACTCTTGATGCAATAGACCTTGGAAGTATTCAGGAGAGCTGAACTTGGTCAATAAAGGAGAAAAGTATGTTGGCTTCCAAAGGCACAGCTCAAACTTCTCAAGACTTCCCTAATCTTGAAGGTAAACACAGGTCTCATCTTTTTTGATAACTTCAGGGAAAGTAGACAACGACTTGCCTTGTCCTTTTTTTAGGGGAGCTTCCACTTTTCCCCTTTCTGGAGGAAATATTTATCCCCAGGTAGTTTGCACCAGTAGTTCTTTGAAGAGACTTCCACCTGGGAACAGTTAAATACCAACTACAGGGCCTTGAACTGCACACTTTCAACCCGGTCCCCACAGTTGAAAAGACCTAAGCTTGTGCCTCATTTAAGTCTTTTTTGGTCATAAAAAATTGAATTCTAATCTGTCTCTCAACCCTACAGTCACCCATTTGGTACATTAAAGATGTGTCTACTGTCTAGTATCCCTCAGGTAGTGTCAGGAATTAGTCGCTTAAATAGTCTGGAAGCAAGGAGTGGTGGCTCATGTCTGTAATCCCAGCACTTGGAGAGGTAGAGGTGGGAGGACTGCTTGAGTTCTGAAATTTGACACCATCCTGGACAACATAGCAAGACCTTGTCTCTACTAAAAAAGAAAAAAAAAAAAAATTAGCCGGGCATGGTGGTGCATACCTATAGTCCCAGCTACTCAGGAGGCCTAATTGGGAGGATCACTTGAGCTCAGGAGGTTGAGGCAGGACATGATCTGCCACTGCACTCCAGCCTGGAAGGCAGAGTGAAACCTTGTCTTACAAAAGAAAATACAAAACCAAAAACCAAAAACAAGAAAATACTCTGCAATGCACTTCCTTGATACTCTACCATATTTTGGGCAGAGGTCTGGGTTCTATACACATTATCTCATTACTGTTCACAGTTGTTAGATTAATTGTGTAATATTGATATTATTCTTCAAAAGCTGTGGCCTCAAGATGATAACTTTTATTTTCTGGACTTGTAATAGCTTTCTCTTTTACTCACCAAATTGTAACTTTCTTAGAGCAGTAACAATATAAAGTTATTGTAAATTTTCACAAACACAACAAACAATGACCCATATAGATGTTGTGAAATTGTTTATTATCAATTTATGGGAAAACAAGAATGTGCTTTTTCAACTGAGCCATTGAGGCAGAAATAACAGAACAAGCTTGAAAGAATAAATATTTCCGAAATTTCCTTGAGTATTGTACAAAGACAAGCAGGGGGACCTGGGAGGAGGGTAATTATCCATGACTGGTATGTGGAGACAAATGCGGATTTATAACAGATGGGACAGCATCTAGTGCAATGAATTTGCCATCACTTTTAGAGAGCTATTTGGGACCCCAGCACACAAGAGGGGATGCAGGGTGTATGTAGACATCTTACATTATTCTTTTTCTTTGTGTGAGAATAATAGTCACGATCTGAGTTTACAGACTATGAGCCATTTCTTCTCTCCCACTTAGCAGCTATGAGATGGCTTGCCCTGCCCCTGTACAAGGCTGACTCACTCCAAGGCCCAGCAAAGGGCAGGGCTCTGTCAGGGCTTTGATAGCACTATCTGCAGAGCCAGGACCCAGAAGGGGTGGGCTCCAGAGCCTCTCCCTCCCATCCTGGAGCATGGTTTGCTTATTTATGCATTTAAATTATATATTTATTTTTAAAGAAATAACAGGAGTCTGCCCAGCCCTGGCTGTGACATGGAAACTATATAGAATGTTTTAGGTTCCATTTTTTTTTACCTTCTCTCAGTTAGAGGCAAAGGGGCTCACTGCACATACACTAGACAGCAAGTCAGGAGATTTGAATCCTAGCCTGGGCATTTCCATGACAAATTACATCATACTGAGAAAGCCCCCACCCTTTTCTAAGCCTCAGTTTCCCCTTTTATAAGTAGGAGTCTGGAGCAAATGATTTCCAGTGGCTCTTATTTCAATACAAAATTTCTGTTGATTAAATTCATGAGCTCCCTTAACTCTGAGACTGAGAAGGAAACTGAACCCGAGACTCCTTGACTGGCAAGATGTCCCCAGACGCTCTCACTCAGCAACAAAATTCTCATCTTCAACCAGGCCCACGATCAGATGTGTATGTGCTAGTTCACATGTGTAAAAAAGAGGATGCTTCTTTCCTATCCTCACCCACTTCTAGGAAAGAACTTAGCACCCTTCCCACATAGTCATCCCGATAACTCATTTCAGTGATTCGACCCTTGGCTTTCTAAAAGTCTTGGGCAGTGTAGAGTGGAGGTGAAGAGTACGGACTCTGCAGCCAGACTGCGTGAGTGGTTAGTGACTGTTTCTCTTAGTAGTTGAATGACTCAGTTTCTTCATCTGTAAAATGGAGGGTTGTTTGTTTGTTTGTTTGTTTGTTTTTGAGACAGGGTCTCACTCTGTCAACCAGGTTGGAGTGCAGTGGCACAGTCTCGGCTCACTGCAACTTCCGTCTCTCAGGCCATCCTCCCACCCCAACCTCCCGAGTAGCTGGAACCACAGGTACACACCACCACACCTGGATATTTTTTTTTTGTATTTTTCATAGAGATGGGGTTTCACATGTTATACAGGCTGGTCTCAAACTCCTGAGCTCAAGCAATCTGCCTGCCTTGGCCTTCCAAAGTGCTGGGATTATAACCATGATTACACGAGTTTTAACAGGCTTATAAGATTGTTGTGCGGACCGGGTGAGTTAATACATGCAAACAGTTTAAAGCATATATAGTGCTTATATATGCTAACTACGTTCGAAATGTTTGCTAGTATTCTTGTGTTTAACTGCAATAATTCTCGCTGCAGCTGAAAACTATTGTTCTGTACTTTATGCCATTCATCTTTAACAGTAATAATAAAAATAACTGACATTTATTGAAAGCTATCAGAGACCGTAATAGGTGCTTTGCATAACTTATTATATTTAATAGTCTTGAATTCTTTCAAGTAGATACTATTATTATCCCCATTTACTATAGTTAAAAAAACTACCTCTCAATTTGCTCAAGCATACATGTACTCTCACACTCACACACACAAAAACATAAACTACTAGCAAATGGCAGAACTGAGCTTTGGTCCTAAGTATCTCTTTGCTCATTATCCAATATACTTCTTGGCAGTTTCTACACTAGATACTGGGGATTCAAAGATATTTAAATTTAGGCTCCAGTCTCTGATTCCGAAGGGCTCCCAGGCCAAGTTATTCATCCAGAAAGCATTTTTCACTCTATGGAGTCTACCGTTTTTCCTAAATGACTAAAAAATTGCATTTTATTCCTCTGTGGCCTGCTCTGGGATGATAGTCTGGCTTTCCTAACCTGAGCATAACATCCCTGACATCAGGAAACACTACCCCAAGTGGAGAAGGGGTGTTGGTTTTGATTGCTGTCTTCAGTTAGAGGGTTAACTTTGTGAAGTCGAAGACTGTGGCTCTCTGGTTTACTGTTAGAATTCTGACACTTGTCACTATCCCTATTATTTGTGTTTAACAAATGCATGAATACTTCAAACATGGGAATACTATCTTCTGAAATGAGGAATCAAGTTATAGTATGTGACTCAGGATTACAGGATTCTTATATATGTAAGAACTTTCTAAACATTAAGTTGCCTAGGAAAAGCAAGGGCTTGGAAAGTCCGTGAGCCCCTCACCATATAGAAAGCTTTGCACCGATGATTGAATAAATCCCCATAGGGGATTCCTACCCTAAGCAAAAGGCTGGTCTTGATTAATTCCCAAACTCATGTAACTCTGAAAAGGTCTACACCATCACGTTTTCTTATCTGCTCCCCCATCATATGCACAACAATGAGCACAGGCCTAGGCATGATTGAGGTCTCTTTCATAATTCTTGGCTGCATGAATCAGATTGTTAACAGAAATGTTGAGATAAACTACAGGGAAGCAGGGCAAGAAAGAGCTCTGAGTGAAATAGAAATCACAATGCTTCCTCTCCATTCAGGGGTCCTGCATCCTCTTCATTCAGAGCTCCAGCAGGTAGAAGTCTGTGGCTTTGTGAAGCCTTGCTTAAAATAGGAAGCCCCATAGGATAAGAGTAGAAGAGAACTCAGAGCCTATGCTAAGCAGGTTTCCCTCATGTGACAGGGAGCCTCTTGCCCCAGACTTCCAGGGACACTTTCTTAAGTCTTTCCTGCTCGAATCTCCTCACTTCTGTCTGGAAATGGTTTCTCCACAGTCCAGGCCCTGGCTAGTTGAAAGAGCTACCCATGTGGAGGCCCTCCCCGCATCCAGAGACTAGTGCTTAGATTCCTACTTTCAGCATTGGACATTCTGGATCCACTTGCCCAATGCTCTTCCTTAGCTCCTACCTTTGACCTTGATCCTCCCTTATCTTCCTGAACCCTGCTGAAATGATCTATGTGGGGAGAATGGCTTCTTTGAGAAACATCTTCCTCATTAAATGAAGACTATAATAAGAAGAATCACTGTAGGTAAGGGAAAAGTAGGGGGAATAGGTGATGGGATGAGTAAGAGAGGAGAGGGAAAGGATAAATAGATGACAAAATCTACTATTTATTGAGACCTTTATAGTCTAAAGTCTTATCCATTTTGCTATTTTTTTCATCCTCATACTAACTCCATAAATAAACACTATTATTATCTTTATTTTGGGATGACAGGACTGACTCAGAATATTCCAACATTTGCCTAAGGTCAGACATGTCTCAGAGGCAGTGCCAGACCCCTGTGAGACTCTGAAGCTGCTGCTCATGGGCCTGTGCTCCACTGATGAGGATCAGATGGATGGGATAATGAAGCAAAGGAATCATTCTGTGGATAAAGGAGGCAGCCACGAAGAAGTCTATGACTGTAAATTTGGGAGCAGGAGTCTCTAAGGACTTGGATTTCAAGGAATTTTGACTCAGCAAACCCAAGACTCTCATAATGACTTTGGGAACTGGTGTGCAAGATGTATCTATCAGAGGTACCAGGGAGGGTGGGGCCAGGGCTGGTCACCAGCTATCACGGCCCAGATGGGTTATAGGCTGGCAGGCTCAGATAGGTGGTTAGGTCAGGTTGCTGGCCCTGGGTGGAGTCCATGACTCCCAGGAGCCAGGAGAGATAGACCATGAGTATAGAGCAGGCATGGGAAAGGTGGGGGAGGCACAGCACAGCAGCATTTTTCATTCTACTGCCACGTGGGACTGCTTCCCTATCCTCCCAGCTAGGGGCAAGCGCTTGACTCCTGTGTTTTCAGGCTCATCATTTATAAAGTAAGAATAATAACTGTCTCTATCTCATGGGGTTGTTATCAAAGGAGATGCACATACTCTGGAGCAGTGGCCTAACAATTCAAGACAGAGCTATGGGCTCCCTACGGGTCAGCGGTCTCAATGTACCAACCACTGTTAGAGATACAGTGCCAGTCTCAGAGCCAGATGTTAATTTCGCAATTGGCTGGGACCCTCCTCCAGTAGAGCCATCTAGCCAGATGCTGCAGTCAAAGTCCAAGCTTAGCTTTCATTAAAAATTAAGCTCCCAAGGCCACAGGGCACACTTCAAATTGGCTAACAGCAACTTTGCCATCTAAAAAAATCCCACTTCACTGGAAACATGAAAGCCCAAGATTCTGACGCATGAAAAATTTTTAGGAATCTGCACAGAGGTTGAGAGAGAAACAAGATGTTGAAGGGACTAGAAACCACATGAGGGAAACAAGGACGTAATGTAGATTTAGGCTGAAGGTAAATGAAAGAGAAAGGGGAGTTAATCCTTACTGAAATCTTTCTATATGTCAGGTGCCATTTTATGATATTTAATAATCTCATTACATATGGTAGTTCTGTGAGGTATGATGTATTATTGAATATACTGTAATTAATACTGATGATAAGTACCACTTTTTGAGTGCTTAGTATATGCTAGAATCAAATTTATTATATGAGACTGGGCTCAGTGGCTCATGCCTGTAATCCCAGCACTTTGGGAGGCCGAGGCAAGCGAATTACCTGAGGTGAGGGGTTCCAGACTAGCATGGCCAACAGGGTGAAACCCCGTCTCTACTAAAAAATACAAAAAAAGTAGCCTGTCATGGTGGCACGTGCCTATAATCCCAGCTACTTGAGAGGCTGAGGCAGGAGAATCTCTTGAACCCAGAAGGCAGAGGTTGCAGTGAGCCAAGATTGTACCACTGTACTCCAGCCTGGGTGACAAAGTGAGACTCCATCTTAAAAAAAAGTTTATTATATGAATTAACTTAGTTTATCCTCACATCTATACTCAGAAGTAGAATATTACCTCATTTATTGATGAGGAACCCAACATACTTCTTGTAGTATAAATCAACTTATTGAAAGCACAAACTAATAGGTAGACAATTAGGGATCAGAAACCAGGTGGTCTGGGCTGTCCTACTGTCTACATTACATTAGCTCTCATTAACTAGGGACTCAAAGATCAAAGAGATGAAATAATGTGTTGAAACTTACAGAGCCACCAAATAGTGAGGCTAGGTTGTAGGCTCAGTTCTACTGCCGCTGAAGAAAAACGTTCTTTCCACAGCAAAACATCAACACAAATACTGTGGACCCAAGAAATTAGAAGTAGACATTCCTGCCCTCTGGCCCTTGCCTCTCATTTTTACTTCTTAAAGATTGGAAGTTATGGTTCAAACCACAGCTGTAGGCCATACCTCCTCAACCATGATTTAATCTCCTCAGGAAAGTTTGAAGGAGAAAGAGATAAAGAAAATTTATAAACAAGTTCAGAATAAAGAGACTCTCTCTTGGGTTACAGAGATTGTCATACGACAAATTATAAGCAGATACTTGAGAAAACTGAAGGCTCATGCCTGCCCAAATTACCCTTTGACCCCTTGGTCAAGTTGCAACTTTGGTTAAAGGGAGTGTTTATATGTTATATTCTTCATTTAGTCTTCTGGTCTAACCCACTGGCTCTGTTTTCATCCTGTAGCAACTTCACTATCTCAGAAACATACATATATTTGTCTAGTTTAAGTTTGTGTGGAATTCTAACTAGGTTCAAGAACTGAGGGCCCTAAACTATGCTAGGAGTAGTGCTGTGGTGCTGTGGTAGGTATACAAAGAATGAGAAGAAACTGAGAATTCTCTGTACCTCCCTTTGCAGGATCTGACAGCAAAGTTTCCCCAAATTTTACCGGTGCAAGCCCTTGCTCCATATTCTAGCTACTTTAAAGTCATTTTGGGCTTCACATTGTTTTTCTCATCCGTAAAAAGAATGAAGAACTCAGTCCTATAGAAGTTCCTGTGTCATTGGTGATGGGTTAGAGTTCCTCTTTCTCAAAAATTAGCCATTATTGTATTTTCTTCTAAAACGAAGCTCAGCGGTCTTATATTGCCAAGTGACTTGCACACTGGTCCAAAGTAGGTTAAGAAGAAGGACACTTTCACAGGACAGAGAGCAAAAGAAGTGAGCGAATGACAGGGTAAGAAATGGAGAGAAGACAGATGAGAGGTTACAACATGATGGCTTCTTATCTAAATATCTCCTAGGGAATTATTTTGGGAGGTCTGAATAATGTTTTAAAATAAACTGAGGCCAGGTGCAGTGGCTCATGCCTGTAATCCCAGCACTTTGAAAGGCTGAGGCCAGCAGATCACAAGGTCAGGAGTCGAGACCAGCCTGGCCAATATGGCAAAACCCTGTCTCTACTAAAAACTCAACAATTAGCCGGGCGTGGTGGGGGCCTATAGGCCCAGCGACTCGGGAGGCTGAGGCAGGAGAATCGCTTAAAGTTGGGAGGCAGAGATCATACTACTGCACAGCCTGGGTGACAGAATGAGACTTCATCTCAAAAATAAATAAATAAGCTGAATCTGCTGCCAACATTTAGAGTCAAGAAATACCTCCTATATTTCAGAGACTTAAAGAAGTTAAGCAACTTGCTCAAGATCATCTAAGAAGTAGGTGGTATTTCTGGGCCCACTGGGCCCTCCCAATCTCTCAATGGCAACATTTGGCTGGCTAAAGTGTTGATTGCCTTAATTCATCAGGAAAGGGCTCATACTCATTGCAGACCTTACCTGGCATCCTTTTTCCTTATGTGATCTTCCTGACCCTAGTAGGATTATGAAATTTCTGATGTAGAAGAGAGGAGCAAGGCAGAGCTGATTGTGATGAGTGATGAAGATGCCTCTTCATCTGGGTACCAATGGGGCCCTTAAGACTAAGCCCCTCTGTATCACTGTGTCTTAGCCAGTTCCTTATACCTTGCCCTGATGGGAGATAGAGAATATGTACTGTCCATCAAAAAATAAATTTTAATCTCTCAAGGTCTAACTTATGTTTTCTTAATTAAAAAAAAAACTTGATTATTCTCCACTCTCTAAAACTAATTCATAGTGAAACGTTCTTTTCCTCCATCCCATAAATACCTCTATTAAATATGGAAAATCAGGATGTGGTGTCTCATACCTGTAATCCCAGCACTTTGGGAGGCTGAGGTGGGTGCATTGCTTGGAGCTCAGGAGACCATCCTGGACAATATGGCAATACCCCATCTCTACAAAAAGTACAAAAATTAGCCTGGCATGGTGGCATGTGCCTATAAATTCCAGCTATTCAGGTGGCCGAGGCAGGATAATTGCTTGAACCCAGGAGACAGAGGTTGCAGTGAGCTGAGATTGTGCCACTGCACTCCAGCCTGGGTGACAGAGCATGTGTTATAATTAACTATTATTTTTTACTTGAACTCTTGAAAGGGGGCAAAATACATCCTTTATTCTTATTTATAATTCAAGCACTGAAAATTGTGTTTAGCACCCAGCAGGTGCTTCAAAACCGTTAGCTGAATGATTACTACACTTTTTACAAGCCAAGCTCCCTCTGTTGCTTCCAGCCTCCTCATGGCTGATTAAACGAGCTCCAGTTTTTCCTTAGTTCCTGTTACATTTCTGTGAGTCTCATTGCTGATGCCCATAGCCCAAGCATGAGCAATTCTGGTCAGGCCCCAGCTGGAGTCAGTGCCCTGCCCCCTGCCTTCTGGTTCTGTGTAACCTTCTAGGCAAGCATCTGGCTCCAGCACAGCAAAGCTGAATCATGCTGAGTCATGCTGAGGCTTAGGGTGTGTGGCCAGATGTTCTCAGCCTAGAGTGATGACTCCTATCTGGGTCCCCAGCAGGATGCTTATAGGACAGATGGCAAAAAAAAGAAGTTGACCACCTGACTAAAACTGCACCTCAAACAGCATCATAAAGAAAATGGATGCCTGAGACAGAATGTGACATATTCTGGAATATAGTATTTCCTGAATATATATATATATATATTATATATATATGTAAATATGTGTAATATATATATATATAATATATATTTCCTGAATATATATATATACACACACACACACATATATATATATACGTATATACATATATATATATGTTGTTATTATCAATTGCCATAGAATGATCAGTCATTGTGAATAAAATATTTATCTTACAGGTGGTCTCTATATCTAAAAGTGGCAGAATCAGACTTTGTTAGCACATGCGCCTAGAGTTTTTGTTCATAAACTATATAGTCATTAATCAATGCTATTAGAGTCATTTGAAGCATACAACCTATGCTAGTGAATTCCCTGACACATTCTCATGCATTCTATAATCCAGGGCAAAATCTTATATACAGGCTTTCTCCTGTGTATAACTAGGTGCAGGGCTGGATGGCTAAAGGATCTTTTCAGCTCTCACTTTTCTAGGATTCACATACTGAATATCTACATTGCACAGAGTCCTAGAGACTTGGATTAAGACAAGGGTATGGAAGAGGAAGGCATAAAAAAAGGAAAAGAAAACAAACATTGTTTGCCATTCTAAGGCACGTCTGGACAGCTAAGTGACAAAAGGCCTGTGCTCTTAGAGGACACATGCTCACTGACTGGCAGTACTACTGAGAAGGTTTCGCCTTAAGGACACATTTCGGCCAGTCTTGGTACTATTGGGAAGATGTAGGCAACTCTGATCCTGAGAGGAAAAAAAAAAAACATTCCTCCAGGAGGGCTAAAAGGGTTCACCTGTGTGGGTAACTGTGAAGGACTACAAAAGGCTGAAAAACAATGACAGTCAGAGATAATTCTTGTGGGGAGAAAAAACAGGAGGTCAAAAGAAGGCCTCCAGAAGAATGGCTTGGAAGCTGGCTTCCATAGGAGTTCATGGTGGCAAAGATGTTTCAGAAATGCGACATGACCTGAGGAACTATACAAAAAGGAACAAATTTAAAGAGAGGCAGGTAAATTATTTCAACAGACCCGTGAGGAATTTTCAGATGATTTATGTCTCCGCTGAGCTTCTTGAGGTCAGCAGCTATGATGGTTTTGCAGGCCCAGGACCCATTACAGGACCTGACATGTACTTAACATAGTTTTCTTTGTATTCATTGGTGAATGAATGATATCTTATAGTCTACTTGGTTTTGCTAAGAGCACAGAGCAAAGATTTAGTGATGCTATGTTAAAACCTCCTTTTTGGTTCAAGTATATGCCTGTTATAGGAATAAAGACAGTCTACATGATGCATGTCTAACATAAATGCAAACATTAAGGAAGGAAATCAACCTGAAAAATGTTTAAACAGAATACAGAGAGTGAGTTAAATGTGTAATAACTGTGGCATAGGCTGGAATATGAGCCATTTGAATCACAAATTAATTAGGAAGAAAACAGTACGGAAAAATTTCCAGGGATGGGTCTAGAAAGACTAGCATGGTTTAGGTTGAATGGAAGTGCTTAAAGGGTGATATCAGATTAAACTTGAAAGGGTGGCTACATTAACTAGAACACTGTTTATTTTTTCATAGCTACTAGAATACTGTTTTTATAGCATGAATAGCAGATATAGCCTGATGATGCCATGCTTGGTTTAACATCCCTGCTGTTGCTGACATAAAATCCTTAATAATTTCTGACAAAGGAGCTATTCATTTTCATGTTATATTGGGCCAAAAATTATGTAGATGGTCCTGAGGAAAAGTTTATATCTTGTCTATTTCTCTCTCCAGCATAGTTGTCAGCATACTCAAAGCTTGTTATATTGAATTCTAGCCTTCTTATTCCATTCTACACATGGAGGAATAACTTATCAGGGATGGAGGAATGCCTCTAGGGAAGGTGCTTGATGCTTTGCAGTGTGATTGGGTATTTAGAAGAAGAAGGGTGGAGTGGGGGTGGCTAACCTTCCTTTCCTAGTGCAGAGGTCACAGCCTAAATATCAAATTCCTCCAGCTGAGGTGGCTCACACCTGTAATCCCAGCACTTTGGGAGGCCGAGAGGGCAGATCACCTGAGGTCAGGAGTTTGAGACCAGCCTGGCCAACATGGTGAAACCCCATCTCTGCTAAAAAATACAAAAATTAGCTGGGTGTGGTGGCAGGAGTCTGTGATTCAGCTACTCAGGAAGCTGAGGCAGGGGAATTACTTGAACCAGGGAGGTGGAGGTTGCATTGAGCGGAGAGTGACATTGCACTCCAGCCTCTAGGGTGAGACTGTCTCAAGAAAAAAGAAAAAAAAAGAAAGAAAGAAAACCATAAAATTCCCTGACTCAACAAAATTCCATCTGATTGTTTTTTGACTTATCTTACCATTTTCCCCCCTCAAAGAAACTGTGAACTTCCTTCAGCTAGAGGGGCATGGCTCATAAGCCTCTGGTCAGCATCCAAGAAATATTCGTTGATGTCACTTTGGCTAAAGGTATGATGTGTAGACAAGCTCCAGAGATGGTTTCTCGTTTCCCTGTATACCCACCCAGCTTTCTAACTTTAAAGCTAGTTCTGAGGTTGAGACTGTGATGAACAAAGACCTTGACAAAATTCAACTCAAATACTCACTTTGCCTAGCTTCAAAATCCTTATGCTGAGACATACTCATAACCAGAAATTAGCATGCACCAGAGTGTGCATGAGTGCATACACACACACACACACACACACACACACATACCAATTCCATATTCTCTGTCAGAAAATCCTGTTGATTTTACCTTAAAGGATGTGTTCAGAGGCTGACCCCTTGTCTTCACCTCCAATGCTACCATTCTGGTTTAAGTCACCTAAATTATAGCTGTTGACTTATAACAATGGTCCTCCTTCTACCACTGCCCCACTACAGTTTCTTACCAATAAAACATCCAAATTAATCTTTTCAAAATGTAAGTCATATATGGTCGCTTCTTTGTTCAAAACCTTCTGATAGTTTCCTATATCACTTACAACTTATAATAAAGCCAAATCTTTATAATTCTCTACAATAATTATTCATGCATATATTGTGTTTATCATGCACCAGAGACTGGCAAGTGTATATATATGTGTGTGTGTGTGTGTGTGTGTGTGTGCAAGTGTATATACATATATATGTGTGTATGTGTGTATTCATATATATGTGTGTATATATATGTGTATATGTAGAGTTCTCATATAAATACATAAATACATATGTGTGTGTAGATTTTTCTTTTCTTACAACTCTGTGATGTTGGTATTATTAGTGTCCCAAACTTTAAAATTCAGGACTTCTGTGATCTCATCTTTTACTCTCTCTTTCACTTAATCTAATCCTGCATTGACCTTACTGATATTCCTTGAAAATTCTAAGCATCCTTCTTCTTTAGGATATTTATATTTGCCATTCCCTATGCCTTAAATATTTAATCATGGTTGCATATAAATAGGCTTCTTATGGTCTATGGGTACCCTCACAGGTCTTAACTTTATAGTAAAGACTTTCTTGCAAAACTACTGAAAGTAGCAATACCCTTCTACCCTGTCCTAATCATACTCGCCTTCATTTCAGTTTCTTTTTCCTCCATAGCACCTAAACTCATTGGCATATAACATATTTTATTTGCTTATTTACTGTCAAGCTCTTTCCACTATCAAGTCCATGAAAACAGGGCTTTTATTCCTCTATTCTATTTTTGTGCTGTATTCTTAGAAATTTTAGAATGTTGAAGGAACAAATGAGCAGTCAAACACATATACAACTATAAGTAAAAGAATACATGCTGACACATCCACTGCTATGCACACACAGAGGAATCAGTGGAGTGGTGCTGGAAGTGCGAAGCCTGAGTAGAGCTAGTTAGCCCTCAGCAGGCAGAGCCTTGATGGGGTTACTGAGTTCTAGAACTGGACCCATTTGTTTTGTAGGCTGAAATTTGCTCTTGGAAACTTGTTTTAACCAAAATTAAAGGCTCAAAAGACGAATATGGAAACCAGGGTATATATTTACACTGAAATTTATAACTGGAGCACCCATGTTTATGCAAGCAATTAATAGTTTCCTTTCAGCAACTAGGCAAAAGTAAAAAAAAACTGTGCCAAGGCAGCAGGTAGCCTAATGCAATCATGCCACTAAAGTAAACATTATTTCATAGGTGTCAGATATGGCTTATTCATCTGTCTTCATGGGAAGGGTGGCCTTGGCCTGGACCTCAGTGTTATGTGAAGTTCAAAATGCCTCTGAATTATAAGGCAACAGGGCTCCTTTTTTTTTTCCCTATGCTTTCCTGCCTGGCCAAATCTCTAATGATAAACATACTTCTCTTTATATGTGAGAATATCCTATAAGATTATAGTTAAGAATTCCTGGCCTGGGAGTCATTGAGCCTCTTTTATGTAAGTCTCAGTTACATTTTTGGAATGTAATTTATTTTCCTAGGACTTGCAAGTTATCTGGTCACTTTAGCCCTCACATTTTGATGATAGTCACAAATTTGTTAACACAACACAGCACACACACACACACACACACACACCCATAACTTATTTATCAGGCATTTCTGAGCAACTAATTATGGAGGACTCTCAAACACTAACCTACAGCATTTTCCATTTGTCTGCTTGTGTAGAAGCCAGGCATGGGAACTGAGAAGGCAATAGCAGGAGCATTCTGACTTTCACTACCTTTAGCCAGACCCCTCCCTCACCACAGCTCAGCATAGTCCTGAGCTCTTATCTACATACACACACAGTTTCTGATGCTGCCCAGCTATCACCATCCCAAGTCTAAAGAAAAAAAAATTGGTTTTGCCCATCTCTGTTGATTAAAACAAAACAAAATAAAATAAGCCTCTAAACTCCCACAAAACTTGACTAAACAAGCAGGAAGAAGAAGAAGCAAAAAATAGGTGCAGGAAGAAACTGGTGACGTTGGGGTCTGAATGAGGCTTAAGTACAGAAAAAAGCTCTGGCAGCATAGTGGTTTAGAGATGTTTCTTCCCTTCACAGATGCTTCAGCCTCAATAAGTTCGGGGTTGCAGGAATTTACTTTCAGAACAAGCTCCTGTGGGGCTAGAATTATCGATGGCTAAAAGAAGTCTGGGGGGAGGAAAAAATCATTAAGCATCCTCACTCTCAGTGATATAAAACAAAGGGGCCTGGTTTGTCATAATTCCTCTTAGTGGATAAACTTGTTAATGAAGGTGGTGTAACAAAATCATTGCTTTTTCCAATTAAGCGTTGTTCACTTGCCAATCGTCAGTTTTAACCTTCTCCAGAGAAATACACGTTTTTTATTCAGGAAACATACTATGCTATAGTTTTAATACTAAATAACCAAAGTACTGAAGATAGCATGCATAGGCAAGAAAAAGTCATTAACTTTATGTTGTTGTTGTTTCAGAATTTAAAAAATCACCAAGTTGAGGACTTCTCAGTTCTAGCACTAGAGGTGGACTCATAGCATATAATCAGATGTTTTTCAAAATTTCTAGACATAGGATTCAAAGCCCTGCACTTAAAATAGCCTCATTTAAATTAACTGTTTATACAAATTGTGGAAATATTGAGTTTATGTATGTTTCAGAGGTATTACATTTGAATGCAATTTGCAAATTATTACTTAAGTTTTGAGTAAGAGCAATGTTATTTGGCCCAATAACTTAAGGTGGTGCAGGAAGCTAAAGGGAAGGAAGCTGTAAAAGCACATTCTGAACAACTTCAGAGTATTTTTAATCTATGTTACTCTTAGTTCATAGAATACATTGGGCAATGCAATTTAATTAATAAAACCCCAGTTATTTCTTAGAATTTTAATCATGAGAATAAATGAAGACAAGTTTATTTACTCAAGGTCCCAAAAGGTCAAAGAAGCCAGGAAAGTAAAGCTGTATTTCAGAGGAAAATGAGATATTTATAAGTTTTCTAAGATGACAGACTCAAGTTTTAACTTTCAAGTCCCATCATGTAGGAAAGTGTGGCATAACTGGCCATTAAAGATCCCCCTGCTTAATTAACATTCACAAGTATCTCAGGCTGTGCTTGAGGCACAGTAGCTCCAGAGGTCAGTCAAACAATAAGATGTCTGTGCTGCAAGTTGCCAGGCAGAGGGATCATTCTTGAGAATGAGCCCCAGCCCTGGCTCAAACTCACCTGCAAAATTTGTGAGAAATGAGGCAGAGGCACGGTGTGAAAGCAACAGGAGCTAAATGATGAAAACACATGGACATATGTAGGGAAACAAGGCACATTGGGGCCTATCAGTGCATGGAGTGTGAGAGGAGCGGATCAGAAAAAGTGTCTAATGGATGCTAAACTTAATATCTGGGTGATGAGATAATCTATACAACAAACCCCCATGACATTCATTTATCTGTGTAACAAACCTGCACTTCCTCTGCATGTACCCTTGAACTTAAAATAAAAGTTATAAAAAAAGAAAGCAACAGTTTGAACACTTGTTGTGGTCTATTTTCTCATTCTTTACAATCACTCTAGAAAATAGCCACAGGCTTCCTGCAAGGCAGCCGCAGAATTTATTACTTGTGATATCTAAGTCATTCCTGGCTAATGCAAAATCTAATACAAAATCTAGTAGAATCAGTTGGTTACATCTATTTCTGTTCTGAGAATATAAATTTAGATACATAATGGAAGCAGAATAATTTGTAATCTCACTAATTAAGAATCCTAAGCAGCCCTTTTCCCTTCTGTGGTTTACAAGCCTTGCTCATAATTTTAATATTTTAAAATTAACAATAAAGTAACTTATTTGTGGTAAAGAATATTCATTATTTTTTTTTAGATAATACCATGAAAAACTTTCAAAAAAGTGAAGGGTCTAATTTACCTAACAATAATCTAATTTATATAATTTTTCATACTAATAGAATCGCAGAACAATCCAGTATTTGACTTTTTAGATTAAATGTGTGTCATAAATTAGCCAGGAAGATTTAAGAAAATATTGGATGTTTTCCTGTTTAAATTAGGCATCTTACATTTTTCAGAATCCTGCATAGAACTTATGAAATCATAAATGCTAAAGCAAACCCTAAGAGGCAGGAATTCATCTTCATCAAATTTGGATGCTTCTTTCTAAAAGTTCTTTACTCTTAAATGTCTGAAGACATGCATAGATTTTATTTTACTAATTTTTAATTATGTAGACAATAAATAAATATTCTTACTGATTACTTTTTCTCAGCATCTAACCCTTCTGATCTGTCCTGGATGGCCACGCCACTTATCTCTCTAAACTTTGTGCTTTTAATGTAGGAAAGAAAGGCAATAATCTCCCTTTTCATGGCTTGTCATATAATAAGCAAATAAAATGCTTAAAAATGAGCAGCTGAAGCAATTTATCTTGAATCAACAAGCGTCAGAGCAATAATGAGACTGGCTGCAGCCTACCTGACTTCTGAATTAGAATTTATAAGCCTTGTTACTGAGACACAAACTGGGGCCTTTCAATGCTATAACCTTTCTTGAAGCTCTTCCCTACAACCTTTAGCCAAAGGAAGCATGGACTGGGTCAGATCCCTGGTTGCAAGCCAGGTCTGGAACCACAGGCAGTAAGGAGAGGAGAAAATGTGGGCCCTGCAATGGGCTCTGAGGGAGAAGGAGAGGATCAACCCTATACTCTGAATCTAAGGGAAGACTGCTGTCCACACTCTGAAAGAGAATAATGATGGGATTACCCATATGGTTTGTTTTAGGGAGAAACCTGTTCTCCAAGCTCTTGGCCCTGAGAGATCTGGTCCTTATTCCTTGGACTTTGGCAAGTTCTGAGGAAGGTCTACTGCCTTCACACTGTGGATCTGTAGCAATTTTTTCCTGAAAACCCAGAGTTGTATCTTCATTGGTTAAAAAAAATTTATTATCTCAAAGACTGTTCTTCCCTGCGTAGCCAAGCTCAGCTTGGTTCAAGCTACAAGCAGCTGAGCTTCTTTGTGTCTATTCACTGTTCTTTTACTTGAGTGATCAAATATGTTCTCTCCAAGCCTACAATCCTGTCTTCTCAGGCTATATATTTTGTCCATGGAGGTCTTAATCTCAAGTCCACAGAACACTAGGGGGTTGGTGAAGTTTTATGGAAAAAAAAAATCTGTATTTTTACTTACATGTAACTGAAATTTTGCATTTTTTTCTACTTCGAATGCAAAGAACAAACTCGAGTAATATCATTAGTAACTATTGTATAGTTATAAAGAGAAACCACAGATATTTTTTCATACCACACCATATTCATTGCAGATATTTTTCTTTGGTTTGAGATGGAGTTTCACTATTGTCACCTAGGCTGGAGTGCAGTGGCACAATCTCAGCTCACTGCAACCTCCTCCTCCTGTGTTCAAGTGATTCTCCTGCCTCAGCCTTCCAAGTAGTTGGGATTACAGGCATCTGACACAATACCCATCTAATTTTTGTCTTTTTAGTAGATATGGGGTTTCGGCATTTTGACCAGGCTGGCCTCAAACTACTGACCTCAGGTGATCCACTCACCTCAGCCTCCCAAACTGCTGGGATTATAGGCATGAGCCACTGTGCCTGGCTCATTGCAGCTTTTTTTAGTTAACATTTATTTGCATCACTACTTGTATCTAAAGTAAGCTGTAGACCCAATCCTAGATCCAATGCTTTCACAAAGAAGCAAATATAATAAATACTATGAGACAAATGTGATCTTTGGGTGTTTGATAACTATATTTCAGTATAATTAATCTTCTTAGCAATCCTATGTATATTATTTTATTCAATAAAAACATATTTTTTAGCACTTATAGTATGCCAAGCTAGTCTGTGACACAAAAAAAGTTCAAGAATTCCTGCTTATGTCTGTGGTAGCCAAAGATTCGAATATATATTCAGAAAGATACTGTTGGTTAATAGCTAAAAGAAAATGGAGTAGAAATTCAGTGAACTGGAATAATAACAGTTTGGGCAGTTGTTAAGTCAGGTGAAGACTTCTGGAACCATGGGAGAAAGGTAAGGGAAACATTCTTATGGCCACAAGTATTTTTTTTTTCTTTTTTTAAATCGCAAGCGTAAGAAAACATAATTAATAACAAGGTGAGGTTACAGAAGAGAGAATTAATCTTAGGGAACTTGGAATATGGAATCTCCAAAGGCACTTGACTTGGGAGACAGAAGCCATACTGCTAAGTAAAAAAGACCAAGAACCTCTAGGGAATGAAAATGCAGGAAATTGTAGGAAGAGAAATTCCCAGATCTGTCAGGGCAAGGGAAGCCATTGGGGAAAGAAATGATAGAAATGGATGGAGAATGAGCCAGAGGAAGGAACTGGGCTGGGACAATGAGATTACGGTGATGTAAGGGACTTTTCTAGAATTAACAATGCTGGAATTTGAGCAACTCTGCTTCTATTATTTCCTCAATCGTTACTTCTGTCACACTGATAGTTAAATAACTTCTGTGACTTTATTCCTTGATTCTAAAAAAAATGAGGATAATGACAATGGTATTATAAGGGCAGATTAAGCAGTATACCATAGGCGATATTTTTCAGGCACATGGATCGAATTGAATAAACTATAAATCCCAACTTCTGGTCTCAGCTATACCAGGTAAAGAGCTAGCAAGTCATCACAACAGGGACAAAAAAAAAAAAAAAAAAAAAAAAAAAAAAAAAAAAAAAAAAAAAAAAAAAAAAAAAAAAAAAGGGACACTAGAGGAATTTGAAGTCTTTGCTATCTGTGGCTACAAACACTAAAATACATCCTGACTCCTAGCCTAATTGATATATTGATTCACTTTTTCTCTGTTTGATGACAAATTCTGGTTTTAAATAATTTTAGGATTTTAGGCTTCTCAGCTGCCTTTCCGATGAGAAGTATAAGTAGGACAGACAGGCAAGCAAGAAGAGAGCCCAGGCAATACCCCCAAAGTCACCAGTGTCCCCCATGGTCACAGAGAAATGAGAGAGGAGTCCCTGAAAGCCCCGGGTGTAATCTTTTCTGTCTGTCCTCTCTAGGGAATCATCCCAAGGTACTGTACTTTGGGGTTAAGGCTTTAGTCCCACTGTGGACTACCTGCTATTATGTTCAGTTTAGAGAAGGAGTTATGTATGGTTTTTTTCTCCCTAGAAAACTTAAGGTACAGAAGTTTTGTTTACAATGCACTTCTTAAGAGAGTTAGAACTTGGTGTCACTGTCACCATCTTTAATACAAATATTAAACATGCTTTGGCTGAAACTTTTTTTTTCTATTTTGAGCTTTGCTCCTTTTGATGTGGCTTTCTTGGAAAAGGAGAATGGGAGAGATGGGTATCATTTTCGAAGATGATGAAGAGTGTTAAAAAGGGGGACAAATGGAAATTTGTGTTGCAGATAGATGAGGAACCAACAAAAAAGGGTCCCAGGATCTGACACACGTTATCTCAAACTTAGTGTCCATCCACCACTGCTGACCCTTTTCCAACCTGACTCCACCCCTGAGGGACGCAGGTCAACCTTGACCAATGACTTTTAAGTACCATGGAGAATGGGGGGCAGACTTCAGCAGTAAAGAATAAAAGGCCACGGAGAGAAGCAGCCGCACATATCTGCTTCTGACACAGCTACAATCACCAGCAAGCTCTCAGACCTGACATCATGGTGCATTTTACTGCTGAGGAGAAGGTTGCCATCACTAGCCTGTGGAGCAAGATGAATGTGGAAGAGGCTGGAGGTGAAGCCTTGGGCAGGTAAGCATTGGTTCTCAATGCATGGGAGTGAAGGGTGAGTATTACTTTTGCAAGTTGATTGGGAAATTCCTCAGGATTTGTTAGCATCTCTAATTTTGTATCTGATATGGTATGGTGTCATTTTATAGACTCCTCGTTGTTTACCCCTGGACCCAGAGATTTTTTGACAACTTTGGAAATCTATCCTCTCCCTCTGCCATCCTGGGCAACCCCAAGGTCAAGGCCCATGGCAAGAAGGTGCTGACTTCCTTTGGAGATGCTATTAAAAACATGGACAACCTCAAGACCACTTTTGCTAAGCTAAGTGAGCTACACTGTGACAAGCTGCATGTGGATCCTGAGAACTTCAGGGTGAGTTCAGGCACGGGTGATGTGATGTTTTTGGCTTTATATATTGACATTAATTGAGGCTGAGAATCTTATTGGAAACATCAATAAAGATCTCAGAAGTCATATGTCTAACTTGATTTTAGAACAGCAGACTTCTAGTGGGCATGACCAAGGCTAACTTGATTCAGAGCTAGTGACAGTAAAGAGCTACTGGCAGCCTTAATGGGCTTAACTTTTCAGTAAATCTTGCGAGAACTTGATGTGTTTATCCTGGAGAATCATATTATAAAATTGTAGACTTGTGCAAGGAGAATGAAACTTTTGGTAGATGAAAGCCTGTTTCAAGGAAATAGAAATGCCTTATTTAAGTGGGTCATGATAACTGAGGTTTAGGAAGAGATGTTTGAAAAAAAATTAAAAGATTTTATCAAAGAAAAATAAGACAAATTTTCTAAAATATATTAAATTTCCCATCAATATTGTGACCAAGTGAAGGTTTGTTTCTGTATTTGTTACGGATTTTAAATTCCCACTGAGAACTCTTGTAGTACTAACATTCTAAGTTTACAGAAATTAGATAACTGGTTAAAAAAAAAATACTGGTGAAATGGGGAGAGAGGGTGAGGGTATAGGTAGGTAGAATGTTGAATGTAGGGCTCATAAAAACAAAATTGAACCCAAGCTCATCTGAATTTTTTGGGTAGGCACAAACCTTGGAACAGTTTGAGGTCAGGGTTGTCAAGGCATGTAGGTATAAAGCCTTTTTTTCAGTCAATTGTTTTAGGAAAATTGTATTTAATATGCTTATGTGTTATTTTGTCTTTTGCCTAACAGCTCCTAGGTAATGTGATGGTGATTATTCTGGCTACTCACTTTGGCAAGGAATTCACTCCCGAAGTGCAGGCTGCCTGGCAGAAGCTGGTGTCTGCTGTGGCCATTGCCCTGGGCCACAAGTACCACTGAGTTATCTTCCAGTTTGCCGGTGTTCCTGTGACCCTGACACCCTCCTTCTGCACTTGAATACTGGGCCTGGCCTTGAGAGGAAGGCTTCTGTTTAATAAAGTACATTTTCTTCAGTAATCAAAAATCGTAACTTTATATTCTCCATCTTGTACTGTTGTGTTAGAGGAGAAGTGTTCATGGGCTGAGGAATGGGGAGAAACATAGGAAGAATCAAGAACTTCCTTTAGAAATGTATGAGGGCTTGTAAAATTAATGTGGATGTTATGGGAGAATTCCAGGATTCCAAGGAGGATGACAAGATGGAAAAAATCTTTATAGGGGTGGGAAAATGGTTAAGTGGGCAGAGACTCCTAGGCAGTTTTTACTGCACAGGGTAAAGAAGGAGGTGTTAGTGGTACCTGAGAAAGCAGATTTGTGGTACATGTCACTTTTCATTAAAAAAAATAAATCATAGTTATCCAAGATGTAAGCTAGAATTACTGTTTTAATTTACTCTTATTTACATTTAGAAAAAGCCAGCTTGTCACATGTTTTATGAAATTGATTTGGAGATAAGATGAGTTGAGTGTGTATCAACAGTAGCCTGCACTTTCCTGAAGGATTCCATTGTCTCAAGGGTTAGCCAAGGCTAAGACACACAATATCATTGTGCATTATCTTCTGATAGAATGTAACATGCACTAAAATAAAGTTAGAGTTAGGACCTAAGTGGGAACTTTTTTGAGGGTGTGATGAAAATTTTATGTATGAGATATAATGCTAATAAAGGCTTAAGTTCTAAAATCAGCAAGCTAGGGCTTGGTGACTTGCATGATATGGGCTCTCTGGAAGTAGAAGAGAGAGTAAGACATAGGTAGAGGACTAGGAAAGACCAGATAGTCCAGGGCCTGGCTACAAAAATACAATCTTTTACTATGCTATTGCAATACTAAACAGTAAGTATTAGGATGTTAAGTGACTCAGGAAATAATATTTTCAGAAAAAGTAATCTGCTTATGTACACAAAATGGATCCAAGTTTGCAAATAAAGTAATATATGCATGATGATTCAAGGCAACAGATACAATGGTTCAAACCCAAGAGGAGCAGTGAGGTCTGTGGAATGTGAAGGATGGACAAAGGTGGAGTGAGGAAGACATGGTATTCGATTGACTGTGGGGGATGAGAAGGAAGAAGGAGGTGATAAATGACTGAAAGCTCCCAGCTGTGTGAAGATAACAGGAGGGAACCATGCACTGACCGGGGGACCCTCATGTATGAAGGGTAGAGGAGTGTTAACTGATTCACTTTTGAGGAAGTGCTAGATTGCTCAGGGAGTTTTTTTTTTTTTTTTTTTTTGAGATGGAGTTTCGCTCTTGTTGCCCAGGCTGGAGTGCAATGGCGGGATCTCGGCTCACCGCAACCTCCGCCTCCTGGGTTCAGGCAATTCTCCTGCCTCAGCCTCCTGAGTAGCTGGGATTACAGGCACGTGCCACCATGCCCAGCTAATGTTTTGTATTTTTAGTAGAGACGGGGTTTCACCATGTTGACCAGGATGGTCTCGATCTCTTGACCTCGTGATCCACCCACCTCGGCCTCCCAAAGTGCTGGGATTATAGGCGTGAGCCACCGCGCCCGGCCTTGCTCAGGTAGTTTTAACCTTCAGATCTTTTGTCTTTCTTATCAAGACTTGAGACCTTTACAGTTTCCAAGTTAGAGTGTTGTATTTTGGCAAATATAACTTGATTAGTCATTTTATTGCCCCCACATATCTGTCAGACTTTGCCCTGTGAATTACTTTTTAATTTGGCTGTGTATATCCAGAACATGGAAGAGAGAAAAATAATTATTGTAGTTGCAGGCTATCAACAACATAGGTCTCTCTGAGCTCTACAAACGTTTCGATACGCCCATAAACAGAATAAAGAGGGATTATTCATGGCATTAAATATTTTCACCTTGTCAGTCAGTTAACAAACGAGAGCAATGTGCATTTTTTGATACATAATATTTGTACGTATTTATGGGGTACATGTGATACATGCATAGAATGTGTAATGATTAGATATTTAGAATATCCATTGTTTTGAGCATTTATTATTTCTGTGTTGAGAAAATTTCAAGTCCTCATTTCTAGTCATTTTCAAATATATAATAAATAGTAATTATAGTCACCCTACTCAAATACTGGACATTAGGCTTACTCCTTCTATTAACTGTGTTTTTACCTGTTAACCAACATCTCTTAAATCCCCTGCTATACACACTTATACTTTTTCCAGCCTCTGATAACTATCATTCTACCACCATCAGACTCACTTTTTTAGCTCCCACAGATGAATAAAAACATGTGATATTTAACTTTCTGTGTCTGGTTTATTTTATTATCTATCTCCTTGGCATACTAAGAGTTTGTTTTTGTTCTGCTTCAGAGCTTTGAATTAACATAATGACCTCTAGTTACATCTGTGTTGCAACAAATGTCAAGATTTCATTATTTTTCATGGCAAAATAGTACTGTGCAAAGATATCAAATTTTTTATCCATTCACCTGTTGATAGACACTTAAGTTGATGTCAAACCTTAACTATTGTGAATAGGGTTCAATAAACGTGGGTGTAATGTATCCATTGGATATATTGGTTTCCTTTCTTTTGGATAAATATTAACTAGTGAGATTGCTGGATTGTATGATAGTTCTATTTTTAGTTTATTGAGAAAACTTCCTACTGTTTTCCATAACGGCTGTACTATTTTACATTCCCACCAACAGTGTGTAAGAAAGAATTCCCTTTTCTCCTTATCCTCACAAGCATCTGCTATTTTTTGTCTTTTTGATAAGAGCCATTTTAACTAGGGTAAGTAGATATCTCATTGCAGTTTTGATTCGTATTTCCCTAATGATTGGGATGTTGAGCATTTTTTTTCATATACTTGTTGGCCATTTGCATGTCTTCTTTTGAGAAATGCTTATTCAGAATTAATCTTTGCTCAGGTGTAGGCAAAGACTTTATAGCTAGAACACCAAAAGCGCAGGCAGCAAAAACAAAAATAGACAAACTTGTTTCCATTTATTTGTGTCTTATATGAGTACTTTCAGCAGTATTTTGCAGTTTTGCTTGTAGACGTTTTTCACCTCCTCGGTTAGGTATATGTTCCTAAATTTTTTGTTTGTTTGTTTGTTTTATTTTGTTTTGTTTTTGCAGCTATTGTAAAAGGAGTTGAGTTCTTGATTTTATTCTCAGCTTGATCATTTTTGGTATATAAGAGAGCAACTGATTGGTGTACATTAAGTTTGTATCCAAAATCTTTGCTGAATTATTTTATCAGTTCTGGGAGGTTTTGGATGAGTCTTTAGGGTTTTCTATGTACATAATCATATCATCAGCAAACAGCGACAGTTTGATTTCCTCTTTCATGATTTGGATGCACTTTATTTCCTACTCTTGTCTGATTGCCCTGGCTAGGACTTCCAGTAATATGTTAAAGAGAAGTAATGAGAGTGGGTGTCCTTGTCTTGTTCCAGTTCTCAGAGGGAATAGTTTTAACTTTTTCCCATTCCATATAATGTTGGCTGTGTGTTTGCCATAGCTGGCTTTTATTACATTGAGGTATATCCTTTGTACACGGATTTTGCTGGGAGTTTTTATCATAAAGGGATGTTGAATTTTGTTGAATACAGTTTCTGTGGCTACGGAGATAATCAAGTGATTTTTGTTTCTAATTCTTTTTATGTGGTATATCACATTTATTTATTATTTATCTTTTCAAAGAATGAGCTTATTATTTCATTTACCGTTTTTTTTTTTGGAACTCAAGACCAACCTGGCCAACATTCTGAAACATCTCCTCTACAGAAATACAAAAATTAGCCAAGTATGATGGCAAGTGCCTGTAATCCCAACTACTCCAGAGGCTGAGGTGGGAGAATTGCTTGAACCTGGAAGGTGGGAGTTGCAGTGAGCTGAACACACTACTGCACTCTAGCCTGGGCGACAGAATGAGACTCTGTCTTAGAAAAAAAAAAAAAGATTCACTTGTTTAGGCCTTAGAGGGCTTGGTTTCTGAGACATCCTCCAAGGTCAGGTTCTACAAGTGGTACCCAATCATATTGCCAGATATGGTCAAGCATCTGTACACAGGCATCTCACAGATCCCCTATCTTAAGGAGAGCCTAATTTGGGTTCCCCTCAGTCCCTGTAACCAGTACTAAGTCTTTCCCACCCACCCTTAGATTGAGAGAAGTCCTTTATTATTATGTCAGTAACTGGAAGATATTGATATTTTGAGGAATCTTTTTTTTTCTTTCTTCTTCAACTTTTATTCTAACTTCCAAGGAACAAGTGCAGCATGTGCAGCTTTGTCACATGGGTCAACATGTACCTTTCTGTTCTTTTAGCCATCTCCAACTTTGAGCAGATATATGCTTTACCCAAGATTATGAAACCTGGAAGGATTTTACCAATATTATTATAGTTTCTATCAACTTGATAGGCTGGGGAAGATAGAGGTCCCCTGTAAAAATCCAGATTTCCAGAGCTTTTGACTTCATAATCTAGCAAGGTCATGGATCACTTTCAGAGAAAAAAATAAAAAAGCAAACCAATCCCACCAAAAAATAAAAATGCAAAACAAAAAATTAAAAAAAAAATAACATGAATACCTCCTGCCATGTTAAGTAGCCAATATGTCAGAAATAGCACTGAGTTAGAGAGACAAATGTCTAAAGTACAGTGATATCCCAGCTGTCATAATGTGTAAGCTGTTAGTCAATAAAAACATCCCTGCCTCTTTAGAGTTGTTTTCCATGCAAACACGTCTTATGTCTTAGAATACCATTCCTTGAGAAGTGAACCCAGCATTTATACATGATAATTCTAATCCACAGTAGCTGCCATAGAACATTCTACCATCATCTTTACAAACCACAGAAGAGCTATTCCAAAACCGTGGGTCATCAGCCACCACATACGCTTATCCAGTGATAAATACACATCATCTGGTGTATACATATATACCTGAACATGAAAACAAATGCTTTTGCTGAGATGAGGCAGATTTGCTTTATTTCAAATAGGTACAGATAAGTAGATATAGAGGCAAGGATTCAGTCTATATTACATTAAAGAACATTAATCTATTCCTGCACTTAAACTGTTGCTTCATAAGAATTGTTTTCACTGCACTATTGAGAACTGAAGAGATAATGGCCAAACCCACAGAGAGGATATTCAAAGATAAGTATAGCACTTCTTTAAAAATTAATGCTTACTAAAAGAGACTAAAACTTGTCCCATCAAAAATCCTGGACCTATGCCTAAAACGCATTTCACAATCCCCAAACTTTACAAAAGTTAGAACATGCTTTAATTTTAATCTTCCGGGCCTTGCTGGAACTAGAGAAGAAGAAGGTAAAACAGGCTGACAGAGAATTCCTGTTATATTCTGTGGTGGGAGAAAGAAACTAGCAAAAGGAAAGAATAGAGAAAAATTTGAATGATTGAACCAAAATAGGGCAAAGGCTCTAAAAAAAATTAAGCTGCAGTATCCTCTTAGGGGCCCCTTCCCCATACTATCTCAGTGCAAATATCTGCCTGAAACTGTCCCTGTCTAAACTCCACCCATGGGTTGGCCAGCCTTGCCTTGACCAA
>NW_016107685.1:2161630-2164918 GCF_001604975.1 Cebus imitator
CAGATACCACTGAGGCCCCATGCCCATGATGCAGAGCTTTCAAGGAGAGGCTTTATTCTGCAAGCAACAAAAATAATAAAACTATTCTGCTTAGAGATCACACATGATTGTCTTCAGTTATTTTCTTTTCGTCTGTCTTTTGAATATATAAGCCACGAAGGATTTATGTTGAGGAATGTGTGTATTTGTATGTGTACATACCTGTGTGTATTTGTGTCATGTGTATGCTCCTCATTTATTTTTACATGAGATGTGGGTTTTGATGAGCAAATAAAAAAAAAAACTAGGCAATATAGTAACTTGTACATGGGAGTTCTGCAAGTGGGAGGAAAATGCGGAGGAGAAATCTGGTGGGAAGAAAGACCTCTATAGGACAGGACTCTTCAGAAACAGGTGGTTTGGTAGAGATCGGGAAAAGTTCAATGCAGACCTGGGGGCTGGATTGCAGTATAGCGGCAAGGAAGGGTCTTAATGAAAAAAAGGTTTCCCTGTTTTAGGAGATGAAGGTTTAGCCAGGGACAGCAGTTTTATTTTATTAGGGCTGTACTATTTCTAGTAGCATCTGGCTTTTCATAGCCCTTGTGAGGCTCTTTGGGGTACTTCAGGTGTTAGAGATCAGAGCAGGAAACAGATTTTTTTTTTCTTTTCATTAACCATGGTGAAGTCATCCTTACTTTACAAAGGAACTTTTTGTTTTAAGGGTTCCATACTTATGGAAGCGAAACTAATCCCATGCCCTCAAGTTTGCAGACTGGTCATAGCATTTCAAGGAAGAGAATGCATTGTAAGCTTCTGGGGGAGATGGGGACTTAGGTGAAGGAAATGAGCCAGCAGAGGCTCACAAGTCAGCATCAGTGTGTCATGTCTGAGCAACAGACCAGCACTGTCCAATGAAAATGTAGTCTGAAAAGTCTGTATAACCTTAACTGAGAAGACAGATTCACTGAAATTCTTATATAGTTGAAAGTTAATGCATGTTTGTAAGCAAGCATTTAGTTTAATGTGATGAGGTTATGAACTTAATGCCTGTGTCTCCAGAAAAGCCACATGCTGATGCCCCAACTCCTAATTGGCCCCATTTGTAGGGGAGGCTTTCGAAAAGTAATTAGGTTTAGATGAACTCATGAGAGCATATCCCCATGATATAATTATTTTCCTCATCAGAAGCAGAGACACTTTTCTCTCTGCCATTTCCCTTTCCTCCCTATGAGGACACAGTGAGAAGTCTGTCATCTGCAATCCATGAAGAGAACCCTAACCACAAATCAGCCTTCAGAAATGTGAGAAAAAATTCTGTTGTTGAAGCCATCCAGTGTATGGAATTTTGTTACAGCACTTTGCACTGAGTAAGGCAGATGAAGAAGGAGAAAAAAATAAGCTTGGATGTTGAGTGGATTAGAAACCATGTTTATCTCAGGTTTACAAATCTCCACTGGTTCCCTATGTTTCTGTATAAAATACCTATTCTACCACTCTCATCTATAAGGCCCAAATAGTGAGCCTACGCCCTTCTTTCTAACTTTGATTTCACTAATTTTTTTCTTCAATATACTTTAGTCTTGTAATGTCTTTACATACATTGAAATGTCAAGTTCTGCCTTTATTTTTCTTTCTACCTTTTCCTCAGCCTCAGAGTTTTGCACATGCCCTTCCTTCTTTCAGGAACTTCTTTCTCCAAACATCTTCTGCCTGGCTCCATCATGTCATAAAGTTCCCACGTCAAATGCAGTCACTCACTCCCATTTCACAATTCACATTTTTTTTTAAAGTGAAAGCAAGTTTATAAAAAAGTGAAAGAATAAATGAATAGCAACTTCCTAAGCAGAGGAGCCCCAAGGGTTATTTTTAGATATTATGCTAAGAGGGGGGAGATTATTTATGCCGCACATTTATAGGCCATAAAAATGAACTTCCTGATGTTGACATGGCATTGCTTTTGCTTTTAATTTTATTTTATTTCATTTTAATTTCCAAGGTACATGTGCAGGAGGTATAGGCTTATTACATGGGTAAATGCATATCTTTCTGGCCCTTTAGCCATCTCTATCAATGAGCAGATATAAGCTTTACACAGGATCATGAAGGCTGAAAGGATTTCACCAATATTATTATAATTTCAATCAACCTAATAGCTTAGGTGAAAACTAATTTGAAGATACAGCTCGCATCCCATAAGCCAGATTTCAACAGCTTCTGGCATCATAATCAGGCAAGGTCTGAGATCATGTTTCACTTTCAGAGAAAAACAAAAACAAACTAACCTAAAACAAAACGTAACAAAATAACAGCATAAATACATCCTGCCATGTTAAGGGTCCAATATGTCAGAAAGAGAACTGAGTCAGAGATAAAGCTGTCTCAAGTAAAGTGATATTTGAGTTGTCATAGCGTGTGGACTATTAGTCAATAAAAACAGCCCCTGTCTCTTTACAGTGTTTTGCATTCACATGTATTTCTTACATATTAGAATAAGATTCCCTGGGAAGTGAACCTAGCTTTTATGCATGATAATTAATTCTAATCCACAGTACCTGCCAAAAAACATTCCACCATCACCTTTACAAAACACAAGAGCTACACCAAAACCCTGGACATCATCCAGCACATAGACTTATCCAGTGATAAATACACATCATCTGGTGTATACATATACACCTGAACATGGGAACAAATATGTTTGCTGAGATGAGGCAGACACGATTTACTTGAAACAAGTACAGATAAATAGATATTGAGGTAAGGATTCAGTCTTACATTACATTAAATAACATTAATCTATTCCTGCACTGAAACTGTTGCTTTATAGGAATTGTTTTCACTGCACTATTGAGAACTGAAGAGATAATGGCCAAACCCGCAGAGAGGATATTCAAAGATAAGTATAGCACTTCTTTAAAAACCAATGCTTACTAAAAGAGACTAAAACTTGTCCCATCAAAAATCCTGGACCTATGCCTAAAACACATTTCACAATCCCCAAACTTTACAAAAGTTAGAACATGCTTTAATTTTAATCTTCCGGGCCTCGCTGGAACTAGAGAAGAAGAAGGTAAAACAGGCTGACAGAGAATTCCTGGTATATTCTGTGGTGGGAGAAAGAAACTAGCAAAAGGAAAGAATAGAGAAAAATTTGAATGATTGAACCAAAATAGGGCAAAGGCTCTAAAAAAACTAAGCTGCAGTATCCTCTTATGGGCCCCTTCCCCATACTATCTCAGTGCAAATATCTGCCTGAAACTGTCCCTGTCTAAACTCCACCCATGGGTTGGCCAGCCTTGCCTTGACCAA
>NW_016107685.1:2166523-2175638 GCF_001604975.1 Cebus imitator
CAGATACCACTGAGGCCCCATGCCCATGATGCAGAGCTTTCAAGGAGAGGCTTTATTCTGCAAGCAACAAAAATAATAAAACTATTCTGCTTAGATATCACACATGATTGTCTTCAGTTATTTTTCTTTGTCCTTTAAAATATATGAGCCACAAAGGGTTTATGTTGATGAATGTGTGTACATGTGTTTCTGCATGCCTATGTGTGTTTGTGGTGTGTGCATCCTCCTTATTTATTTTTACATGAGATGTGGGTTTTGATGAGCAAATAAAATAATTAAGCAATACAGAAACTTGTAGATGGGAGTCCAGCAAGCAGGAGGAAAAGGTGTAGAAGAAATCTGGTAGGAAGAAAGACCTCTATAGAACAGGACTCTTCAGAAACAGGTGGTTTGGGAGAGATGGGGAAATGTTTAGTGAAGACCTGGGTGCTGGATTGCAGCAGAGTAGTAAGGATGGTTCTTAATGAAGGGAAAGTGTCCCAGGCTTTGGGAGGTCACTGTTTAGGCAGGGATAGCAGTTTTATTTTATAGGGGCTATATTGTTTCTAATGGCATCTGGCTTTATACAGTCCCTATGCATGCCTAAGAAAGTGAAATTAATTCCATGCCCTCGGGTGTGCAGTCTGGTTACAGCATTTCAAGGAAAGGACCTCGTTGTAAGTTTCAGGGGGTGGGGATTTAGATGAAAGAAATGAATTTGCAGAAGCTCACAAGTCAGCATCAGCGTGTCATGTCTGAGCAACAGACTAGCACTGTGAGATCAAAATGTAGTGGGAAGAATTTGTACAACATTAATTGGAAGGCATTCTGAATAGAATTTTTGCATAGTTGAATGTTAGTGCATGTTTATAAGTATGAGCTCATTGTGGTGCCACTTCTTTTTCTTCATATCATTGATCTCTGCTCTTAAAGATAATCTTTCTGGTTTTGCATCCAACTCTGTTTGTCACTACAAACTTCCCTCATGTTCCTAAGTAAAAGAGATAACTGCCTCTCAACTATATCAAGTAGACTAAAATATTGTGTCTCTAATATCAGAAATTCAGCTTGAATATATTGCATTGAACTCTTTGAAATTTAGAGTCTCTTTGAAGTACACATGGGGATAATTTCCTAAACTTTATTTCTTGTAAGGATTTATGTCAGGGGGAATACACAAACTAGCATCCTGAACCTGTAAGTAGGAGGACAATAAGCTTTAAGATAAGAATATAAAATAAACTGTTATTCTCTCTCCTGGTGGAAGTGTGCACTGTCTATTCTTGAAATGGCTTGTTTGAGATGCATGAGACGTGCAGCACGTGAGACACAGGCAGCAGCCTGTGGAATATTGTCAGTGAAGAATGTCTCTGTCTGATTAGATATAAAGACAAGTCAAACACAGCATTAGACTGTAGATCAAGCATGTGCCACACACAGATGACTTGATGTCCAGCACTGGCCATGGATTCTTCGTCTAGCCTCTTGACTGAACAGAGCAGCACCGTTCTCCCCCAACACTAAAACATCTGTATGTGTTTTGTAGATACATAGAATTTGACACGAATTATTGTTCAGTGATTCAGAGGAAATCTCCTTTGCTCAGATAAGTGCACTGACTACTAAATGGATTAAAAAACACTGAAAACCCAGTTTTCTCCTTACTTCCCTAGTTTGTTTCTTATTCTGCTTTCTTCCAAATGGATGCTGGATAGAGGTGTTTATTTCCATTCTAAAAAGGAATGAACTTGTGTACTCAATGTAGTCTTAAGAGAATTGAAAACCAAGAAAGGGTGTGGTTTCTTCCACATAAAGCCTGTATGAATAACATGCTGTCATATTGTCACAGCTCCTGACCCAGGAATTGATGGCTAACATACTCATGATTCTTATCCTTTTCAGTTCTAACTTATTCCTATTTGTCAGCAGGTTATTAGGGGTCAGTGGTGATGAAGACCTTGAGATATAAACTGCACATGGTAGAGGTAGTGGGGAAAAATGAATGGGAAAGAAGAGAAGTTTCAAATTAAGCCTGAACAGCAAAGTCCCCTTGAGAGGCAACCCAGATGTTATCAGAAACTCAAATGTCCATCTTGCAAAACTTCTCTTGCTTAGAACCCACCCTTGGAGTCACAACCTACCCTTGACCAATAGATTCATTTCACTGGGAGAGGCAAAGGGCTGGGGTCCAAAGAGGAGAAGTAAAAAGCCACACATGAAGCAGCAGTGCAGACATGCTTCTGGCTCATCTGTGATCACCAGGAAACTCCCAGACCTGACACCGTGGTGCATTTCACTGCTGATGAAAGGGCTGCTGCCACTAGCCTATGGAGCAAGGTTGATGTGAAAAGGCTGGAGGTGAGATTCTGGGCAGGTAGCTACTAGAAGCCAGAGCAAGGTGCAGAAAGGCAAAAGTGTTCCTGAAAGAGGGATTAGCCAGTTGTCTTACATATTCTGACTTTGCATCTGTCCTTGGACTATGACTATCCCACAGTCTCCTGGTTGTCTACCCATGGATTCAGAGGCACTTTGAAAGTTTTGGCAATCTGAGCTCTGACTGTGTAATAACGGCAACCCCAAAGTCAAGGCACATGCAAGAAGGTGCTGATCTCCTTCAGAAAAGCTGTTATGCTCATGGATGACCTCAAAGGCACCTTTGCTATGCTGAGTGAGCTGCACTGTAACAAGCTACACATGGACCCTGAGAACTTCCTGGTGAGTTCTAATCACACTCATGCTTTCTTCTTTCCCTTTAAATATTTGCACGATGGCTACTTTTGAAAGCAGAGGTGGCTTTCTCTTGTGCTATGAGTCGGCTGTGGGATATGATATTTCAGTGATGGGATCGATTTTGAGGGTTATGTTGGTCTAAATAACATACGTAAAATTTGGTAAAGCAAGGACTACGAATAGTGGAAGGCCACTTACCATTTGATAGCTCTGAAAAACGCATCTTATAAAAAAATTCTGGCCAGAATTGAAATGACTGTGGATGAGGGAACAAAAGTTGAGGTAGAGAAAATAACATCTTGCCTTTGGTCACTGAAATTTTCTGTGAAAATTAATAGACACTTTCCTGCATAGTCCTGGAGACTAGAAAAAGATGAACAGAGTAATGGGAAGTTTTTTAAAAAAAGATTATTTCCCTCTAAATGATGATAATATGCTTTTGTACACATGGTGCAGGATTTTTTGTTATGAGTGTTTGCGAAAATTGTATGTGTGTGATAACTGGGGACTTACCCTATCCCTTACTGTTCCTTGAAGTACTATTATCCTACTTTTTAAAAGGATGGAGTCTTTTAAAAAGTGAAACAATTAATAACAATGTGCTGTGGTAATGACTTGGCATAGCAAGTAAGAGAAGGATAGGACACAATGGAAGGTGCAGAGCTGGGAGTCATATTGAAGCTGATGTCTAGCCCATAATGATATACTTACCTTTGTGAGAATAAGACTCTGGGAGTTGCTCAAACTCTTGTCAAAAAGAAAGTACGTGTTGTATTTATTTATTGCAAGTCCAGCTTGAGGCCTATTATTCACTATGTACCATTTCCTTTTTATCTTCACTCCCTCCCTTGCTCTTAGGCAACGTGATATTGATGGTTTTGGCAACGCACTTCAGCAAGGAATTTACCCTACAGATACATGCTTCCGGGCAAAGACCAACAAATGCTGTGGCCTACAATTATCACTGAGCTCCCCGTCCACTGTGTTTGTACCTACTGGTCCACTATGTTTGTACCCATGTCCTAAAAGCTCATCTCCTTTAGATGGAGGATGTTGGGGAGGTCCTGCATGATAAAAATAAAATAAAGAAATGTGCTCTCTAAGAAATATCATTATATATTTTTTCTGTCTTTATGTTTTACGTTGATTCAGCCAAAAGGGTGAACCATTTCTGATGGAAATGGGAACATTGGAGAATGAGAGTTTAAGAATAGAGAAGAGACTTTCTTGCAATCCTGAAAGGTAAGAGAGAACTTGTGGGTGGATTTAGTGGGGTAGCTACTCCTGCGAAGGGGAGGTCATCTCTAGAATAAGACAATGTCTTTAAAGAAAGGGAGGGGAATGCAGGTACTCTTGAAAGATTTAAGAGTATTGTTCATAGTGTGTAAAGATATGTTAGGACTCAAATTAAAAATTCTGTATAGGTTATTATTTGTATGAACTCAGGATATAGCTCATTTGGTGACTGTAGTTCACTTCTACTTATTTTAAACAACATATTTTTATCATTTATAATGCAGTGGGATGGGGCTTCCTAGAGATCAATTAAGGGCCAAACCTTGAATTTTTTCATCTTCAATGATATTAATAGAGAATTATCTCTAAGCCATGTGAAATAGCTGTCTTGGTTTTCATCAGTACTTCATCTGCTACTTCTGCAACCTGAAACAGGTTTATAATTCCATTAAGCTGTAGATATATTAGATATATCGTATATATTTTTTAAAGGATTTTTGAAAGAACTAATTTAATTGATACCTATAAAGTCAGTATTACACTACCCAGTAAATAATCAATCTCTTCACAGCTCTCTGTTTTTATAATTACACCTAAGTTTTATTGTTTTTAGTGGTAGTGATTTTATTCTTTCTATTTATCTGTATACATGTGTGCATTCATAAATATATACAATTTTTATAATTAAAAAAATTATTGGCAATCAATATTGAAAACAACTGATTTTTAGTGAAGACAAAAGTATGTTTATGTGAGTAAAAGCAGTTTAAAAGGCTGAGATTTATGAATCAACATGTTAGGTTAAATTGATAGAAGAGAATACGGGTGTTTAATGGAGGCAGGGTGATATAAAATTAGGGAAATTGGATGCGGAGACCAGATGAAGCAAGAAAAATAACTATTGTTTGGAGCAAAAGATCACTAAAGTTTCTGGCATGTGAGAGTGACATAATAAATAGAGAAATTCAGGAAAATTGATTCACATGGATATATATAGAACTGATTAGACAAAGCCTAACTTGGATATAGTGAGAGGAGCTTGCTGTGATTATATTGTGTTGGATAAAGAACTGAAGTTGATGGAAACAATGAAATTAAGTAAAAAATTGAGTAAGAGACCATTGTGGCAGTGATTCCACAGAACTGGAAAACATTGTGAACAGAGAGTCAGAGATGGCAGCTAAAATCCCTGTCTGTGAATGAAAAGAAGGAAATCTACTGACAGAAAAGAAAATGCCTATAGGCCCCTTGTTTGGATCTGGCAATGAACATAGCCATTCTGTGGCAATCGTGTCAAACTCCCGTACTCAAATCCTTAGGAAGTATGTAGCAACCTCAAACTGACTCAAGAAATAGGTTTTAGAGGACATAATATTGTTTCTTCTCCAATTTCAGTAATCCTAAAACCTCTTTCTCAAAGTATTTCCTACATGGGTCCACCCCAAAGAGCTCACCTCTCCTTACCTCTTGAGTGGGAGCACATAGATAGGCAGTGCTACCATCTAACAGCTTCTGAAATTCCTTTGTCATGTTTTTGAGTCCCCACTAATAACCCACAAAGCAGAATAAATAAGAGTTGCTTATGCACAATAATCACTCAGTTACTGTTTTGCAGCATACATAAATTAAGCACATTCTTTGAATAATTACTGTGTTCAAGTAACCACACTTTAAACTCTCATACTTGTGCTATCCTCTGCCCTTCTAAATCTCACTCTGTATTTTAAATTAAGAGAAGAGGGCTCAATTTTCAGTGTTACTTATTGTTCATTTTTTGCTGAGCAGTTTTCACATTCACCCTTACTGGAAAACACATAAGTACACATCTTGACACAGGAAAAATATACCAAAGTGACATGAAGCATGAATGCTTGAGCATGTAGTCATATAAAACCTTATAGCAATGTAAACATTCTCTGATACACACATACAGATGTGTGTATGTATCTATACAAGTTCCTATGCTCCATGCACAAACATCCCATGCACACACATCCCATGCACACATAAGAACACACACTGTTACAGACGCATACTTGAATGCACTGACAAAATTACCCCAGTCAGTGTAGAGAATTTGGATTTCTGCACTGGACTCCGTTAGCTTGTGCATGCTGTTCGTTTACTCTGGGTGATGCCTTTCCCTCATTTTGCCCTGTCTATCTTGTACTCATACTTTAAGTCTTAAATGTCATCTCAACTAAGAAGCTATTTTTTAAAAAATTTTAACTGGGTTGAAAAACCTCTACATAAACTCTGCTACAATTATGGCCTCTTTCTTATCATAATATTTAGCACTTTTCCTACTAATGTACTTAATCTGCTCATTGTGTATTCCTACCACTAAATTTTCACCTCTTTTATGGTAGAGACATTTTCTTGGAAACTCTTATTTCCCTAGTATTTGAAGATAAAAATGATTAAATTATCCAAAAGTTAAATTTCTCTTTTCTATGTTATGAGTATTACACTATCTCTAGGAAAGTTTGTTTGAGACCTAAACTGAGGAACCATTGGTTCAAAAATTACTGTGATAACTTAGTATTTGTAGGTCATGAGCTTCCTTCCTCTGCCTCTATAAGGTTATTCCCTCAGTCTTTCTTACTATAGTTTGATTAGTCAACAAGTATGTATCATGCATTTTTTTCACATCAGAAATTTGTACACTAATAAGACATAGTATCAGAAATCAGTTTATTATCAGTTAGAGTCCATCAAGGAAAGCACAAACCATTATCAGTTACTTCAACCTATAATTAAACACAGCTATTGTGGGGCGTGGTGGCTCACGCCTGTAATCCAGCCCTTGGGGAGGCCGAGGTGGATGGATCACGATGTCAGAAGATCAAGACCATACTGGCTAATACAGTGAAACTTCATCTCTACTAAAAATACAAAGAATTCGCTGGGTGTGGTGGTGTGTGCCTATAGTCCCAGCTAATCAGGAGGCTAAGGCAGGAGAATTGCTTGAACCTGAAAGGTGGAGGTTGCAGTGAGCCAAGATCGGGCCACTGCACTCCAGCCTGGGTGACGGAGCAGAGCAAGACTCTGTCTCAAAAAAAAGAAAAAAAAGAAAAAGAAAAAGAAAAACATGAAACAGCTCTTAATAATTGGTTATGCTTGTATTGGAAGAGCTGAAATTTGAAACAAAGGACAGCACAGAAATCTGGATGTTAGCAACATCAGAAAGCTTCTTCTACCATTAGGCCTACAAGGACAGAAGGAGAAAATGTTTATATCATCAGAGTTCAGAACCAGAGGTCTTCTGGATTCAGTGAGATACTGGGGGCTCCTTGGAGAGAGCCAGGACTAATGGGGGCATCAAAATATCAACCATAAAAAAGATTGTCTGCTGTAGGAGATCCCTTCAGGGAGAGGAAGAGACAAAGAGGAGGCCAGAAATAATCTTGCTTATGCTTTCCCTCACCCGGTGTTTACCACTGCAGAATGTACATGGGACCCAAAGGGTGAGGAATCCTGGGAAGTGTCAATTCCTCAAATGCAGAGAACACTTGGGGAAGGATGAGAAATAAATCTTAAAGCAGAATGGTAATTTAGAGAAGAAAACTAAGCTGTGTCCAGTAAATGAATAATTTTAGCATGTAATGATTATTGCAATGATTAATGTATTAATAAGATAATATGAAAACACAGAATTCAAAGAGCAGTGAACTGAGATTAGAATCATGAAGAGCACTGGCATTTAAGACACAAATAACAATAAAAATAATTCCACTTACACTTATAATGTGTCTCCTATGCATTGTTCTGTGCATAGAATATATCATCTCAATATTCATTATCTAAAAATGATAAATTAGGTACAAAGCTCAAATAATTTATTTTTTCAGGTTAACAAGAATGGAATTTTTTTCTTTTGGGGGGGGGATGGAGTTTCACTCTTGTTGCCCAGGCTGGAGTGCAATGGTAAGATCAAGGCTCACTGCAACCTCCGCCTCCCAGGTTCAAGCAATTCTCCTGCCTCAGCCTCCCAAGTAGCTGGGATTACAGGCATGTGCCACCACACCCGGCTAATTTGGTATTTTTAGTAGAGATGGGGTTTCGCCAAGCTGATCTCCAACTCCTGACATCAGATGATCTCAGCCTCTGAAAGTGCTGGGATTGCAGGCATGAGCCACTGCACCCGGTCAAGAATGTGAATTTTGTAGAAGGATATAACCCGAATTTCTCTGACCATAGAGTCCTTAGTATTTCTCCCATACCATGTGGCTCATCCTCTTTACATACATCTCTCATCTTTCACCCTGTCTTTTCCTTTTCATTTCAGTTTTTCATTGTCTGTCAAAATCTAGAACCTTATCTCCTACCTACTCTGAAACCAGCAGCAGGTTGACTTCCATTCTAACCAACATTGGCATTACACTAATTAAAATTGATACCGAGTTCTAAAATCATTAGGCATTTTTGAGACTCTGTCTTACTCCATACTTCCTTGAGATTTCACATTAAATATTGGTGTTCATTAAAGGTCCTTTATTTAACTTTGTACTCATCACACTCTTGGATTCACAATTATATCTAAACTCTTAAATGCAGCCTGCATAATTCCAATTCCCAAGTCTGATTTCCAGCTCTGACCTCTAACCTCAGTACCAAACCCGTACATCAAACTGTGTACTAGGCTTACTTATATAGATGTCCTATAGGCACCCCAGACTCAGCATGGGTATTTCACTTTTCATACTAAAACTGTTTCTCTTCCAGTGTTTTCCATTTTAGTCCATTTTATCTGCTTGCCTATTCACCAAAGTCAGAGACTTAAAACCATTTCCTTACCTCTAATCAATAGTTCAGTTCTGCTTGACTTTGTCCCTATGTATTAATCATCACTTTTACTGCCCACAGTCAGGTCTTCATTGTTTCCTGGACAAGAGTAGATGCTATTCTCTCCACTTTATACCTTATCCTGCTGAGGCGGGCAGATCACTTGAGTTCAGGAATTTGAGACCAGCCTGACCAACATGATGAAACCCTGTCTCTACTAAAAATAGAAAATTAGCTGGGTGTGGTGGCACATGCCTGCAATCCCAGCTACTCAGGAGGCTGAGGTAGGAGAATTGCTTGAATCCAGGAGGCAGAGGTCTCAGTGAGCCCAGATCGTGCTATTGTACTCCATTGGGCAACAGAGTGAAGCTCCATCTCAAAAAAA
>NW_016107685.1:2175661-2221648 GCF_001604975.1 Cebus imitator
ACATTATCTTATTATAAAAATGCTCTCAATGCAATCTACATATAATAAACATGTAACCAGGTTTCCCCAATGTGTAAAATCGTATCAGGTGGAACAGAATTAAAGTGAAAAGCCAAGTCTTTGGAAATATCAGACATCAAATAACAGTCCTTATGGCCTTAAGAATTTACTTAATTTTTTTTAGAATCTATTTCTTTACTTATGAAATGGAAACATAATTCCTACCTCACAAACACATTCTAAGAAGGAGACAAAGTACATCATCTGTCATTTTTAACAGGTAGTGGTTGTGATTTACATAGCACGTTGTGATCTGTCCTTGTATGTTCTGTTCCATTCTGTATTCTTGACCTGGTCATAGTCTTTCTGAGCTCCAGATCCATATACCTAAGTACTTCCTTTTGCATTTTACAAAAGTACATAAAACAGACTGTATCCAAGATTGAATTTCTGATCTTATCACACCATTAAACTCACAAATGTGGCCCTATTCTTGTGTTCACAATCTCAGTGACTGATATCACCATCATGACCCAAGCCTGAGAGTAGAAATGGCATTGTCACTTCCCTCCCTACTGCAACAAAGCCCAGCTATTTGTCTCCCATTTACTCTACTCTAAAATACATTTATTCACTAAGTGAGAGTAATCTTTTAAAGACACAAATCAATCCATGCCACCATCTTTCTTGAATTATTCAGTCTTTCCTTGGCTTCCAGGTTACAGAAACATAATTTGTAACAAAGTTGAAAAGTCACACATGACTTCTCTCTACCCTATATGATAACATCCCTCCTTGTGATCAAAACCTCAGTCACACTGTCCATCTTTCTATACATAAATAAAATCATATAGTTTGAACTCTCCTCTCGTCACCTTTAATCAATCAAATGCTATAAGATGCATTCGTGTTGCTACATGTTAAGCAGTAGTTGATTATTTTCATTTCTGTGTAATATTTTATACTTTATACCATAATTTATCAATTCTACTGTTGATAAACATTTAAATTGCTATCAGTTTGAGGTTTTTATGAATATTGCTGTCATAAGCATTTCTATACATGTCTTTGGATACACATATGCGTGTGTTTCTGAATGTCTACAAATGTAATTACATGGTAATAGATTTATCATGTATCCAGCTTTGGTAGATACTATTAAATGTTTTCCAAAGGGGTTATACTATTGTACACTTTCACCAACAGAGTTTGAGAGTTTCTGTTTATCGATATTATTAACAAAAATTTGAACCATCAGTCTTATCTCTTCTCTTTTCTCTTTTTTTCTCTTTTTTCCCTTCGCTTCCCTTCCCTTCCCTTGTTTCTCTTCCCTTCCCTACTCTTTCCTCTTCCTTTCTCTCCTCTTCTTTCCTCTCTTCCTTCCCTTTCTCCTTTCTTTCCTTATCCCCTCCCCTCCCCTTCCCTCTCTTCTCCTCTCCTCTCCTCTCCTCTCTCCTTTTTTCTTCTCTCCATTATGTATTTTTCCTTCTTCTCCTTCACCCATTCCACCCTCTCTCTCCCCCTCTTCCTTCCTTCCTTTCTTTATTTCTTCTTCCTCCTCTCTTTCCCTCAATACTTCCTTTTGGATATGCTCATGGGTGTGTATTCGTCTGCCATTGTGGCATTATTTGAATTCAGAAAAGAGCGAAAAACTATTGGGATCTTCATTCCTGGGCCTTATTTCACATTTTTTTTTTTAAGAACACAATTGAAAAATCTTCTGTACAAGCATTTTCCAGAAACTTCATTAAATTTAATCTGGCTGAATATGGTAAATCTACTTTGTACTTTCTCTGCATTCTTTCTTTAGTCACACCATAGTTTTAAACAATCATAATATTTATATGTAATATTTGATTTTATATGTCATTAAAATATTACCCTTAAAATTCATGTTTTCAGGACCTATTTCAGTAACTGGCAAATAAACCATATTCATTTTTAAAATATTCTTGTAATGGATATCTATTTGAGTATAGTAAAAAAAAAATGAGTTTTTTATAGGAAGAATTTACCAAAAGAAGGAAGTAAGCAGGTTTAAGCTGAAACAATAGATTTGTCCATTCCAACCTCTTAAAATTCCCTTGGAGACAAAAATCCCTACAGATAAAGAGGAACTTTATATAGAGTTAACTTGCTAAAACATCTGCTTCTAGTTTTCTTCATGTTTTCTTAGTATAAAGTGACAGAAACAAAAAGTTAAACTCTAAGATACATTCCACTATATCAGACTAAAACATTTCTGCATAATTGAAACTGGGAGCATATTTTTAGAAATAACCGCTGAAAGAGGTGTGGTTGGGAGATATGTAGAGGAGAACAGTGTTTCTGAGTCAAGACACACATGACAGAACAGCCAATCTCAGGGCCAGTTGAAGGAAACAGTGAAATGAAGGTGCATTTTGCATTCTCACAAACCAATGAAACTCTGCTTATCTTAAACCAACCTGCTCACAGGATCAGGGAAAAAAGGACCAGCATAAAAGGCAGGGCAGGGCTAACTGTTGCTTTCACTTGCTTCTGACATAACCGAGTTCAATTAGCAACCTCTATCAGACACCATGGTGCATCTGACTGGTGAGGAGAAAGCTGCCGTTGCCTCCCTGTGGGGCAAGGTGAACGTGGACGAAGTTGGTGGTGAGGCCCTGGGAAGGTTTGTGTCAAGGTTACAAGGCAGGTTCAAGGTGGTGAATGGAAGGAAGCTGGGCATGTGGAGACAGAGAAGATTCTTGAGGTTCTGAAAGTCACCAACTCTCTCTGTCTCTTGGGCTGTTTTCCTACCCTTAGGCTGCTGGTGGTTTACCCTTGGACCCAGAGGTTCTTTGACTCCTTTGGGGATCTGTCTTCTGCTGCTGCTGTTATGGGCAACTCTAAGGTGAAGGCTCATGGCAAGAAGGTGCTAGGTGCCTTTAGTGATGGCCTGGCTCACCTGGACAACCTCAAGGGCACCTTTGCCCAGCTGAGTGAGCTGCACTGTGACAAGCTGCACGTGGATCCTGAGAACTTCAGGGTGAGTCCAGGAGATGCTCCACTTTTCTCCTTTTACTTTCTAATCTTACATTTTGGTTCTTTTACACATTTTTATCTGTTTCACTATATTTTATCCTTTAATGCTTCTAAATTTTTGTTAATTTTTTATTTCAATTTTCTGCTTTTTTCCTTTCTCAGAATCTTGCTATTTTAAAAATTAACTCACTTAATATCGTGTCTTTCTCTCCCAACCCACTCTCTTCATTTTTCTCTTCTCTAACCATAACTCACATTATGCATACCAGCTCTCAGCTGCAAATTCCACACTTGGAAAAATCCTTTTGTTTTTCCATGTGGGGATGGGAGAAGCTCCAACTCAAAAAGGAGAGGCATAGAATGCTGCTTTAGAGGCTATAAATGATTTACAATGAGGAATAATTGAAACTTTATAAATTAGGTAGTAAATGGGATGGAAAGGAAAGGGAATATTTGATTATGAAATATTAGAACATTACGCTGGAGGTGGGGCAGACGTCATTACTAGGAGACAGCCCATCATCACATTGATTAATTAATTAATTTGTATCTATTAATCTGTTTATAATAATTAATTTGTATATGCTATATACAAATACAAAATTAAAACTAATTTGAAATTAATTTGTGTATAGCATTATACAGCACATATAGCACATATGTACATATGTAGACTATATACTAGTTAAGTACATAGACGGGGCTGTGTGTGTGTGTATATATATTATATGTATGCATTCATATATATACTTATTTATGCTGATGGGAATAACCTGAGGATAAGTTTTGTCTAAGATTTGGACAGAAAAAAATGGATGTTGGCCCAGTTTCTCAGAAGCCAATCTACTTCCCTGTTAACCATATGCATGTATCTGCCTACCTCTTCTCACAGCTCCTGGGCAATGTGCTGGTGTGTGTACTGGCCCGCAACTTTGGCAAGGAATTCACCCCACAGGTTCAGGCTGCCTTTCAGAAAGTGGTGGCTGGTGTGGCCACTGCTCTGGCTCACAAGTACCATTGAGATCCTGGACTGTTTCCTGATAACCACGAGAAGACCCTATTTCTCTAGATTCTATTTTCTGAACTTGGGAACACAATGTTTACTTCAAGGGTATGGCTTCTGCCTAATAAAGAACTTTCAGCTGATTAATTTCCCCTGTTTCATTTTATTGTCCAGGTATATAAGAAGGTTCCTGAGAGTCTACAGATAGGGAGCACTTGTGTCCTTTACAAAAAGGATGTGGGACATTAGAAAAGCAAGGGAATTGTACAAAGCATTAATGGATGACACGTCTATCTCCAAAAAAAAAAAACAAAAAACAGAAATTATCAAGAATTCTTGATATAGAGATGACACTGGTACTGTAGAGGCTCTAGGGAAGACCTCAACCCTCAGACATAGCCTCAAGGCTAATGCTCTGATTAAACTCCATCAATTCCTGAGAAAATAATGTCCTCAATTAAAGGCACGATGATTTCTCAAGACAATGTTATGTTCTCTTTCTTCCTACTTCCTTTGCCTGCACATTGTAGCCTATAATACTATAGTCCATTAAGTGTTCCTGCTCTAAGAAATAGTTTCCTTTTCTTACTGGCCCCAGAACATCTCTGTAAAGAATTTCATCTTATCCTCCCATATTTCAGGCAAGATTCATTGCTGACATATTACTTGTGAACTCTCTTGACCCCAGCCTCAATAAACTTTTTGATACTACACAAAAAAGCCTTTCCAAACCCATTCCCTACACCCATTTTCTATATTTTTCTTATACGTGAACACACACACATACACACACACACACACACACACACACACACACTCACTCCATGCTTTATGAACATTTCTGCCTGTTCTGTACCTTCTTACATGCCTACTGTGCCTCATATTAAATTCTTCAATGGGCAGCAAGTAAATATTCAAGAAAATAACAAATGAAGGAATGAATAAATGAAGGAATGATTATTCCTTGCTTTAGAACTTCAGGAACTAGAGGATAATATGAATAATACCATTGAACAGTGTCCCTTTGGTGTTAATGCTACAATATATGAAGAGAAAGCATGTGGTAAACAACCAAGCAGTAGTTTTCTTCTGATTATAGGTAGTAATTTTTTTCTTTGAGCACCATTTTTTGCTATAGGTAAAATTAGAAGGGCTTTTAGAACTTTCTCACTTGTATACATTTAAAAAAATCAGTATTACATACCTGTTGATTAATTTTAAACCTACTTGAATACCTATACAGAATCTGTTGCTTCCTTGTGTTGAAAAGCGCTTTCATGGTAACTCTGTCTGTACTGCCAGAATATGTTGACAATGCATAGTTAACTGTTTTCATCACATTATTTTGAATTGACGGGCAGCAGAAGCTCTTTTATATCCACGTTTTCCTTGAGTCATTATATGCAGTAGGCACTGAGAGCTCTTTGTATCTGAATAGGATATTTAGGAACCACTGGTTTACATATCAGAAGCAGAGCTACTCAGGGCATTTTGGGGAAGATATTAAAGAACAAATTATAGACAAATATAAATTTCTCTTTAATAATTACATGTGTACTTTAGCAAAGTTGTGTCTATGTCAACTTTATTGATTTTTGGTAAGAAATACAATTTTTTAAAGCAAACTAAACTATCCTATGTCAAAACTATTTTGTGTGTATGTGGTTTGTTTCTATGGGTTCTGGTTTTCTTGGAGCATTTTAATTTCATTTTAATTAACTAATTCTGAGAAGATACTAAGTTATGGTTACTGAGAGATTGTGAATCTGGGAGAGAAGTCTGTAGCAAGTGGCTAGACTGTGCTTGACCTAGGAACATATACACTAGATTGCTTAAATGTCTCACTTGGGGAATTTTAGGTTAAACAGTAGAGCATATATAAAAATACTCTAGTCAAGTCCTGTTTTTGAAACAAATGATAAAACCACACTCCCATAGATGAGTGTCATGATTTTCATGCAGAAAGTTAATATTCATTCTCTTAAGTATATTCAGACTAGTGCCATTCTAGTATAAAACATTAGACTTAAGGAAGATTAACAGACTGGAGTAAAGGAAATGAACCTCTGTCTCTCGCGCTGTCTCTTTTTTGAGGACGTGTGTGTGTGTGCCTGTGTGTGTGTGTGTATGTGTGTGTGTGTCTGGTGGTCAGTGGGGCTGGAATAAAAACAGAATAGACCTGCATATGCTGTGGGACCCATTCACAGAGTAGAAGCAAGCTCACAACTGTGAAGATGTCAGTGAGCTTGAGTAGTTTTTCAGGACCTTTGAATGCTGGTTTAGATTTGAGCCTGAGGCCCTGAACATAAACACATTTGCACTATTGGTCACTTCTTAAAACTTATTTTTGCTTGGTATGCCTGGGCTTTTGATGGTCTTAGTATAACTTACAGCCTTGTCCCTGTGGGGTTATGGGTAATAGAAAAGTCTGTGTCACACTCTAGTTACACTAAGTAGCAACCGTTAGAAAACCAATGCCTGCCTTGAAGCCAGGATGATGGTACCTGCAACAGTTGCCAACACAAGAGAAGGATCCATAGTTCATCATTAAGAAAAGAAAACAAGTTAGGAAAACTGTTTCTGAGCATAAAAAGTTGTAGGGTAAGTCTCTAAGAAGGTAACAATTTCTGCCAATCAAGATTTCAAAGCTGTTGACTTCACAGTTTTGCTCTTTCAGAATAATATAAATATATCTTATATTATAATTTTATAAGGTCTGTGGATTTTCTTTGACATGGGATACTTGCAAAAGACATATTTAGACTTCCCTAGAACACTCAATTTCACATATACATGGCTCTTCTATCAGGGATGTGAAATAGGGCCTTGAAAATAGTCTGAATCTAAAACAATGCTAATGCAGGTTTAAATTTAATAAAATAAAATCCAAAATCTAAAACTCAAGTCAAATCTATATGTTTTAACATTTAAAACATTTTAAAGACCTCTTTTCCTAGAATGCAACATGTGAAATATTTTCTCAGGGATACACATATTCTCAGATCTTCATTGCTTTAGTTTTTTACAGAAGAATGAATATAAAAGAAAACACTTAAAACTTCATCTCGCTTACCCCTATAATCATATATAGGCATAATTTTTTAACATAGGCCCCAGATAGCCATAGAAGAGCCAAACCTTTTCTGCATGTGTGAGAATAATCAGAGTGAAATTTGTTCACAAGTACCTGATGCGGGTTGAGACAGGTAGAAAAAGTGAGAAATCTTTATTTATTTAGCAATAACGGTGAAAGTATTTAAGAGAATAGAACAATGGAAATAATAAATTTATAAATTTTCTTGCAATAGCTAGAAATAGAAAATCCAGTTTCTTTTGGTTAGCCTAAATTTTATTTTTATTTTATTTTTTGTAGTTTCAGTGTTAGAGCTGAAAGGAAGAAGTAGGAGAAACATGGAAAGTAAAAATATAACACTTTTCTTACTAAAAGGACATGGGCTTCCAGGTAGGTGCAGAATTTGGAATGACTGACAAGGCCTTAAGGGAACACTGAGACCCTACACTGACCTCAGATATGCTTGCCACCCTTGCTGTTTTCATGACATCTTTTAACAGCACGAAGCAGAACTCTACACTTCAAAAGCTTTTCCTCACCTGAGGAGTTAATTTAGTACAAGAGGGAAGAAAGGGCAGGGGGATGGGAGAAAGGAGTTAATGTTGAAAAGCTATAGAGATAAAACAGTACATTTTAGTAGAGGAGGTTTAAACAAACAAAATACAGAGAGAAATAAAAACTTGGATAAAGGAAATGATTTTAAAACACAGTATTCTTAGTGGACTAGGGGGAAAAAAAAAACCTGAGCCAAGTCTGGAAGACCTTTTCCTTTCCTGCCCCTACTTTTTAAGTCATAGAATCTTCTCTGTTTCCCTAGAAACTTTTTCAGAGGAGTCCAGGCAGAAACAGTTAGATGTCCCCAGTTAACCTCCCAGTTGACACCACTGATTAGCCCATTGTTAGTCACACTTTGGGTTGTGAGTGACTTTTTACTTATTTGTATTTTTCACTGCAGTAAGAGGTCTCTAGTTTTTCGTCTCTGGTTTCCCAAAATCTAATAAGTAACTGTTACACAGAACACATTGATTTGTATTTATTGTTTGTAGACATCATTTATTAGTTACATGAGCAAATTAAGAAAAAATAAACAGCAACAAATGAATGAATGCATATATATATTTTCTTACCAGAAGGTTTTAATCAGGAGACGATATACTTAGAACTGAGGTAGAATTTTCGTCCATTCTGTCCTGTAATTATTTTGCATATTCTGGAGACACAGGAAGAGGTTCATCTACTTATCCCTAAGCTGAATTACAGCAGGCAAAACTCTTTCACTTTTTGTGCATCAATTTCTTATTTGTATAATAACAAAATTGGGAAAACAATCTTCAATATGCTTACCAAGCTGTGACTCCAAATATTATGTAAATGCATTTACATAATAAAGTAATAAAATATACTTTATAAAGTATAAAAAAATATATTACAAAATAATATAAAGGAGAATGTTTTTAGTAGCAATTTGTACTGATGGTATGGGGTCAAGAGATATGTCATAGAGGGAGGGCTGAGGGTTTGAAGCCAAACTCCTAAGCCAGTGCCAGAAGAACCAAGGACAGGTACGGCTGTCATCATTTAGACCTCACCCTGCAGAGCCACACCCTAGGCTTGGCCAATCTACTCCCAGGAGCAGGGAGGGCAAGAGCCAGGGCTGGGCATAAAAGTCAGAGCAGAGCCATCTATTGCTTACACTTGCTTCTGACACAACTGTGTTCACTAGCAAACTCAAACAGACACCATGGTGCATCTGACTGCTGAAGAGAAATCTGCCGTTACCACCCTGTGGGGCAAGGTGAACGTGGACGAAGTTGGTGGTGAGGCCCTGGGCAGGTTGGTATCAAGATTACAAGGCAGGCTTAAGGAGGAGAATGGAAGCTGGGCATGTGGAGACAGAGAAGTCTCTTGGGGTTCTGAAAGGCACTGACTTCCTCTGCCTCTTGGGCTATTTTTCTACCCTTAGGCTGCTGGTGGTTTACCCTTGGACCCAGAGGTTCTTTGACTCCTTTGGGGATCTGTCCACTCCTGATGCTGTTATGAACAACCCTAAGGTGAAGGCTCATGGTAAGAAGGTGCTGGGTGCCTTTAGTGATGGCCTGACTCACCTGGACAACCTCAAGGGCACCTTTGCCCAGCTGAGTGAGCTGCACTGTGACAAGCTGCACGTGGATCCTGAGAATTTCAGGGTGAGTCTATGGGACACTTGATGTTTTCTTTACCTTTCCTCTCTATGGTTAAGTTCATGTTATAGGAAGGGGACCTCAGGGTCCAGCTGAGGATGGGAAAGAGACAACTGGTCACATCAGTGTGGAACTCTCAGGGTCATTTAGTTTCTTTTGTTTGCTGTTCATAACAACCGTTTTCTTGTGCTTAATTCTTGCTTTCTTTTTTTCTTTTCTGTAATTTTTGCCGTTATACTTAGCGCCCTAACTTTGTGTATAACAAAAGAAAATATCTCCAAGATACATTAAGAAACTTAAAACAAACAAAAATACAGTCTGCCTAGTACATTACTCTTTGGCATATATATGTGCTTATTTACATCTTCATAATCTACCTACTTTATTTGCTTTTATGTTTAATGATACATAATCATTACACATATTTATGGGTTAAACCATGATGTTTTAATATGTGCATACATTGTGTATTGACCAAATCAGGGTAATTTTGCATTTGTAATGTTTAAGAATGCTTTCTTCTTTTAATACACTTTGTTTATCTTATTTCTAATACTTTTCCTCATCTCTTTCGTTCAAGGCAAGAATCACACACTATATCATGCTTTTTACACCATTCTAAAGAATAGCAGTGATAATTCCTGGGTTAAGACAATAGCAAAGAATATTTCTGCATATAAATGGTAGCTGATGTAAGAGGTTTCTTATTGCTAATAGCAGCTAAAATCAAGCTATCATTCTGCTTTTATTTTGTGGTTGAGATAAGGCTGTAGAATTCTGAGTCCAAGCTAGGCCCTTTTGCTAATCATGTTCATACCTCTTGTCTCCCACCCACAGCTCCTGGGCAACGTGCTGGTGTGTGTGCTGGCTCATCACTTCGGCAAAGAATTCACCCCGCAAGTGCAGGCTGCCTATCAGAAAGTGGTGGCCGGTGTGGCTACTGCCCTGGCTCACAAGTACCATTAAGTTCCCTTTCTTGCTGTCCAATTTCTATTAAAGGTTCCTTTGTTCCCAAAGTCCAACTATTAAACTTGGGGATACTATGGAGGGCCTTGAGCATCTGGATTCTGCCTAATAAAAAACATTTATTTTCATTGCAATGGTGTATTTAAATTATTTCTGAATATTTTACTCAAAAGGGCATGTGGGAAGTCAGTGCATTTAAAACATAAAGAAATGAACTAGTTCAAACCTTAGGAAAATATACTGTATCTTTAACTCCGTGAAAGAAGGTGAGGCTGCAAATAGCTAATGTACCTTGACAGCAGCCCCTGATGCCTATGCCTTATTCACCTCTCAGAAAAGGATTCAAGTGAAGGCTGGATTTGGAAGTTAAAATTTTGCTGTATTTTATTTTACATTACTTATTGTTTTAGCTTTCCTTGTGAATGTCTTTTCACTATCCATTTGCTTATCCTGCATCTCTTGGCCTTGACTACACTCAGTTCTCTTGATTAAAGAGATTAATTTTCCCCTAAAGTGTTCCCTTCAAGTTCCCTCCTCACTTGGCCACTCAGTGTTAGTTGTCTCTGTTGTCTTACAGTGATCTACTTGAAGAAGGAAAAACGGTCACAATTTGACTCTGCTGTCCGTGAGTCCTTGTTCCCTGCCTCCACCACTAACAGCGGCCCAGAATCGGCAGTGCTGATCTCCTGGAACTTTCTTTCACTATTTCACAGTCTGCTTTGGAAGGACTGAGCTTAGTGTGAAAATGTAGGACTAGGACAAGATAGTAGAAGAGAGACAGCTCTGGTGTAGAACGATAAGAACACATGAACACGGGGAGGGGAGCATTACACACTGGGGTCAGTGTGGGGTAGTGGGGGCTAAGGGAGGGACAGCATGGGGAGGGGAGGCTGGAAGGAATAACATGGGGAGAAATGCCAGTTGCAGGTGATGGGGGGATAGAGGAAGCAAACCACCTGGTCAAATATGTACCTATCCTATGATCCTGCATGATCAGCACATGTACCCCAGAACCTAAAGTACAATTTTAAATAAAGAAAGAAAAGAAAATGTAAGACTAACCAGGAGCAGTGGCTCACACCTGTAATCCCAGCACTTTGGGAGACTGAGGTGGGTGGATCACCTGAGGTTGGGAGTTCAAGACCAGCCTGACCAACATGAAGAAAGCCCGTCTGTACTAAAAATACAAAATTAGCCAGGCACGGTTGCACATGCCTGTAATCTCAGCTACTCGGGACGCTGAGGCAGGAGAACTGCTTGATTCCAAGAGGTGGAGGTTGCAATGAGTCGAGATCATGCCATGGCACTCCAGTCTGGGAAAAAAGGGTGAAATTCCATCTCAAAAGAAAAAGGAAAGAAAGAAAGAAAAGAAAGGAAAAGAAGAAAACATAGGACTGAGAGGAATGTGAAAGGGGGCTTTTTGTAGCTTAATATTCACTGCTGTCTTATTACCCTGTCATAGGCCCACCTCAAATGGAAGTCCCATTCTTCCTCAGGATGTTTAAGATTGGTATTCAGGAAGTGATTAGAGGTCTGTTGGCTCTCTTATCTTGCCCCTTATGGTGCTTCTGGCTCTGCAGTTATTAGCATTGTGTTACCATCAACAACCTTAACTTCATTTACTTATTCAATAGCCAGGTAGGTAGATGCTAGATTCTAGAAATAAAATATGAGTCTCAAGTGGTCCTTGTCCCCTCTCCTACTCAAATTCTGAATCTAGTTGGCAAGATTCTGAAATCAAGGCATATAGTCAGTGATGATAGAAGGGTGTATAGAAGAATTTTATGATATGAGAGGGTGGAACCCTCAAAATGAAATAAAATCAGACCCTTGTATTACACCATAAACAAAAGTAAATTCAAGATGGGTTAAAGATTTAAACTAAGACCTAAAAACCATAAAAATTTTTAAAGAAATCATAAGAGGAAAACTCTAATATTCATGTTGTAATCATTTTTTTTGAATTTGATATGAGATGCAAAGACAACGAAAGGAAAAATAAAGAAGTGAGGCTACATCAAACTTCTATCCACACAAAAAAGTTTCCACACAAAAAAGTTTCCACACAAAAAAGAATCAATCAAAGTGAAAGGTGGCCCATGAAATGGCCTATTTGTAAACCATATATCTGACATCCAAAATATATGAGAAACTCATATGATTCAATGGAAAACAAAAAATTAAAAGTTGGAAAAGAAGAAAATTAAAAAGTTTTTGATGATTATTTGTATTTCTGTGGGGCGAGTGATAATATCCCTTTTGTTGTTTCTAACTGCTTATTTGGATCTTCTCTTTTGTCTTCTTCATTTGTCTAGCTAGTGGTCTACCTTATTAATTTTTTCACAAAACCAGTTCCTGGATTCATTAAAATTTTGAATGATAGTTTGTCTTAATATCCTTCGGTTAGCTCTGATCTTAGTTATTTCTTGTCTTCTTTGGTTTGCTCTTGGTTCTCTGGTTCTTTTAGTTGTGATGTTAGGTTGTTAATTTGAGATCTTTTAAACTGTTTGATGTAGACATTTAGTGTATAAACTTCTCTCTTCGCACTGTCTTAGCTGTGTCTGAGAGATTCTGGTATATTGTATCTCTGTTCTCAGAGAACTACTTTATTTTTGCTTTAATTTCATTATTTGCCAAAAAGTCATTCAGGAACAGGTTGTTTAATTTGCATGTAATTCCATGATTTTCCGCTATTTTCTTAGTCTTGAAATCTATTTCTAATCCTTTGTGGTCTGAAAGTGATAGATATAATTTTGTTTTTCTGCATTTGCCAAGAATTGTTTTATGCCCTCCCAGGACTGAACCAGGAAAAAAACTGATTTCCTGAAGAGATTAGTGATGAGCTTGAAAATGATGCGGTAATAAATAGCGCCTCAAATAAGAAAAGCCCTGGAACAGATGCACAAAGAAGAGCTGGTACCACTCCTACTGAAGCTATTCCAAAAAATTGAGGAGGGATTCAACCCCAGCTCATTTTATGAGGCCAGCATCATCCTGAAACCAAAACTTGTTAGACATACAACAACAAAAAAAGAAAACTTCAGGCAAATATCCTTGAACATTGATGCAAAAATTTTCAACAGAATACTAGCAAAATAAATCCAGCAACACATCACAAAGCTAATCCAGCTCTATCAAGTAGTCTTTATCCCTGAGATACAAAGTTGGTTTAACACATGCAAATCGATAAATGTGATTCATCATATATACAGCACTAAAGACAGAAACCGCATGATTATTTCAATAGGTGCAAAAAATTTTTTGATAAAATTCAATATCACTTCATGTTAAAACCTCTCAACAAACTAGCTATTTAAAGACACTGCCTCAAAATGATATGAGTCATGTATGACAAATCTGCAGTCAACATCATACTGCGGATGAATGGGCAAAATCTGGAAGCATTCTTCTTGAAAACTGGCACGAGGCAAGGATGCCCTCTCTCACCACTCCTATTCAATATAGTACTAGCAGTCCTGGCCAGAGCAATCAGGTAAGAGAAAGAAATAAAGGGCATCCAAATAGGAAGAGAGAAAATCAAAGTATTCCTGTTTTCTATATCTAGAAAACACCATAGTCAAGTCTTAAAAGCTCCTTTAGTCGATAAACAATTTCAGCAAAGTTTCAGGATACAAAATCAATGTATAAAAATCACTAACCTTTCTATACATCAACAATGACCAAGCCAAGAGCCAAATCAGGAAGTCAATTGCATTCACAATTGCCACAAAAAAAATAAAATACTTAGGAATCCAGCTAACCAAGGAGGTGGAAGACCTCTACAATGAGAATTACAAAACAGCGCCCAAAGAAATAAGAGCTGCGATAAAAAGATGGAAATACATTCCATGCTCATGGATAAAAAACAAAATGGCCATACTGACTAGAGCAATTTACAGCTTCAGTGTTATTCCTATGAAGCTACCAATGACATTCTTCACAGAATCAGATAAAACCATTTTAAAATTCATGTGGAACAAACAAAAAAAGCCCAAATAGCCTAAGAAATCCTAATTAAAAAAAAAAAAAAGTTGGAGCTATCACATTGCCCAACTTGAAACCATACCACAGGGATACAGTAACCAAACAGTGTGGAGCTGGTACAAAAAAGACCCAAGGACAAATGGAACAAAATAGAGAGCCCAGAAATAAGACCACATGCCTACAACCATCTGATCTTTGGCAAAGCTGTTAAAAACAAGCAATGGGGAAAAGATACCCTATTAAACAAATGTCATTGGGATAACTGGCTAACCATATGTAGAAGATTGCAACTGGACCCCTTTCTACATCATATACAAAAATAAATTAAAGGTGGATTAAAGACTTAAATGCAAACCCAATATATAAATATGCTGGAAGACAATCTAGGCAATACCATTCAGGACATAGGCAGGAGCAAAGATTTGATGACAAAGATGTCAAAAGCCACTGCAGCAAAAGCAAAAATTGACAAATGGGATCTAATTAAACTAAAAATATTGTGCACAGTAAAATAAACTATCAACAGAGTAAACAAACAACCTACAGAATAGGAGAAAATTTTTGAAAACTATACATCAAACAAAGGTCTAATATTCAGAATCTATAAGGAACTTAAATGAATCTACAAGAACAGAACAATGCCAAAAAAGCGGGTAAAGGACATGAACAGGCACTATTCAAAAGAAGACACATATGTGGCCGCCAAGCATACAAAAAAAGCTCAATGTCACTGATCATTAGAGAAATGCAAATCAAAACCACAATGACATACCATCTCACATCACTTAAACTATCTATGATTAAAAAGTCAAAAAATAACAGATTCTGGCAAAGTTGTGGAGAAACAAGAATGCTTATACACCATTGGTGGGAGTATAAATTTGTTCAGACATTGTGTAAAGCAGTGTGGCAACTCCTTAAAAGACTTCTGAAAACAGAAATACCATTTAACCTAGCAATCCTATTACTGGGTATATACCTAAAGGAATATAAACCATTCTGTTACAAAGACACATGCACACATGTGTCCATTGAAGCATATTCACAATAGCAAAGAAATGGAATCAACCTGAAGGCCTATCAGGGGTATATTGATAAAGAAAATGTGGTACATATGCACCATGGAATACTATGTTTCCATGATAAAGAATGAGATCATGTCCTTTACAGGAACATGGATGGAGCTGGATATTGTTATCTTTAACAAACTAATAACAGAAAACTAAACACTGCATGTTATCAGTTATAAGTGGGAGCTAAATGGTAAGAACACATGCACACATAATGGGAACAAAATACACTGCAGCCTACTTGAGTTTAGAGGGCAGGAGGAGGGAGAGGAGCCAAAAAAGTAACTATTGAGTACTGGGTGATGAAATAATGTGTACGACAAACCTATGACACGTGTTTACCTATATGACAAACCATCATGAGTCTTTAGCAGATCTCCTCCCATTTTATTCTTCCTTGCTCTCTTTCCACCTATTATTCACATGTCTTTTAATAGAGTTATAATCAGTTTGTTTTTAAGTCTATCAAAATGTTAAGTTTTATGTGCATTATGAAAGTAATTTAATGATTCTCTCTCCTTCTCTTCTTTATGATTTAATTTTATGCAAAAAGCATTTATTATGTTCTTATATAGTAAATATAAAAACTGTATAGATGTTGGAAGTAAAAAATAATGACGATGTAATTTTTTGCCCTCAAAATAATGTGAACAATTTAGTCCTAAGGTACATATTTGCTAAAAACATTCAGTTACTTCTTTATTTTATCTTTCTTAGATGCATGTAACTTTCAGGAGATTTCTTCACAAATTTACAATTCCTTCTTGGTCCACTGACAACCTGACAACCTGAATTGTTAATTTCTTTCTCTCTCTCTCTGCTCTTTTTTTGAGATAGGGTCTCACTGTGTTGCCCAAGCTGGAGTGCACTGGTACAACCTTTGCTCCCCGCAACCTCTCTCTCCCTGGCTCAAGTCATCTTCCCACCTTAGCCTCCCAAGCAGATGGGACTACAGGCATGTACCACCATGTCTGGCCACTTTAAAAAAAAAAAAATTTGTAGAGATAGGGTTTCTCCATGTTGAGCAGGCTGGTCTCCAACTCCTGAGCTCAGATGATTCCCCCTCCAGTCTTGGCTGGGGTTACTGGCATGAGCCACTGTGCTTGGCCCAGACAACCTGAATTTTTATTGTTATTTCCTAATCTTGAGAGGAACTGAAGTCATACCTTGAAAACTAACTTGGAAGGCACTGAAGAGATTGGGAAGTACCCCAAGAGAGTGCATAGAGGAGAGGGTAGAAGCAAAGCTCGCTTCGCTTTGTTAGTGGAGGAATAAAATGCCTTTGGTAGGTCCTGAGCTGGGAACTGCTAAGCCATCCTGCAGAGCAATTGGACAAACAGGGGCCTTAGGTCAGACTTGGCAGATTCTCTTCCTTTTTCCCTTCTCTTTTCCTCATCTACTTGCTCATTCTGAATGGCAGGATTAGGCTTTATATTTCCTTACCATATTACCTTGTGCACTTAAGTTTAGATAGGCTTGACTCCATGGGGAAAAGGAAAAACTGCATTTAGTGGGGTGTGAGGCTGTTCGATTATTAGATATCCTGCATTTCTCTCATTCTGTTCCTACTGAGGCCAGCTTGCCTCCCACTAGAAGGATAATTGTTCTCCTTATACAATTCTTAGTCAAGTAGGAGCATAAAATATTTTCACTTATTGTTGTTTCTCTAGGGTATAGCCAGGAGCAATTTAAACTTGCTGGAGTGCAATTTCTTCAACTACAAATGAGAGCAATAATAACTATCTTCAACAGTCCATTATAAGAACTAAATGTAATTAGGTATACAAAAGGATAAGTTCAAAATGTGAGCACATGTATGCTTCTACAAGAGAAAGCATCTATTGTCTTAAAGATTGACCAAACGACATTAAATTATTGTGGGGAGGTAAACAGATTGGCAGTGTATGTAAAAGTTGGACATATGCATATTTTATGATCTAGCAATTTACAGAAAAAAAAATATGTACGAGAATCTTTATAGCAGCAATATATATGATAGCCAAGAGCCAGAAAGGACCCAAATATCTATCCACTATGGAGTCAATAAATACATTGCGGTATATACATAAAATAGGATGACATTCAACAATGAAAAATCAACCACAGTCATACAGTAACATGAAGGGAATTCACAAACATAATATTGAATAAAGTCAGACATAACACATTCAATGTACACACATTTAAAAAATGGACATGAGTCAATCTTGATAGAAATGAATTATATCAGGATAATTATTAACTTTGGAGACAAGAGAATGATAAAAAGTGAGCATATGTTTACTCTTTAATTTTCTATCTTATTAGTTGTTACATGGGTGTGTTCACTTTCCAAAAGTGAATTCAGCTGTGCATATATAATTTGTGTACTTTTATATATGCATATTGTGCTTAAAATATTAAAATGAAAACTAAATTTTTAAACTAAACATTGGAAAAATGTCAGAACATTTCTTTGGATTTCAAGAAGTGTATGCTAACTGAGATATTAACACATTCTTAAATAGCTTTAGTCAATCAAGCTCCAGATTTCACTACTATATAAACATTTGCACCTAAATCTAGGTAGACCGTCAACTTCATGAAAAAGAGGAAAGCAATAACAAAAAATAAAAATAAAAACAAAAAAAAGAAAATAACAGCAATACCTCGAGGAGGGAAATAAAAAGCCCAGAAAAGCAACATGAAAAGATGGTGCTCTCATACGTCCCGTGCTTCCGTGTTAACGCTGGGAGCTCCGGGATGCTGAGCTTGTGTATTCCGTGACTGAGTGTCCAGGAATTTCTGTCAGGCAGAAATGAGCACACCTATGGTCTTTCCCTGTGCTTCTGGAGGCCTGCAAATTAACATGCTGCGAGGTGGATTTTCCTTGGAGGCACAAGGCCTGTGCAATAAATGCATATAGGTCATAACCATTCAGGTAAACTGGAAATTTAAGCCTACTTCAGGTTTGTGGTAAATAGGTTTTCTCTGAACTAGCATATTCAGAATCTCTAAACACCCAGTTCTTTGGACAAGTCTTATAGAATGTTCTTATCTCTTCAGCCATGCCAAGACTCTTGAGAGCCTGACCTCGGTTATGCTAAAGCAGATCTGCCTGATGCATTCTCTGAAGTAGGAAGGGAAGGAAGTTTAATGGACCACTTCTGACCTCTAGTGGTGTCTAGAAAGGACCATTAGTGGAATGACCTTTAAAGGATGGACAATTTTTTTTGTCAAAGGCAGGACACGTGGGTGTCTTTCAGTAATTATGTTTTAAGAACAAGCAAAAACTCCACTGCCTGGGCAAGTAGTAGTGTTTTAGTTCTATATAATTATATTAAAAAACTATCTTTCAAACGCAATATGCTTTCTTTATTTCTTTGGGGTTAATGATGACTATTGGTCATTACCCTATCTTAAAGTAAGCGAGTAATCATGTAGGGAATTATTATCAAAAGACAGGAAAAGAAGAGTTTCTGCACACGTAGGTCAGTTTAATCAGAGGGCATCAAAAAAGACTCCTGAAAGAATGACCTGGTTATCACAATCACATACTTGCTTTCCAAGTCAACATTCCAGACAGTGCTCAGAGGAGACGTTGAAACCCTTTTATTGCTCCAGACTCAAATTCACTGCTATTTGTCTTCTCTATTTATTTTATTCTAGGCACTGTTCTGGTTGCTGGAAACTCAGAGAGAGATACTACACTGACTCTCAGCATAACACAATATGGTGTCTTGGAAAACTGTAAATCTTTTGTTTTTTTAAATACAGGTGGAGTATTTGGCACACTTGACATATTGGCCACGTTTTTCCTTAACCCTTCATTTATTTACTTCATCAAAACTGTGCTCTTTCATCCTACGTCTCAAAACACATTAAAGAAAAAAAGATCCTTCAACATGTATTTTGTTCTTTTAATCCTAAAAGGCAGATATTTTCCATGGTGGCAGCAATAACCTTTGTAGCTAGTCTGAAGAAGCCTGCATGAAAGTAGATACTTTTAACACATACCTACAATCACATAATATTTACGTCTTTTGTGACCAATCCCAGATCCTTGACTGTATGTCTGAGTCAATCATGGAAGTGAGAGAAATCATGTTTAAAATTTGAGTGTGGTATCCACGGTCAGCAAGATCCCTGGAGCAGCATCTGTTTTATAAACCATCCAAGCCTGTTATATGATGCCTCAATTGGTGGCCCAAGATCAGAAAAGACCAAGTGTACACAGATGATTTTACACACACTTTGATAGGCATGTTCACAATCATATTATCTTTATATTTCTGTAGTTACACAGCTCTTATTTCATAGACTAATTAATTAAAAATTATTTTATAAACGTCCACTCTCTGCTAAGCCTTATTTTTCCTATCCTTGAGCTGAAAAACAGACATGGCTCCTAATCTTCTAGAGCTTCTAATGAATGTAATGTATATTCAGTATATAATAAGTGGTATAAATATAAACCAGCATACTATGATGAAAATATCTTAGTTGAGGGGGTTGAAGAAATGAGACAACCTAGATGGGGAACAGTAGTAGAAAAGTCTCCCTGAGGGAGTAACTCAAAAGTTAATGGTGAAGAGTTGCCATGCAAATACTTGGGGTAGATAATTCGGACCAGAGAAAAGACCAGGGGCAAAGATCCCAAGACAAGAATGTACTTATTTTGTTTTGAGGAAGATAAACATACCTAAATATTAAGGATTGTAGGCTGCAGTGGTCTAAGATGTAATAGGAGAGGCAGGTGGGCCCAGTTATACAAGGCTTTTTGACTATGATAAAGAATTCGTATTTTACCTTCAGAGCAATGGGTGAGTGGCCATCAGAGTATTTTTTCAACAAAGGCCTTGTGTGATTGTGATTTAATAGATGTTTGTAGAAAAGCAATTTGTTTTCTGCAGAAATAATACATTTTTTTAGAGGACAATCAGATAAATCATGATATTCACTAGTAATAACATTGAATTATTATTAATTTAATAAATTACTATAGTAGCTAGGGAACCAATGATATTATAAACCAAGACTATGGGAATATGTAAAAGTGGGCATATCAGGGATGTTTTTCTGGTGGAAATGATAGAAATTGATGAAAGATTTGATGGAGAAAGGAAAGGAAAAGAGAGAAATAAAAAATTTAAAAAATGACTCAAGGCTTATTTTATACAATTGTATTATTGGTGGAGTCATTTTATAATATTAGGAGAAAAGGGACGGAAAATAGACTTTGGGAGGAAATCAAGTAGCTGACTGGCATCATTCTTATTTTAAGATTAAACACTCAGAAGATATCAAATAGGCAGTTGTAATCACAAATTTGAGCTCACAGAAATAGTCAGAAATTAGAGGTGCAAACGTTAATCTCAAAGAGTAAGAAAAATTTGACATAGTCCACACTTTAAGGAACTTAGAATTTAGTTTATAACAGAGATATTAGTTAAATATTTAGCTAATAAATATCAGATTATAAGTTTTATTTAAAATTAAAACGTGATGCCAAAATAATAGATACATGGAGAAATTTGTCTTAAGTGAATTCTTGAAAAGTGATTGTTGAGTTGCAAAGAAACAATACGGTATTGTTTTTAAAAGGATAGAAAGAAGTTGAGGAAAAGATGATGAATATTTTACACAAATAGAACATCTGGAGAAAAATCTTACGAAAGAAGATAAATTGGATTTGGAGAAATGAAAGAAGACATGTATTCAAAAGACTGAGAAATCCTGTGCAAGAAACAAAGAAACTTCAAGCATTGCATGGGAAAATAAAGTATTAAAAATAGTGGGCTAAGTTGTTCAATGCTGAGAAGGAGTCAGGGCAAGAAAAAGCAATGGTTAGACTGCTAGAAGATGTCAGTCTAGTATACAGAGTACATTGAGAAGTCTGTGGAATTGTGTTGTGAGGTGAGTAAGACAAACCTGAAAAGTAGGACGTAAAAGGTAGCCCAAATCTAAAGTTACTTTAATATCCTGAAGTTACTCAATCAAACATGAAAGTAAGCATGGACTTTTGAACACTTGTTTACATTATTAGAGCTTTAAAAAAATTATATCGATTCTCAGGGCTGGAACTTAAAGCATGCAAACAATGCAAAGAAGAAGCTAATTGATTCTCCTGTCATGAGGCTTTTGAAATTATAAGCTTAGCTGTTTGAGCCTGATTTTGTGATATGTAGAATTGCAGGTTCTAAGAAAGAAAACACCATTGGCCAATACATTGAATAAGTACATATTAAATAAATAATTAATTGACTCATTAACTGAATGAACAAAGGAATGGGAAGCACTGAGCTGCAATCAGAGGCTCAGTGCCTTCAATCTAATTCTCTACATCTCAAAGGCACAAATGAGTTGAGCATCTCAAGAGGCCAGAACTCCAGAGAGAAATCATTTACCAAAGGTCTCATGCATAAATATTCCTGTCTTCTTATCACCAAGGAAGAATAAGTAATTGCTGGCCATGTCATCTGGAGGAGGAGAAAACAGGAGTATCTTCACTAAATACTTTTTGGAGAAAAAAATACACTTGGAGACAGCGTGAAATGGAAAATGATGGATACAAAGTGACTATTTAATGGACTAACGATATTTAAAGCCAAAAGATTACTCTTCACTTCAAATGTTTAATGAATTGGAGAGAAGAGAATAATATTTTGAGAACTTCTGCTCTTTACTGGTATAAAAATTTCACCACTATCCCTGGCAAAATGTCTTAGGCAACATATTTTTTAAAAGCTTGCTTTCTTCTCTTACTAATACATTTCTTACTTGTTTTTGCATATGGCTTCTAAGGATATATTCACATCCAGACAGTGAAAAAATAATGACTTTTAAATGACATCAAAAGAAGGCCATTTTCTCAAAGGCAATGGATCCTATACCTCAAAAGAAATAGAATTGCTCAGCTATATTTTTTTAAGTTAATAATTTTTAGGGCATTTTGTTTACTTAGAAATTTCATTTTATTTAGCTGAAATTGAAACATTTCCTTTGAAAAATATTCTCACATGTATCTCAGTTCCAGAATGATTACTTCAGTAAGTCCCAGCACGAATTCTTCATTCCTTCTCACTGGATTTTCTGGCATGGAGCAGCAATATCCTTGGTTTTCCATCCCCTTCTCCTCTATCTATGCCATGGTGCTTTTGGGCAATTGCATGATTCTCCACGTGATCTGGACTGAGCCAACCCTGCACCAGCCCATGTTCTACTTCCTGGCCATGCTGGCCCTCACCGACCTGTGCATGGGGCTGTCCACTGTGTCCACAGTGCTGGGGATCCTGTGGGGGCTGATTCAAGAGATCAGCCTGGATTCTTGCATTGCCCAGTCCTATTTCATCCACGGCCTGTCCTTCATGGAGTCCTCCATCCTCCTTACTATGGCCTTTGACCGGTATATTGCAATTTGCAATCCACTGCGTTATTCCTCCATCCTGACTAATTCCAGAATTATTAAAATTGGGCTCACTATTGTAGGTAGGAGTTTTTTCTTTATTACACCCCCCATCATCCGTCTGAAACTTTTTCATTACTGTCGTTTTCACATCCTTTCTCACTCTTTCTGCCTGCACCAGGATCTTCTCCGCTTAGCCTGTTCAGACATCCGATTCAATAGTTACTATGCCCTGATGCTGGTTATTTGCACATTGTTGTTGGATGCTATACTCATCCTTTTCTCCTACATTCTGATTCTTAAGTCAGTCCTGGCAGTTGCCTCTCAGGAAGAGAGGCATAAATTATTTCACACCTGCATCTCCCACATCTGTGCTGTCCTTATATTTTACATCCCCATCATTAGCCTCACAATGGTGCACCGTTTTGGCAAGCACCTTTCCCCTGTGGCCCATGTTCTTATTGGCAACATCTACATCCTTTTCCCACCTTTAATGAATCCCATCATTTACAGTGTCAAGACCCAACAGATTCGTGCCAGAATGCTTAGGCTCTTCTCTGAAAAGATATTGAGAGAGATGAAGATTTATTGCTTTAAAAAAAGGAAGAAAAGCAGCCACAATAATAAACAAAAATCAGTGCCACAAAAAAATTATTAAAATTAGGGCTTTACCCTGAGTCCATGATAACTGACTTTAAAAATATTTAAATGTAGTCAAAGAATCAACAAACAAGTTCCATTGTGTCAACTTGGACACATGTAGGTCACTCTATCAGTTTGACCATATTTAAGACAGAGGAAAAAACTGTTTATTTGCTTCAAACGTACTTTTGAGCATTTTCTTTGCTGTAAAACAAAGATGGACTAAAAGCCTAGGTTTTCAAGTTTCAAAGTAGATAACTAGAAGTTTCTTTCATTCTCTTAGGTTGACTTAATTAATCTTCAAAATGGAAAACAGCCAACACACAGGAATGTTGTGGTACTTGTATAGACCAGAATTGTCCAAGGAAACTTTTCTAAACTGATGGAGATGTTCTACAAAATACCATAAAATAACCTAAGTGGAATATATGGCACCTGTGCACTTGAAATGATAGTAGTGTAATTGAATAACTGCATTTACAATTTCAGTTACCTTGAGTTAATTTATATTTAATGTTGAATGACATTGTATTGGATAGTTCAGTTCAGCGGCCACTGTATTGGACAGTGCAGCTAACATTTATGAAGAGGACACAAAGAAATATGACTTTGGATTTAACTTCCACCAGGTCCAATTTAAATCAGAATCTTTGTTTTTTAGATGTTATATGTGGACTCCACTGCTACAAGACTGGAAGTAGATTTTGCTCTGATTTTTTGGCTTTTATATCTAAAGGGACGGGATCTTCCAAACAGATGAGACTGCTACTGACTTATTCTGAATTTAAAAGATAAAAGATAAAAGAACATAAAGAAGTTCTCCTCTAAGTAAGCTAGGGCTGTTTTCCAGAGAAGGAAAGACTGGAAGGAAATTAGGTACAGATCTATGCATGGATAAAAAGAAAATAATTGTTTTACTCTTCCTATGTTCTGTCAGGGATCTAAGGAGGTAAGTGTTAAAACTGGACAAAATAATACATAAGAGTCATTTTACACCAAAATGCAAATATTTCTTTGTATTTTTTAATACAAACCTAGTTAAGAAACTGAAACTTAACTAGATTTGCCTTCTTGTAGTTATGCTTTCCTTTCTTTTCATTTTGGACTTCATTAAATAAAATAGTCTCTGTCTACTTATTTGACTCATATGGAAACAAAAATATGGGCTTTGGTTTCTAATAACTTAAGCCTCAAAGTGGGCAAATGGTTTCTGGATAGAGGAAAGTATATGGTTAGAAAAACAAGTGTAAAATTATTCCTAGAAAAATAGGTTAGCTCTTCTGGGTTAGAATGTAGGGTTAATTTGAAGGATAAAGGAGTAAATTTCCTGATATCAAAGAGGATCTAATCTACCTTCTGCTAGAGCTGTCAGAGCTGAAAACTGTGAGGTAGGTTCTAGAGGAGAAAATTTCAATGAAAATTTTTTTTGTTTGTTTTTTGCTATATAATAATAATAGCTGTCATTCATTAAATTGAGATCATTGTCAGGTGCCAGTACTGCTCCAAGTTCCCTAATGATAATAAATGTCTGCATGGTCTCCCCTGGCAGACTGCAATGTGGCCAATTTGCCAAGATTCCTATGCCCGTTTTATAATAAAAACAGAAGTTAGCTGCTGAATCCGCAGAGGTCATGTGAATGTCTCATAAGTTTCTCAATGGCCAAAGAAGCTTCCCTATAATGCTTTGACAGTGAATAAGCATCTACTCCCCATACACAGCAGAGCTGACACAACACTGGGGAAACAGAGAACTCTTCAATAACTGACAACATGTTTCCCACCAGCCAGTCATATGGATGCATCAAAATTAACTTATATTTATTATTTGAACGATATTACACATTTGACACAACTGAGTTGTTGGTTTGAGAGTTATGTTTAACAGGAAGAGTAGGAAGGCTCATTTGAGGACTTCATACTATGAGTATGTGTGTTCAGATTATGGCAACCAATAGAATACGAACCAAAATAGTTTATAATAAAGGCCATTAAAAAAAACAGATGATTAAAAAAACTAAAAGTATACTCAGAAATCATTGCTTATTTTTTAGAGCTGTATAATTATACCATGATGATAAGATTTATGAAGAACTTCAGAATCTTTAAAACTCAGCCCAAAGGAAGAATATTAGTTAAAAAAAAAATAAAAGAGCCAATGAAAGTAAACTTTATACGATTACTGAGTTTTATGCAGAAAGAAACAGATTTAGAATACTAGTAATTTAGATCATTTGTTTTGCAAAGACCTCTACAGTATCTGGAACCAATTACTTAAAAACAAAAACAAAAAACTAAACCTCTCCTGGGGAAGAAAAGGCAATTTCAGAGACATCAGCCCGGGTCCTGAAATGAAGACCAGATGGAGACATCACAAGTATCTAAAACACTGTCTGGGCTGGGCACCGCTCATGGCTGTAATCCACCACTTTGGGAGACCAAGGCGGGTGGATCACGAGGTCAGGAGATCAAGACCATCCTGGCCAACATGGTGAAATCCTGCCTTTACTAAAATATAAAAAATTAGCCTGGCACGGTTGTGGGCGCCTGTAGTCCCAGCTACTCGGGAGGCTGAAGCAGGAGAATCAGGCAGCTTGAACCCAGGACGTGGAGGTTGCCGTGAGCCAAGATTGCACCACTGCACTCCAGCCTGGTGACAGAGCGAGACTCTGTCTCAAAACAACAAACAAACAAACAACAACAACAAAACTCTGTCTGGTACTATGTAGCTTTTAAAGAAGCCAGGTAGAGACATTTTCCCATATATCACTAACTTCTAAAGAAACTGGTTTTCCATTAATTAGGCAACAACAGCTGAAACTGTTGTTGATGTGGTAGCCTGCAGAGCCAGTGAGAAGCAGCTACCAGATTCCTTTGTAAGGCCTGCGTGGCTACTATCTAGCTTCACCAAGAAACATTACTAAAACAGCCATAGTGATGTTAGGGAAGCACAGCTCTTTCTTTTAATAGGTAGACTGTCATATCATTGTACCTTTCCCCTTAAATGAAGTCACAGCTATTATAATGAGAAAACAAAAAGATATTACTGAGAATGAGGTGACAAAGGTAGGATTCAGAAAATCAGAAAGTCTAGTTTATTCAGTTTGTAATCATTTAACTGTTACATGAAAAAGCTAAGGTCCAGTGGGAGAGATCAGCATTTCCTAGAAGTGAGAGGACATGGTTCAGGATTAGAAATGTATTTTTAGTAAAATTGATCTGCTAATAATAAATCCACAAGCAGATGTTTACTGTACACCAGCGGTCCTCAATGTTTTTGGTACCAGGGACTGGTTTTGTGGAAGACAAGGTCAGGAAGGGGATGGTTTTGGGATGAAACTGTTCCACTTCAGAGCATTACTCATTAGATCCTCATAAGAAGTGTGCACCCCAAATCTCTTGCATGGGCAATTCACAATAGAATTCATGCTTCTATGAGAATCTAATGCTGCCACTGCCAGTCTGACAGGAGGTGGAGCTCAGGCAGTAATGCTTGCTCACGCCTCTGCTCTGAGACCAGGTTCCTAACAGGCCACGGAGGAACCAGTACTGGTAAATGCCCGGGGCTGCTCTATGCTACACCTCCCTATTTTCCTAGGCCTATCAAAATCTTATTGTTAAATAGACTTAAGAGATGTTCTACCTGAGACTGTGTCTCCATTCCGTAGGATATTTATGACCATTACTTGCCGAAGAGAATTGCTAGAGTAGTGAATAGAGGCCTCTAGATGAAGGAAATAAAAATAGTCCATTTTCTAGGAAGTCTTTTGCAAAAATTTAAAAAAATAATGCCGACTCAGCCAAGAACTTCTCTGCTTCTTTGCAGTAGGAGTTGATATCCTAAAGCTTTTCCAGTAAAAGTGTAGTTTCCGCCCCTGCAGTCTGGGCACCATGTACTAGCACATAGGAAATGCAGGCTTTCAGAGCAGTACTGCTGAATCAGGATCAGTGTTTAGCTTTTGCGATGCTGGTAATGTTCTCTTTCTTGGTCTGTTTGCTTGTTAAAAACTTTTGCTAATTTTGTGCCAATTTATCAAACAATTTTTATTTATGCATTTTTCTGTACTGAATAATAACATATAAATGTAAGGAATATGAGTGAAAGTATCAATTTACGTGTAAACCTGGCAGCCTGAATATGTGTTCATTTCTGCGACTCTCTCTAATCCACTAGAACTATAGATATACAAACAGAGACGTTGTGAAGAAAATAATAGTAGTGTCTATATAAACAAATTGATAAATATATACATTTAAATATTAGTTTTTAAAAAACAGAACAGGATAGATTAATCTGAAATCTATATGTCTACATAAAAGGATATCAATGAGAAGAAACAGTATCTGCAAAGAACATTTTCTGGAAAAGCACAGGAATTACTTATAAAGCATGTGTGAGGGGTAGGGCTGAAAATGGCAGAAAAGGTGAATTACTTGTTTAAGGTTGCCTAAAAGATAGTCAAGTACTCATTTCTCTTTAGTTCTGGCAAAATGATTAGTGTATGTAGTAACCAAATCAATGATAATCCAGACACTGGGAAATTCAGTGCAAAGGATGCTAGGAACTAATGTGTAATATATGAAACAGAGAGATTATGCAAAAGAACACACATTGAATGCTGATAAACTGTCTCAAGAGAAAATACTAATAGTTATTGGCATTTGAGTATTACTGGATTAGTTTGGTTTCTTTCTAATCAGCCTTCAAAGTAACTGGCCAGATAACTAATTGCACCATGTTCATAGAAATCCCCACTGTATTCTTAGTTCCTCACCATAAAATATGGAAGGACAGCCAAAGATGATCAGGAATGCAATTAAATCCACCAAAACAAAAATTACATGCCTAGAATAAATTTTAGCACATTGGCCAGGCTGGTCTCGAAATCCTGACCTCAGATGATCTGATTGCCTCGGCCTCCCAAAGTGCTGGGATTAAAGGCGTGAGCCACCACACCCAGCCTTAGAATAAATTTTAACAAAGAAAATGTACTTGGAGGAGCACAAATAATTAAACTTTGTTTCTTTAATACAAGCAGTCACCTTGGCTTCTATAGAAGTTTGTCTCTGCACAACACACATATTCTGATGCATTAGAAGGAAGACAAACCTCATCAAGCCTTAAGGTAAATCCTGGTGTATCCTTTCTTAAAAAAAAAAGCACCTAATTAGCTAAACTAAGAGATACTGTAATAATGATTCTTCTCAGATAAAGATCTTCCGTAAAGCAGTTCACAAACTCCACCTGGAAAGAAGAGTGGCTATTGCTCAAGCTGTTCTTCAATACGGCAGGGCAAAAAACCTTGAAAAAGTTACAAGTCTTCACAAATACTGCTCCCAACCACTGCGACACTCTACAGCAGGGATGTCCAATCTTTTGGCTTCCCTGGCCCACACATAAAACACACTAATGCTAATGACAGCTGATGAGCCAAAGAAAAAAAATCACAAAATGTCCCATAAAATCTCATAATGTTGTAAGAAAGTTGTGTTGGACAGCACTCAAAGCCATCTTGGGCCACATGCAGCCCACAGGCCAAAGGTTGGACAAGCTTGCTCTACAGTCTACAAACAAGGAGGAAATAAATTCATAATCCTGCTCTCTGTTCTGGCACCAACTCCCAGCTTTACTAACTCACTGAGAAGAAACTAGGTGTCCAATTATGCCAAATTACTTGTTCAAAGAAAGGACCATCTAGAATTCTTCTCTTGGATTTCCTCCACTCAGGTCCTATAGTAAGATGAAGGCTTTCATTTGATTGTATCTTACATTTTTTGGTTGAAGCACTAGCATCCAGGAACTCTAATTTGCCTATAGAACAATTATTTAGACTCAGAAGTATCTTACATATTGAAGCAGAGTTAGAGCTAAAATCTCAAGCAGTTTAACATCCTTAATTTACAGAAATTAAATCAGTAGCCAAAGCCATTTTTACTGCTATTTTGGTTAACAGGGCCACAATCACATCCATTTTTTCATCACAGAAATTTGAGAACTGAATCTTTCTTTTTNTTTTGAGACAAAGTCTTGCTCTGTCGTCCAGGCTGAAGTGCAATGGCACAATCTTGGTTCACTGCAACCTCTGCCTCCGGGGTTCAAGTGATTCTCCTGCCTCAGCCTCCCAAGTAGTTGAGACTACAGGCACCCACCACCGCACCCAACTAATTTTTGTATTTTTAGTAGAGACCATATTGGCCAGGCTGATCTTAAACTCATGACCTTGTGACCCACCCACCTCGGCATCCCAGCATGCTGAGATTACGGGCATGAGCCACTGCAGCCAGCCGAAAACTGAATCTTTCAACAGCACAATCTGCCCTAAAGTGATGGCAATTTCTGACATGAACTTATCTGAGAATTTTTATAATCTTTACTCTACATAATAAATATTTATATATTCCCTGTAAACATATCTAGGTATATTAGATAATCATATAGATACATGATTATTAAGGGCATATCAAGACTCCAATGATATTGTTACTTGATGTCAAGAACATGATTATGTAACTTTTATAAAATTTGGAAAATTATTTGTCTAAAGCATGTGGCTCAAAGACTGTAGACCTCTATGAGAAAACTAAACATATTAAAGGTTATGAATAATGATTATTCCATCTGCATAGAATATTGCTGGAGGTGTGTTTTAAAGTAGTAACAAAGTATTTTTATCACAGTAGTTGTAGTTTGGATCACTGCCGTCTTGCTTATTATATGTATCAGAAATCATTATTTACTGAAAACATCTGCTGAATAAAAAAAGATTCGTCAAGGGGTTGGGGGAGTTAAAGCTTTAGAGTCCCCAAATCTAAAAATACCATAAGTTATCAGCACAGTATACCCCGTGGATTCTATTCTTTGTTCTTCTGGTCACTACAAGGCTGTCAGGTGCAGATATCAATTTCTGTTTTCCCCTAAATTCTCCTTGTCCTTTCTGCATCTCTTTTCCTCTAACATTCTTTGATTCTTTTGTTTTCCAAGGATAGGTGGGAAGATAAATACTATCCTTTTTTGTTAATGTCTAAAAAAGCAAGGTTGACCATCACTATGGTTTCAAGACCTTTGAATGAAAGCACTTTAAATGCATGTGATAATTCTTATCCGTCTCTCTCTCCATATAGCACTCACACTTACGTAATAAAACATGACCTCTCTCAGTCAGTGAGAACTAAGATGTCTAGATGACCGATTGGAGGACCTGGGCACTTGCCTACAATCCAATCAAGGTCATGCAATCAGGGTCAGCTGATGTCAAACATCATATTTACAGGAAAGCTTTACTTTTTTTTTTTTTTTTAACTAAGTTTTACTAATATAGGTGAAAAAAGCTTTTAAGAATTCCTTGAAAAATATCAGAAAATCACAGGTATTTGGACGTTTCCACTTGGGAGAAATTAATAAGAAAACATCTCTCTCCATAAATCTGGTTTATCTATGTGAAGCCAATTTTTAATCGCATGAATATCGTGGTATTTGTTTCTATCTTTTTACCTTCTTCTGTGTTTCTCATTAAAGCATCCTTCGAGGAACTGGGATCTCTACAGTAGCTAACAATTTCTTGACCCTTCTGATTCTGACCCAATTTACCACGTGACTAAGAGAAAAGAGGAAAAGCAATAGAGCTTTAAAATTAAAGGGAAATAAAATGAGAAAATTAACTTTTAGGTGCCATCTAAGAAGTGCAAAGTCCTTCTTTCACATGTGTCCTTGTCAACCTATATATGCCGATGGTTTATTGGGAACAAGATATTACAGGGACGGAAGACCTGGATATACAGACGTACGTGTTAACTTAGGTGTCAGAGAGTGCTGGCTAAAGAAAATAAAAATGCACAAATTACAATGGAAGAGATTGCAACATGCTTCTCTCTGTGGATGATGTACCAGAACCACTCTGAGTCATCTCCTTCCTTGGGAGGAGTAAAATTCAGTCCTCTGGAGCTGAAAACCTTGGGCCCAAGAGATGCCTTGAAGAAGTATAAATAGTCCCAGATTTCCTATCTGTGTTTGGATATCTCCTTGCTTTGTCTCCTCTCAAACTACTAAATACCTTCAGGATTCTAGAAAATACAAGTAAGTAAACTGAGTTATTCTCAATGAAAACATGTAGAAAGTGACACCAGAAAAACAAAGTCAAGAAACTGCAGGAGCCATTCATTCTTCCAACAACTTACTCATCTTGCATTTTCCTTGATTTTTGATCCATGGAATACTGGACTTGGCTTTAGCTGGAGTTGATTTGCAATTGTAGTATTTTTGTGCTATTTTATCAAGTGGGTCATTTTCAAAAAGAATATTTTATTTTTATCTTAGAATGTTTATATGATGCTCATTTTCTTTGGTATGCAGATTTGAATGTTGTACAAAGATTCAATGAACTTATATTCTAGTAGTTAAAACAATGCTCAGTAATGAAAAATTTTTATAGTTTATTGTGTGTGTGTGCAAGTGTGTGCATTGTTCTGTAAAGTTTATTAACTGTTATGCATCAGGTGATGGCCTAGGCACAGATGATGAATTAAGAAGCTGGCACTCCAAAATTTTTAACTCTCTTTCCTGTGTAACAAAGATATTATACTGGTGATGGGGCAAAAATAAAACTCCATTTCAAAATTAACGTGTCCGTCACTATACTGAACTATTTGCATCTTATGAACTAAATGACGGATTCAGGGTAAAGATTACCAATTGATATCATGCGCCCAATATAAGAAAATTATTCCTGGTTTTTATGGATACCCTAAATCAATTCAATCTCAGTTTGAAGTCCCAAAATTCAATTTATTCAAATTGACAATAATTTTGGTCTTAATTGCTACAATTTTGTTAGTGCCCTAACGTCATCTATTGTTGGGATGGAGATATAACTGACTTATGTAGCTACCGTCCTAAAATACTGACTTCAGAAATGACTCACATTTTAAATGTATGCTTATTTTTAGGTGTTTTACAATCAAGAGAACTAAAATTTAAATTAAATAACGTTTCCAGGGTCATAGAGTCAGAATAAGATTTAGCCAGTATTTAAATACAATTATATATGTCCTTAGAGCTATACTGTTTCTATTATACCATGCTGTCTTCACTCTGTGAATACATTCACGATTCAGTCAGAATATGCCAACAGAATATCCTAGAATAATGCTACAAGGAACCCAGGCCTATAATTTGGGTAATCACAGGTGACAATATTATAGGAAAAACAAAACGAAATAAAACATTGGTATCACAAAAGATCACCAGAAAAAAATTTTAAAGGCCTGAAAAGCCTTTTTTCCTTTCCTCCCATCTCCACTCCTGTATGTTTTTTTCACTTAGATTCTTCTCTCCCATCCCTCTTTTCCTGAGGAAGCCCCAATCACTGTAATCCTCCCTTCTATAACTATGCTTCACTCACATGCAAGACGCCGGCCTAGATCTGCGTCAGGATGCTTCAAAATTAATCTTTTCTTTCTCTGAAACATCAAGAGTTTATTTAAAATATTCCAACAATGTGAGACATATGTTAAGTAGTAAAACAAATATGTAAATAAAGTAGATCCACAGAGTTAAATAACTTCAAATTTTGTCTTAATATTTAAGGAACTGCATGCCAACTTAAAGCAAGGCTAAATTGGCCAACTGTGTGGATATTTTATATTCTAAACTGCAACTCAAAAAATGAGGTCCAAACATTTCCATCATATAAAATTTGAGACCAGAATATTTAGCACTTAACAAAAAATATAAGTACAGGTAGCAGACTGTGCTATACAATGATCAGCATACTGAAATATAATGGAATCAAGAGATGGAGGAGCAGCCATTTCTTAAGCCCCTGTGCCATTTCGAAAAACAAGAACTTTAGCCAGCTTTTATTTGAGAAAGGGGACTGAGGGAGTATAGAAGCCACCTGTCATTCATATATCATTACCTATGTTTATACCCATGTTTCTATTCTGTTCTGTTCTGCTCTGTTCTGTCCTATTCTATTCTATTCTATTCTCTCTCCTCTAATCTATCTATCTACCTATCTAATCTATGTATATGACACCTACCCCAGTGCTGCATCACCTAATCTGCCTTTTCACCCAATATTACACTTGCTTCTATTCACATTTTTTTGGAACTAGTAATTAGTAATAACTAGTAATTGATTGAAGTAATATAGACTCCTGTTACATAATGTGAAAACATTAAATTATTTGCTACTGTGGTGGTTTTTAAAAATATAAAATGCATTGTCTCATTTTCAATCAGTGACTGAAGTGAAAAAAAATATTTTCTTCTTTACTACCTATTAGGCGTATACATTCTAAAACACAGCTCAATTTGGCACTGCAAAGAGCCAAAATTTATAATGCCTTATCTTATATTTTTGAGAAATAGATTAATTGGCAGGTCAATTTAATTTGCTGTGTGTCTTCAATGGCTAGCATTCGGCTTAACAATAAGTAAGGCCAATAAATGTAGAGGAAAGCATATATGCTATATTTCTTGAAATCTATTTTGTCCGACTTAATTCCATCCCATTTCCTTAAGCAGCAAAACTCAAGTTCATAACTCTATTTTCCTTAGGGATGTGATTAGTCAAAAATTTGATGCAGCGTTTTGTATCTAGTTTTATCTTGATAGGCAGCATTGGATGGTAGTAAAGAGCAGAGCTTTCAGATTTACCCATCCTTACTTTAAATCCAGGAAGGCCCAGAATAAGAGGCTGAAAGTCTATGGGTTTTTTTTTTTTAATATCTGTAAAAATAGTATCATTTATATCATGGTTATTTAAAGGGCTTTGCAATAGGTTATTGTTAAGATTTAATGCTAATGTTTGTAAAGTAGTATGGCACATATTAAGCAGTTATTAAATGATATCTATTAATTTTTTCAAGGTACAAAAATTTAAATTATTTGGTAGGACTCAAATATTAGGCTTATTAACCCATTTTACTCGCATTTCCCAGAGAAGAAAACACAGGAAAGAAAAAAAATCTGATCAGACCTCATTCGGTTTAAGACAATGCTCCTAAATCCTCAGGCTTGTGGCCTTTCATTAATGGCACTAGGCCTGGAATAAAATGTACACATGGCTCCTTTTTGTCATAATCGCACTAATCCCCAGGATGTGTGGTATGTCCTGATGGGAATCCCAGGGCTGGAAGGCTTGCATACCTGGATCTCCATCCCTTTTTCTTCTATGTACATTGTGGCTGTTGTGGGCAATCTCTTCTTGATTTTCTTGATCATGGCTGAGCGCAGTCTCCATGAGCCCATGTATCTCTTCCTAACCATGCTGGCCTCAGCAGACATCCTGCTCTCCACAGCTGCAGCTCCTAAGATGCTGGCTATCTTCTGGTTCCACTCCACGGATATATCCTTTGGTAGCTGTGCATCTCAGATGTTCTTCATACATTTCATCTTTGTGGCAGAATCTGCTATTCTCCTGGCTATGGCATTTGACCGCTATGTGGCCATTTGTTGCCCACTGAGATACACCACCATTTTAACCTCATCAGCCATCAGGAAGATTGGCATAGCAGCTGTGGTCAGGAGCTTTTTCATCTGCTGTCCATTCATCTTCCTGGTATACCGACTTACATACTGTGGGAGAAACATCATTCCCCATTCTTACTGTGAGCACATGGGCATTGCCAGATTGGCATGTGACAATATCAACATCAACATCATTTATGGTCTCATTGTGGCCTTACTCTCTACTGGACTGGATATAGTGCTTATCATTATGTCCTACACAATGATCCTTCAGGCAGTGTTTCAGGTACCTTCCTGGGCTGCCAGATTCAAGGCCCTTAGTACATGCGGCTGTCACATCTGTGTCATACTTATGTTCTACACTCCAGCATTCTTCTCATTTCTTGCCCATCGCTTTGGAGGTAAAACCATCCCTCACCACATTCACATCCTCGTGGCCAGTCTCTATGTGGTGGTGCCCCCTATGCTAAACCCCATCATTTATGGGGTAAAGACCAAACAAATTAAAGATAGAGTGATTTTACTTTTCTCTCCTATCAGTGAATGCTGTCAAAATTAAAAAGTCTGTTTTAGGGAATAGAAATAATGGAAATCCATAGAAATCCTCAAATACACTTGAAAGGATGATATCTATCAGTGTCCACTGCATTTGGCTAAGGCACTCAAAGATTTTGAAAAAAATACTTTAAAATAACGAAATTCTTCATTTTTTCAGACATCCTATTTTCATGACTTTTAACTTAAAAATACATAAAGATAATAGAGAAAAGAAAAATATATTTTAGGTTTAATCCAGATTGACTTTTCCTACATAGCGCTAGAGAGTGGGGTTTTGAGTCAGTCACTGGGCATTTTATAGTCAGTCTGAAATTCTGCTGAAATGTACAACAACACTCCCATTGTACTCTGAAGAGACTAGAACCAATAACATGAAACCATAATATTATAGTTATTTTTGTCAACATCTATTTTCTCGATCTCCTGACCTCCTGATCTGCCCCCCTCAGCCTCCCAAAGTGCTGGGATTACAGGCGTGAGCCACCGTGCCCGGCCCCATCAACACTTATTTTCTAAGTTAAAATGTTATCCCTAAAATATTTTCTAGCTCACTGACATCTCAAAAAAGTCTGTTGTGTGGAATAGACACATAATACATATATATTGAATGAGTGAATAATAGTGAATTAAAGCAAATAATAACCAATACTAAATTAACACAAATGAGATTACCTGGATGATTTAAAAGATGATACATATTTTCTTCCTATTGTGGAGATTTTAGACCCAAGTCATCAATAGAGCATCATTGCATCAACAGAGACATCACTGAAGATGTAAAATGACTGAAAATTTATATGCCTGGGTGATACATTTTTTAAATAAGAATTTTTTAAAAGCTAAAGAAGATTAAGGAGAACATTTTCTAAGAAACATGTATAAAAAAGAATGTAATCACACAAAACGTAATTATCTATGATATTACCTACAGACTGTTAATTCCTTCACATCAATACACATTTTCACAATCTCTCCCTCTTAAAAGAATAGAGCAATGCCATGAGAATGTAAAAAAAAGAAAAATGATCTTATTTACACCTAAAAGAAAGAAAGAAAAAAAAAACCTTGAGAAATTTGAGGTGCTGTCTTAAACACTTACAACCTGTTCATGCTTGGCTTATGCTTAGCTTTTTCTCTGATTTTTATAGAAATGTATTCATGTATTAACACACATTTACATATACACACACTAATTTATCTACATTTATATGTATATATATCTTCATATATGTGTATATACACACACACAAGTTTGTGTGCACACATGCACAGAAGTTTGTGCACCAAAGATTAAGAAAGTCAGAAATAAACTTCCTATATAATTTCCATTATTAGGAAGGGAGAATACTTAAGACATTCTAAAAAATCCAATTAATTTGTTCCTACTAGTACTACACTAAATATTTAGGTGCCGTTTTGAATTATCTTCAAAATATTTGCATTTCACAGTACATCTGTTAAACTTATAGTTTTTTTTCCCTACTCTACAGAATATTCTGAACCTTCTAATGTGAAATATACACTCAGTGTTGTATTTCTCCATTAAAGTAATAACATGAAGGAAAATGAGGGAATAGATTGCAGTATGAAGACAGAGGAAATGAATGAAAGACATGACGATTTTGTATAATTGATTTTAGCAGTGGGGAGCTAAGAACATGCGAATTTCACATACAGAATGCGTGAAACACCTTATCTTAAATAGGTATATGAATATATATAGTCATATGTACGTATATAGCTACACAGTTATATAGATGTCATTTTGACAGTTAAAATGGTAGAGATAAAATTGATTGAATTTACAATCTTTAAATAAACTTTCAGTTTGGCACTCATATTCTGAAAGGATTTAGGAAATGGCTGTTGCTGTGTAGCTGCTGAATGAAACATTACTGAACCATTACCCTGGAAACGAGAAGAACGTTTCATGTTCTACTGTCTCCTTAACCACTAACCCTTCAGCTAGTAAAAATAGGAAAGGGAAGGGGAGGTCAGGGTAGGGGATGGAGAGGAGAGGAGAGGGGAGGGGAGGGGAGGGGAGGGGAGAGGAACTAAAACAGAATACTACAAAATTTAAAGCAGGGAATTTTGGAAGTACTTAGCTAAAACTGATATGTTGTTCTAGACAGAATTAACAAAATCAAAAAATAAAAAAATTATAGAGTGATAAGCGATTGATAAGGTGAGAATTGTATTTCATATGAGCAAGAGATCCAAGACCAATACTACCACAAACTATTGTGTTATAACTGAGGTCTTAGTTATTATAAATAAAAAAGGTACAGGTATTGGGGGAAGAAAAAAGACAAATTTGGAATCTGTGGTGTATTTATTTACATCTTTTTATTCATTTTTTTAAATGTCTTTTGTATATGATACGATCATTTAAATATAAATTACAGGAAAGTAAACAGAGTTATACAAGGACAACATAAAAATCAATAATATTTTATACAATGGCAAGAACCAATGGGAAAATAGAATATGAACAAAGTCACATTCAAAATGATGATAGATAGGCCGGGAGTGGTGGCACACGCCTCTAATCCCAGATACATGGGAGGCTGAAGCAGGAGAATGGTTTGAATGGGTGGAGGCTGCAGTGAGCCTAGATCGTGCCACTGCCCTCCAGCCTGGGCAACAGTGAGAGACTTCAGCTCAAAAAAGAAAAAAAAAAAAACACCAAAAATGATAATAGAAATGTACATATGCCTAAGATAAATGAAAGAATTGTTTATTGTACATAGTTTATTATAATAACAATTTTCTCCAAAACAACGCATAATAAATTCAATTCAAAGTAATAATTTGTATTGTGTTTTGTATTTCTTTCAATTTTTATTGTGATAAAGTACATAAATATACTACATGTAATACCATATACCATATATAATAAAGTTCACCATATTAACCATTTTTCAGTATAAATCTGTGTCATTAATTATAATCACAGTATTGTGCCACCATCACCATGATGTCATTCCAAAACATTTTCATAACCCAATCGGAAATGCTATACCTGTTAGGCAATAACTACACAGTCCAATAGTAACCTCTGTCTACTATATGTTTCTATAAATCAGCCTATTTTAGATAATTCATATAAATAGATATCTTACAATATTCGTTGTTTTGTGTCTGGCTTATTTTTCTCAACATAATGTTTCAAAGTCCATCTATGCTATAACATACATAGTAGTCTTTGCTTAATGTTGTCCCTTCATACGTTCTTGGAAATTGAAACTTTAAGCCAAACGACATAGAATGATATCAATTTTTTTCTCATCTAACAAAACAACGTTGGATAAAACAGTGCTATTTGAGGATCTGTTGTACATCATTTCACTTAAAGTTGTAGTTTCCTAAAACGTATTCATAACATTAAATGAGGACTTACTGCATCTGTACTCCATTCTTTTTTATTGCTACATAATATTCCACTGGGTGTATATATCACATTTGTTTATTCATTCATCCGTTTATGTACATTCTCTTTGTTTCCACCTTTTGCCTGTTGTGAATAATGCTACAATGAACATTTCAGTATAAGCACCTGTTTAAATCTTTATGTATGTTTTTAATATATACCCAGGAGAGGAATTTTAGGGTTATATGATAATTCAATGTCTAAATTTTTGAAGAACCATCAAAATATTTTCTACAGAAGTTGCACCACTTCACATTTTTAACAGCTATATATGAGGATTCCAATTTTCTTATATCTTTGTCAACATTTGTTACTTTTCATTTTGTTTGTTTCTCTTACATTATAGACATTCTAGTAAGTTTGAAGTGGCATCTTACTGTGGTTTTGGTTTGTGTTTTATGCGCCAGTGGTCATTTGTATATCTTCTTTGGAGAAATTACTCATTCAAGTCATTTGCATGTTTTTAAATTGAGTTGTTGGTCTTTTTGTTTTTGAGTTGTAGGACTTTCTTCATACATTCTGGATATTACACTTATCAAATATATCACTTGCAAAAATGTTATCTCATCCTATAGGCTCTCTTTTTACTTTCTTAATAAACTCCTTTGTTGCACAAACTTTTTGTTTTAATGAAATCCAATTTATGTATGTTTTTGTTACTCATCCTTTTAGTGTCATATCTAAGAATCTATTGTAAAATCAAAGTTCATGAAGATTTACCCGTGTTTCCTTCTGAGAGAGTTATGGCTTTAGCTGTATGTTGGTAATTGCTCTATTTTTATACATTCTGGGTTTTAATTCTTATTTGAAATAACAGATACAAAAAAACAGCATTACAACTTAAAAACATAGCATGACCAATTGAATATGAACTCATATATAAAAACAGAATAACAAAAAAGGCACAGGTCAAAGAACAGGTAATAGTCAAGAAATGGATCCATATTTATAAGAAAATTTAAAATAAAATGTATGTAATCCCTCAAAATGCTTGGAGACCAAACATCGATCATAGTATTAGAAAAAATGTTTATACATTTGAGAATAATTAAGTAAAACCCCTAATTACTCAAGTCCCCAAAACAAATTTCAGATGGACTCAAGTCTCTCTCTCTAACATTATTATTGCCTGTCTAGCACGATACCTGTCTCTGTCTCTCTTTATCTCTATCTACACTGCTATCCCTATCTGCAGCTCTGTCTCTAGCTCTAGATCCAACTCTGAATCTCTCTAGTTTTTACTCTGTGTGTGGAATAGCTTCTTAAAAATGAAAAGTATACAATATAAATAAAAAGTATGTTAACTCGACTACAGAAAAGTTTTATAAATGATCGTATATGACAAAATTAACAAAGTTAAAAGATGCAGGGAAAATATATAAGAAATATAAACCAATGTCATATTTAAATTATAATTAATGATATTATATAACTATTTTATATTTATTTGGGTTTTGCATTGATATTGGCATGTTCTTACGCACAGTCTCTGGCATGCCTCTCAGTGGGAATTACTCCCCCCTTTTCTCTCTAATAAACCCAAAGGTTCTGGAAATAATTATTCTTCATTAATTGCTTCTTGAGGGATTCTGACTCATTCTGTTTCTGGGTCCTCCAGTCAACTAGGCACATATATGGAGCAGTAGCAACTATGCCCATAGCCCAGTTGAAAGTAAACAGTAACAAACAGTATGCACTGATTGATGTGGTAGCTCTCAGTTCCACCTAGGTAAGTGTCTGGGGTCTAGAACCAACTATAGTTATGCCTTATGGCATAATGTGCTGGCTTGCACCAGCTTAGGAAAGCTGATTATGCGCATTTCAGCTCTGCATTTAATAGCATCTCATTGGTAGTCTGAAATTGATCGTGATAGGAGTAATTAAAACACAGAAACTGATATGGTAAAAATCAGGCATTTTTATTTGGAAATATTTATTAGTAGCTCATGAATTATGCCTAACCAAGAGCCCTGGCCCAACATGGGAAAAATAGTTCAGCCTTAGTCACATTCTTATCCCTGAGCCCCATCCTGAATTCCATTTCTGGCCTCCAACATTAATACCTAAGGCTCTGCTGCATACAAGTGGAACTTTAGTGTTAATAATCTTGTTCACAGATAAATATCTCTAAGCCTGCACCTTAGCCCCACCATCACATGTGACTTGTGAGATACTGATGCCTCTCTGAACCCAGATTCCAGCAGAAGACTCTGACCCTTCTGCAAAATACAGAGGAGCTTTCCTAACCTATGGACAGCAGGTGGAGAAAGAGTGAACTGGTAAGTTAAAGAAAAAATGGAAAATACTTTATTCTAGGAGATACTGTCCTTGTGTTCTAATATATTAAATTGTTCTTTTTATTCTATACATTTAATATTTAATATATTCCACATATAAGGATAAAAATATATAAATATTATTTTAAATTACTATTATTGTTTATAGCAAATATCTGGGTCTCAGATAACTTGTAATATAGATCAATTTTAATACAATCCCAAGATTACATGTCAATTAAAAGTTAGAACTATGGATATTCTTTATTAGTGTTCTATTACTTTGACTATTCATTTACTCCCTTTATAAACACTACAAGTTACCAGTTTCTTCAGTCATAATTTTCACGTGAATCTGTCATCTCCATGCTACTTTAACTGTTTTTCACTGCCATAGATGACCCAACTTGAGATTTCTATTAATGCCTTCTGTATTTGGCATATAGCCTATGTTGGAATACTTTTCTGTATGACCGATTAGGTTTGTCATCCACTCACCGTGGTTTACGTGTGCCCTTTTCTCAGAAATCAATTTTTCATCCACGTTTCTGAGGAAATGTCTTAGATATGACTGTTGGAAGCTTAGATTTTGATGTGCAATAACTGAATAGAAACGTATATATTTCAGTCTCCATGGGCTTCCCAATATCTTCAGAGAAAGTGTCACCATGACATTTTCAATGGTTCCATAAAATTTGCACCTTCAACATTCACTCTTGTTGGCATCCCGGGGCTGGAGGCAGAACATATATGGATATCCATCCCCTTCTGCCTGATATACACCATCAACTTTCTGGGAAATGGCCTCATTTTTCACATCATCCGAATTGACTCTTCCTTGCACCAACCCATGTACTACTTTCTGGCCATGCTAGCCTTTGTGGAATTTGGTGTCTCTGCTTCCACCATGCCCACTGTATTAAGCATCTTCCTCTTTGGCATTAATGATATCAGTTTTAGTGGTTGTCTGCTTCAGATGTTTTCTATGCACTCTTTCACTCTCATGGAGTCAGGTGTCCTTCTGGCAATGTCAGTGGACCGTTTTGTGGCCATCTACAGCCCACTGCGCTATACAACCATCCTGACAATTGCCCGCATTACTGGGATGGGTGTTGCCATTGCCTTGCGAAGTATAACGCTCATGCTCCCACTGCTCTTTCTCCTGAAGCGTCTGCCTTTCTGTGGCCACAATACCCTCACACACTCTTATTGCCTCCACTCGGATCTGATCAAATTGCCCTGTGGAGACACACGCCCCAATAGCATCCTGGGTCTATTTGTCATTACCTTCACATTTGGACTAGACTCATTGCTCATTGTGGTTTCTTATGTGCTGATTCTTCATACAGTACTGAAAATAGCTTCTGGAGCAGGGCGGTGGCGGGCACTGAACACATGTGTGTCACACATTTGTGCTGTGCTTGTGTACTATGTGCCCATGGTCAGCCTCTCCTTGATGCATCGCTTTGGACGACATTTACCTCCACTTCTCCAGACTGTCATGGCCAATGCTTACCTCTTCTTTCCCCCTGTGGTCAACCCCATTGTCTATAGTATCAAAACCAAAGAAATTCGCAACAGCATTGTCCACACACTACCCAGGAAGAGGGGTGAGTTCTAATGGAGACAGATGATACTCTGACAGCACAGGAGCTTGGATCAGGTCCTATTACCTGAATATCAGCTTTGCAAATATGAAAAATTCCATGGCTTATTATTGCTTATTAATGAGTTTTAACATTTTGTAGATGAAGAAAAAACAATTTTACATATTTCCATGAGAACAACAACAAAAAAATGACATTACTCTGACATAAAATGGAAGGAGGCATAGGACCTGAGCTTTGTCCTGGTGAGGACACACTTTGCGTGGTGAATCCTTGAATATTCATTTCAGTGACATATGCTTCTGGGAATATGTACAAAGAGTCTTGGGGAGGTTTATGTTTCTGGGTATGTTAAAATTAGCGATACATATTTGCGAAGGAAAATAATCAGGACACAAAAGAGTGCATATTGTATTATTCTATTTATAAAGTTTTAGAACATGTACACCTAATTTAGCATCAAAAAATGAGAGCACTGCTTACCTTTGATGGGTGTAAAGATGGAAGAATGAAGAGAGACATGAGGCAATTTCTGGGGAGGTGGAAATACTTTGTTGTGTTAGGGATGTAGGTGATGTGGTTTGTCAAATTATCAAAATGGTACAGCTAAGATTTTCACATTTCAAGTTACATAAATTTTATCTCAAAGATTCTGAATGATAATAATAAGGAAAAGGAAAATAATAATACTAACAATACAGATGATTAGATTGCATAGTGAATAGAAGTGTAGAGAATACAAGATAGGTGTAATGTTGATAATTGTTCAAATTGTGTCATAAGTACCTGAAAATTCATTATAATATTCAGTTTACTTTGTACAGCTTACAATTTCTGAATAAAAAGATTCTTAAAAAGTTATACTCAATATGCTAACGTTAAATCTTAGTTGAACATGCGCCGTGAAGCAGAGATAACTTTTAACTGGTCTGTTCGGCTTTAGAAAGCTATTTTATGTTTAATGAGTTAAACACTAGAAAGAAAGAAACACAACTGTTTGAAAATATTGTTCTAGAAGAAAATAACTTAAAAAAAAAACAAAAAGAAAGAAAAAGTAAGGCCTACTCCTGTAATAGTCTTCATTGACATGAATCACTCGGTAATAGATATGCTTCTGACAAACAGAAAGGTAGGGAGGACAAAAAGAATTCCAGAAAATCTCTCAGACAGGAATTGCAGAGCCCAACATTTTATTTTTTTCAGATAATTCTGAATTTCCATGAACCACAATGAATATCTTAATAAACCAAACAGTCTTGGGTGATTACCAGTCAACCAAGTAATTAATAAAAGATTTGGTCAAATAATGTGTATAAGGTAATGAGCGGCATCATTTATATATGTATATTTTTTCTGTTTTCACCTAATTTACTAAATTCATGGACTTAAAAAACATTTTAATGTATAAAACACCTTTGAAAGTGTTCAATGTGGTTAAATAATAAAAACGAGATGGGATATTAAAAAAATTCTCAAAATTTCATAATAATTTAGAAGCTCTTCCTTAACCATGCTTATTTGTAACAGCTAACACAGTCCTGTAAGTTAGACAGTATCGTTATTTTTATGGTACACATGAAAAGAGATAATTTATGTAACTTTATCCGGTTCACACAATGGAAAATTTGTACCCCCAAGAACCAAGTCCTCAGTATGATGTTATACACTTGAATGAGATGTACCTAGGTTTGAATCTTAGCTATCTTGCTATTAATAATTGTGGGATCTTGCTAGTAGTATACTTGTTTGAATTTAATTTCTTCATTTATAAATGGATAATAAAATACAATCCAGCTTTTATGGTCTTGAAGATCAAATGAAATGATGCATATAAATCAATTAGCATAGTTCCTAGTAAAATTTGCTCAATAGGTAATTATATTTTATTAAGTAATTACTTTTTCACCAAATCTGACTAAAATATGCGAATACACAGCCAAATTTCACAATGCCTGACAGTCTCTCTAGATTCTAGTTTTAAGCTCAATTATATAAATATTAAAGTCACAAATTTTTCTGACATGAACTATAGTGTACTATAGTAAGTGATTTATATAGATTAGCTCATTTAACCCACAGAGCAAATATATGAAGAAATTATCAGTTTGTCTACATGTTAGAGTTGTAGAAACAGAAGCATAGAGGAGTGAAGCGATCATGCCCCAAGTCAAACAGTTAGTAAGTGGCAGAATCACAATTCAAACCCAGACAGTCCAACTAAAATCCTGATTCTTTAGCCCACCATACTATCAGTGGTCCCATAACTTAAGATTCAAATTCAGCTTTAAAATTGGAATTTGAAAAACACCCAGCAATTACATAAGCCATTTTTGCTTTTGAGATTCAAGATGACAAAATTCATTCACATCTGTTTCCTCTAATTATGGTCATTTATTGATAATGTATCAATGTTTTCTCAAGGAGATCTTTATAAAATAGGCCTCCACCCACATTAGTTTAACTGCTTAGGTACTGATTCTCTTCTACTTCCTCAACCCACACCTTTAGAAATATTATCTAAGAAAGCGTAGTCCGAGATATAGTAGGGTACTACCCCAAGACATGGGGTCAAGGGCAAAGAGACGATCCTAAAAGCAGAAGAGATGAGAAATAAATAGCATATAAAGGAGGTCTAAATCCTGTAACAACAAACTTCTCAACAGAAATCATGCAGTTCAAGAGATAGCAGAATGAAATTTTCAAAGCACTCTGGGATAAAATAAAACTGACATTCAAGAATATTGTACATAGAAAAATGTCCTTCAAATATAAACAATATATAAAGTCTTGCACAGACAAACAAAAGTTGAAAAAAATCCACCAACATCAGACCCATCTTGCAAAAAATGCTAAAGGGAGTTATCAAGTCTGAAAGAAAAAAGACACTAACATGCAAAAGAAAACTTTTCAAAGTATGAAACCCATTGGTAAAGTTAAGTACATAGACAAACCTAGAATACTTCATTACCATATTTGTGCTGTGCAATCCATGCATAACTCTACTATGAAACCAAAAAATAAACCTTTCAAGAACAGTGATAGCTATAGCAACCTTTTAAGATGCAGATAATATAAAACATGTAAACTGAGAAAACTAAAAGTCAAAATGTGGGGGTGGAGTGGAATTAAAGTATAGACTTTTTTTTTTTTTTTTGCCTGTTTTTGCCCTTGCTTATATTCCTTTATTTGCAATCTAAGATGATTTATCAGGTCTTTAAAATAACTTGCTATATTTATAAGATGTTTTTTGTAAGTCCTATGGTAACCACAGAACAAAAACTTTAATATATTTACTAAAAATAGAAAGCAACAAATTAAAATATACTACCAGAGATAATCAC
>NW_016107686.1:0-73776 GCF_001604975.1 Cebus imitator
TTCTCAAGTATTTAATGATATGAATAAATACATAAAAAATAGGACAAATAAATAGAATAAATAAATAAAAAGATAGGAATAGATGATTCTCAAGTCTATATACGGTATTAATCTGTTGGTACACTGCCATAAGAACTACCTGAGACTGGGTAATTTACGAAGAAAAGAGGTTTGATTGACTCATAGTTACACATGAGCTTAACAGGAAGCATGACTGGAAGGCCTTAGGAAACTTACAATCATGGTGGAAGGTAAGAGGGAAGCAAGGACCTTCTTCACTTGGTGACAGAAGAGAGAGGCAGTGAAAGGGGAAGTACCACACACTTTTAAACCATCAGATCTCATGAGAGGTCTTTCACTATCAGCAAGGGGGAAATTTGCCTTCATGATCCAATCACCTCTCACCAGGCCCTTCCTCCAATTTGACATGAGATTTGGATGGATACACAAATCCAAATAGATTATTATAATTATAATCAAATATAAATTTCATTTATTTATTTAAAAACCATTTATTGAGAACATACTATGTACTAGACATGGTACTGTAATTCTTGTTCTGAGGATTTTATGAAAATTATCATGTTAAAGTTTGTATGATAAAAGAATGGGTCTATCTCAAGAAGGGTATAGGAAGCTATAAAGGGAATGGATATTTGATCTGGAATTTTAAGATAAGGTAGAAAATCTTGTCTTAATGGAAAAGACAAGAGAAAAGACAGGAGAGAATGAGAAAAGAAAATAAGCAAAAATAGAAGGAGCTTAAGTGCATATCCCATTTGTTGTGGGTTGAATTGTGTTCTCTTCCAAAATATGTCAGTCTTAACCCCAGTACCTGTGAATGGGACCTCACTAGGCAATAGGATCTTTGAAGATCTAATTCTGATATAAGTTAAGTTAGAGTCATGCTGGAGGCCCTTAATTCAATATACCTAAATTGCTAAAAAAAAAAATAAAAGAAAAAAGAAGAGACACGAAGAGACACACACACAAAGAAAATAACACCATGGAAGACAGACAGACACACACAAAGGAGAAAGTCAGCCATGTGACTTTGGTGGCAGAGATGTGAGTGAGGGCAACTGCAAGCAAAGGAACACCCAAGATTGCTGGAAACTCCCAGAAGCTAGGAAAAAGGCATGAAATACATTATCCTTCAGAGTCCCCAAGATGAAACCAATCCTGCTGAAAGCTGGATTTCAGACTTTTAGCCTCTAAACTGTGAAAGAATAAATTTCTGCTGTTTAAACCACCCAGAGTGTATGAATTTACTACAGCAGTCTCAGGAAACGAAAATACCATGCTTAATAAATAATGTAGAGTTTTCAAAAGGTAGAACAGTTATTAAAATATATGGAAAGAAATGATGAGTAGAAAAGAAGAAGTCTAATAAAACTGGACATTGTGTGAATAAGCTAAGGAATCAAACTCTTGGCATATATTAATATAGAGTCTGTTTTTTAATTCAAGGTAGTTACATTCTTCTATTCATTTACTAAAGAGAGCATGAGTTTTAGGAGGATGGTAATTTTGAAACGTTAAAAGCTACAGCTATATAGGCCAGAGACAAGACTCTTTCTATTTTCTAATAAGGGATAATGATGGTTTATGCTATTTATTGTTACATATGCAAGACCCTGTAAGATGAACATGCTACATTGGACCCAGCCTAGGAAATGGCCTTTGATATCTTTTTCCTATCAATGGTGAAGGGTTTCACTGATACATACAGAGTTTCTTTTCCTGTTTCTCTGAGAGTTAAGGCCCTCATTAGAAAGATGGACAGAGTGGATAATACCTTGGTAATGGCATGCACAATGTCTTTGATGAATGGACTCTTAAAAGCAAAGTTATTTAAACGCACATTACAAGATCCTATGGCAAACAATAAAGCTTATATAGATAGAAAACAAGACTTTCTCTCACTGTTATTAACTGGGAAAACTAATTGTGAATTGTAGTTAATTTTTGGGTTGGATCAGTTATAAAATGCACATCTTATAAAGTAAAGGTTAGTTTTTTCAGGCAAGATGCAACTTCCAATAACAGGTGAATTTGAATAAGTATTAATTAATTTTAAATAGTCATCCAAAATAACATTTTCTAGTTAGAGAAAATCAGAGAGACACATAAAGGTTGGGAAATATTTTGCATTTCTCCTTGCAACTCTATATTTATTTTTCTATGATCTATAATAATATAAACATGTATCGGCATTTTCTTTAGCAAAAAATGCTTGATTTGAAATCAATGTTTCATTCTTACAAAACTGTATGTTTTGGTGTCAGTATAACTCAATATACATCATATTCTTGTATCACTGGACCACTGTAAATGAATAGAAAAGTCTGGGATATAGTTTCTTTACTTTTATAGTTTTAAATAAATTTCTAAGAAAGTCACCACAATTAATGCAAATCATTGTACAATTATGAAAGAAATGGCAATAGGGTCATAATGTGACTTGTTAGCAGAAAGATACTTGGTCATCTGAAAGATACTTGTAGTCCACTAGGCACATGTAGGCCATACTTACTCAACCTAAAACACAAAAGAGGCATCGGAGTAACAGACATGTTTCCTTTACTCACTTACCTTCCTTTTTATATCTTTTATTGCATGATAATAGAATAGGTCTTATTATCAATTAAATGATCTTCCTTGTTCTCACAGTGAAAGCAGCTGCAGCAAGTAAGTTTTTGCCTTACTAGAAACTTTCAAAGTGTCTTTTGGTCTTATTTTTCAATTTTTAAGATACATAATTAAATCTCTGGGAACAAGTGGATATAATTTAGAAGGCAATTCAGCTCTGTGTCACTACAGATGTCACTAAAATCATGTTTGACAGATAATTTCAGAAACAATGAAAGCATCATTAAATAGGGTAATCTGAAAAAGCCCAAACAAAAGCCACTGTTATATTGACAATATTGAGTTAAGTAGAGGCTATAGGAAAAACCTGCACATCACTGTTAACTTATCAGTATTCAATGTAAGACATTCTTGGAGAACTGCAATGTTTGCTTTGTTTTTGTTGCAGTGATTAACATGAATATGTCAGCAGCCTAACTCAGTGAACAAAATGCTATGGCATTTCACTGTGGGAAGTCCATGTGGGTTAAAGGAAAACCAAAACACTTATGCCCAAGTGTTTTTAAAAAGGATCTAGGGAACCGTTAGGATGGTTCTTACTAAAGCTTTCCTTTCTTTAGGTGGAATGAATAATGCTAATGAATAAATAGAATAATCATAAGAATATTCTGAAAGGAACTAACAGAAACTTCAGTGCAAAATGAAAAATCATGAGTATATAATAAACTTTGTTTTTAATATAGATTTATAGGTATGTAAATGGCTAGATACATAGAATAACAATAAATAGAGATAAAGATTGATTCTAGGTCCATACCATGTCTTCATTTAGTTTAATATAAAAGAAAATCATCAATCAAAGATGCAAGGAATTGTATTTAAGAATCCAAATGTTGTTAGAATTGACTGTAATAAAATTACTTTGCCATAAGGCTTTGCATGGTACATTAAAATTAAGAAAAATATCTTTCCATTTACTAACAGGTCAAGTTGCTTGCTTTCAGTGATCATAATCAATTATCCAGGAAAAGAGACAAAAGAAGTCAAGAAAAAGGAGAATAGACTATTTATGCATAGGTAGGTTCAGAATTAACTAAGTTTTGTGGTGGTGGTTCTTTGCTTTCACACAGATTCAATATAAGGAAATTTGTACCACCTTTAGGCAAAATTGATACCAACAGAAGAAAAATATAACATACAGTCCTGAAGTTGTGTCAATAGAAGTATTTTAAAACATATTTGCTTTTAAAACTTGTTTTATGGCCATATAATTTGCATTCAATAAAATGCACACATTCTAAATGTTTGTTTTGATGAGTTATGACAGTTTTATACACTCCTGTAACAAACACCCTAAATAACATATAGAACATTTGTCTCACCCTAGAACATTAAATGCCTTTATATTCAATTTCCACCCAGAAGTGGGAACTAAATTCTGATTTCCAGGAACACACATCAGTTTGTTTTGCATGCTCCTGGATACTTATAAATTGAATCATGCATCATACAGTCTTTTGTGCGTCTGACATTTTTTACTCAACATATCGTTAAGATCCATGCATGCAGTTGCATGTATCATTAAATTTTTTCTTTTATTTATTATTTTTTATTGTACTTTGTTTTTTATTGCTGAATAGTACACCATTATAGGAAAATATCAAAATGTATTAATCCATTCTCTGGTTGATAGATATTTGAGTTGTTTCTATTTTATCTACTGTAATTAAGGCTGCTATCAGCATTTTTATGTAACATGTTTATGGACATACGTTTTATTTTTATTTATATAAAGACCCTTGAACAGAATTGAAGGGTGATAACATTAGATTGTATATATTTAACTATGATTAGCTATATAAGAAATTGCCAAACTGTTTTTCCATAGTGTTGTACCATTTTATGTTACCACCCGCAATTTCTGAGAATTCAAGTTGTTCTGTATGTTAGGCAAGATAATGGCCCCCAAAGATGTACTAATCTGGAAAGTCTATGAATTTGTTATTTTGTATGGCAAAAGGGACTTTGAAGATGGGATTAGGTTGGGGATCTTGAGATGGGAAAGTTATTCTGGATTATATACTGAATCAAAAATCACAGAGTCTTTATAAGAGGAAGACAAGAAAGTCAGAGTCAGACAGAGATATAATGGGGGCAGACAGAGTGGAAGGAGAGAAAGAGAAAGCAGAAGATGCTCTGCTGCTGGCTTTGAAAACGGTAGAAGAGGCCATGAACAAAGGAATGAAGGTGACCTCCAGAAGGTAGACGAGGCATAGAAATAGATTATCTCCCTAAAGCCTCCAGAAGAAACCCAGACCTCCCAACATCTTGATTTTTAGGACTTTTAATCACATAACAAAACATTAAAAAGTTGTGTTGTTTTTAGCCACTAATTTTGTAAAAATGTATATTAGCAGCAACAGAAACTAATACACCTTGCTAACTTTGGCTATTGCCAATCTTTTAGTTTTAGTCATTCTAGTGGGTGTGAAATGGTGTAGCATTATTATTTTAATTTACATTTCTTTGATGACCCTTGATGTTGAGCACATTCTTATATTCTATCAGGCCATTTGTGTATCTTTTCCTGTGAATGATTTCTTTTCAAGGGTTTGCCCATCATTCTACCGAATTATTGTTTCTTCTGTTGTTGATTATCAGGAGCTTTAATATATAGTTGACGCTTGAACAACATGGGTCTTAACTACACAAGTACACTTATAGGTGGATGTTCTTCAGCCTTTGCCATCCTTGAGACAGCAAGACCAACACCTCCTCTTTCTCCTTCTCTTCAGCCTGCTCAGTTTGAAGATGGAGAGGATGAAGACCTTTATGGTGATCCACTTCTACTTGATAAATAGTAAATATGTTTTTTTCTTATGATTGCCTTAATAACATAAGAAATATTTTCTTTAGATTACTTTATTGCAGAATATAGTACATAGTGCATATCATATGCAAAGTATGTATTAGTTGACTGTTTAAGTGATAGGTAAGGCTTTTGTTCAACAAGAGGCTATGTTCAGATGTTGTGACTCATCCTGTAATCCTAGCACTTTGTGAGGCTGAGGTGGAGGATGGCTTGAGCCCAGAAGTTCCAGGTCAGCCTGGGTAACATAGTTGAGACCTTCATCTCTACCAAAATTTAAATACCTGAGCATGGTGGTGCATGCCTGCAATCCCAGCTACTCCAGAGCCTGCCATAGGAACCCAGAAGGTGGAGGTTACAATGAGTCATTATCACGCTCCAGCCCGGGAGACAGAGTGAGACCCTGTCTCAAAAAACACGCACCACAAACAACAACATCAAAAAAACCAGTAGGCTATTGGCAGTTAAGTTTTTTGCAAGTCAGAAGTTATACACAGATTCTGACTGTGCAGGGAATCAAGGTCCCTAACTCCTATACTAATGGTGACCTGTATTCTTGATACAAGTTCTCTTTCAGATTAAGTGTTATACATATTTTTCTACTCTATAGTTTACCTATTTGTTTTCTTAATATTGTCTCTTGATTGAGATGTAATTTTTAACTTTGGTGAATTCCAGCTGTATATATATATTTTTTTATGGTTAGCATTTTTGTGTCCTATGAAACTGTTACTTTCCTTGATGTCACTGAATTCACCTAGGTTTTGTTCTAGCAAGTTTTTGGTTCAAGTTTTCATCCTGAGATCTATAATTCATCCCAAATTTATTTTTGTTTTTAAAACTATGTCAAGATTCATTTTTTCTCAATACAGTTATCCAGTTGTTTCAAAGATATTTATTAAAGTTTTTCTCTTGCTTATTGAATTTTCTTGGCATCAAGTCTCTTGACAAAAATAATTGACCCTTAGGTAAGCAGACAGACAAGCCATGCTTTTATTTTATAGCAATATAAATAATGCACAACTTATATAAAGACTTGTTAGAAGCTAACTAACACTGGTCATATCTAAGTACATACACAAGATTTTTTATAACCACTTTTAAAATAAAAGTATTTAGATTTTAACACATAGATAAAGCATATGGTGGAATAAACTGTATCTTTTTTGGCCAGATGGTGCTATTTCTAGGTGATCTTGGTAAAGAGAGGAGGCAAACATGAAAACTTAATGAAAAACTATTTATGATGCCGGAGAACATCTTGGCTTTTGAGTCACTTTTAAATCATAGCAGAAAATTATTCCAAAAATTATTTATAACTCCTAAAATTATTCTTTGCCCAAATCATAAATTTTCAGCATTACCAAGAATCCATTTAGTATGTATAGAGTGTTTCAGCAAGTGCAGAAGTGCACAGGTGGTTAGGATTCAACACTTCGAGCTGTCATACTGCACATTCTTGGAGTATAAACTTAATGGGCATTTTCCCACCTGTGCAATTCCTCTGTTTTCACCGCTCTTGGTTCATATTTCACAAACTACTCTAATTATAGTATTCATTATTGACCTCAGGCAGAAGAAATTTGAAAGGGTGGAAAAAACATATGCATTTTGTCTCCATGGATAGCAAATCACTGAGCTATTATTCCTAGGGAATCCCAATTCATGAGAAATCACTTAGGCTTTTGCCCTAACACTAATCAATTGCCTGATCTGTATATATTTCAGCTCCCTGCCTGTGTCTATTTCTTCTTGCAGAAAACTGTAATTTATCTTTATTTTTATAATAATTCACTGAAATATCATTGCTAGCTAATGAGTAATTTATTGTTGCTTTTGGTATTTTATTTTTTTGTTCTTTTGTATCAAAGTTTAGCTGATTTTATCTATCAGGTTGGAATAAAAAATTCAAATTATGACTATACCACTTAGATAGTTACATGATCTACTGACCAAAGTTAATCATCACTTTAATCCTGGTAACTCACTCAGAACGACAATTATAAATAATAGCCTTTGCCTGAGTTACCTAGACAGTGGTCTCAATAATCCCCTTTTATTTTTTGTGTAGAGATAAGGGCACACAAAATGATATCTCTATTACCCAGCACATGTACTAGACTATAACAAACTTGTTAAATCGTGTGTGATCTTTTATTTTTTGACTGAAAGGGACTAAGTTTGCTGCCCAGAGAAATCATTAGGGAACAAGGAAAGGCAAGCAAATAAACTTATCTTGGGTCAAAGATCTCAAGGAAAATCTTGCTTTCTATAAAAGGCAAACAATGTCAAGGCTCATAGATTTTCCCAGGGCTGAAAGTCAGAGCCAGCTGCCTCTCATCTTGAAAAGACTCATTCATCATGCTGGTTGAAGTATTGTAGGCCTTGCCAAAATATCCATGACTCAGATATGAGTCAAAAGACGAAAGCCACAAAATAAACACATTTTACCAAATTCTAAGATAGAGTTTATTATTCATTGTTATTCTTCAACCATTATTGTTACCTTTATTATAAGAAATATAAGAGCAAATTCTTGTCTTCACAGTCTTTCTGTTACAGACATGTTTTACACTAATTATCCCACTTTAGAGAAATTCATTATACATATTCTTGATCTAAATTCGCTTTATATTAGCTATATGGAAGAGAGAAAGTGGATATTAAAATAATTTGGGGGTGTGAAGGAAGTGAATAAAATAAAACAAGCATGGTTAAAATAATTAAATCACGTAAAAGTGACTCGTGTTTCAGGTAAACTGAAGCTTGAGGTTTTTTGTTGTTGTTCAAATTTTATTTTAATTTTAAGTTCTGGGATACAAGTGCAAAATGTGCAGGTTTGTTACATAGGTAAATATGTGCCAAAATGGTGGTTTGCTGCACCTATCAACCCACCACCTAGGTATTAAGCTCCACATGCATTAGCTATTTATCCTGATGCTCTCTTCCCCATACCCCTGCAACATGCCCCAGTGTGTGTTGTTCTCCTCCCTGTGTCCATGTGTTCTCATTGTTCAGCTCCCACTTATAAGTGAGAACATACAATGTTTGGTTTTCTGTTCCTGTGCTAGTTTGTTGAGGATAATGACTTCCATGAAGCTTGAGTTTTTATTTTACAATTTACTGAATGAAATTTGAGCAACTAGCTAACTTTTTAATGCCTTGATTTTAATAATTCAGTGAATTATTGGGTAAGAGCATTTAGAACAGCATACAGGATATCATTATCAGTCAACAAAATGCTATTTATTGTATTATTACTAATAACAAAAATATGTGTATGACCCTTCAATATGTTTAAATATGTGATATATTGAATTGAATTCACTATGAAGCTTCAGTTCATACCTATAATATTCAAATATGTTAGCTGACAGCTGTGAAAATATATATTTTTAAAAATTGGATTAACATGAAGCCAAGTTTTCTTCTGATGACACACTCTCTTGATATATAATTAGTTGTATACTTGGAATATTTCTGGTTTATCCTTGCTCAGAAACATGAATATTAAGAATTAGAAGAGCCAGCTCTTCTACACTATCCCTGCCAATTGCTATCTTGCCTACTTTTTCATACCTCTAACTTGAGAAAATGAAAACCAACAAACTCACAAATGTTCCAGGAAAATCGGTGGCATCACTATATAGTGCCCACAGTTTTGTATGGAACTGAACACCTCTCCTTGAACTTTTCATCATTAGTCCCATCACACTCTTTTGTGTTATATACAACACTGGCATATACTCCAGTCATCTGTATGCCAAATTAAATGAGAGTTCCCTCAGTAACCAGTAATATGTCATACATCTGAATTCTCTCTCATTATATTGCTTATCACCATCAAACAGTTTCCATTTTGTCTTTATTCCTTTAAAATTATCAGGCTTAAAATTAATGTGAATAATCTAGGTACTTGTGATTGTATTATCTCTACGTATATTGTTCTATTTTTCAAGAGATGTGAATTTCAGTAAATTAGTTATCTTACATTACAATGCTACAGAAAAACTGAATGACCTGACTCCTAAGTGATTTGATTGGATTTAGGTCTGTGTCCCTGCCCAAATCTCGTGTTGAAGTGTAATCCCCAGTGCTGGAGCTGGGTAGTGGTGTGAGGTGATTGCATCATGGGAGTGGTTTCTTGTAATTCAGCACCATACGGAAATGCTGTTCTTATGATAAGTGTTCTCTCGAGATCTGGTTGTTTGAAAATGTGTGCACCTCCCCTCTCTCTTTTCCTCCTGTTCTGGCCAGGTAAGATATGCCTGCTTTCTCTTCACCTTCCACCATGATTCTAAGTTTCCTGAAGTCTTCCCAGAAGCCACTATGCTTCATACAGCCTGCAGAACCATGAGCCAATTAATCCTCTTTCCCTTATAAATTACCCGGTCTCATATATTTCTGTAATAGCAGTGTAGGAATGGACTAATATATGCTTATTCCAGCTAGACAAAAGCAAAGTAGACACCATACCATTGTTAACAAATTCAGGATAAATCACCAATCAAAAATATGTATGAATATCTATTACAATATGTTTAATGCTTCTTTGTGTAGTATGCATAATTGAATACAATTTATGTTTCCTGAAAATATGAAATCATCAGGATTCTTTTACATTCAAAATCCATCAAGGTCCTTGTACTAGAATGTATAACTAATTTCAAAATAAATTTGAGAATTAGTTCATAAGTCAATGGCAAAAATTAACATAGATGGGAATTAATGTTATAATTTCATATACTTCTTTCATAATTTAGCAATTTTTCATACTGGGAAAATTATAAATAATAATAGGAAATATATCAATATATCAAATTGAATATTTCTGGCCTAATTTCTTCTTCTTTTCTGAGAATATATAATTATTATTTGATGTATTTTTTTATGTTAGCCACAGGCACGCCTTAATCGAAAAATGACCTCCAGTACATACAGAAAATTGGCACTTTAGTATGCATTAACTAATTTTGAAGGCATCACAAAGAAATGTGCAAACTTTGTTTTATTAAACCAATGCCGTGTTGTGTTAGACTATTGAAAAACAAAACAAATAGGAGCCTGTATTCTTTGAACTGATGGGGATCTTGCAAATAGAATAAATGCCCCTATCATTTGACTTTTAATACGGTATTGTTTAAAGAAGCGCTTCTAGCTAGCAAAATTAGAAAGGGTTTTTAAATTTGTTTATTCCTCTTTATATGCTGTTCCTTTCTTCAGAATATAACCCAATGATATGTGAAAAAACCTTAAATTTTTCACTTGAAACAATCATGTAGAGATAAAAGAGAACAGACCTTCTTGGAAACCTATTTTATATCACCTAAGACAAACATGCATTTTAACTTCATCCTCAACAGAATGAACTTTTGTGGCTTTAGTGCTTATCATGCATTGTCAGTAGGGAAAGAAAATCACAATTAAGAACAAATACATTTTCAACTTTTAAAAACTAAAAGAAAATTTAAGGAAGAATTAAGTAGCAATAAATTAGGACCACTTTAGTTGGTGGTTTTCAATAAGCTCCACGGCCACTTCCTTTCACCAAGTACATGAGTGTTGCTTCAGCCATCTCTCCTATAATTCATGTCCTTTCTCTCTTTAGAAAAACTCATATATTCATTATCCTAGGAATATCAGGCTTGCAGAGCTGGACCTAACTAAAGACTCTTCGAGGTGCACTTTGGCTTCTTAAAGAGCTACCAAGATTTTGGCTGAGGTATGCGACTTAAAGCTTAGCAAGTAAGACGGGCAATCTGTCCGGTGAATCTTTTAACTAATCACCACAGTTTTAGTGAATTGTATTATCTCTGTTCTTGTAAAACATATTTTTTTCAAGTTATCGTTGGTTATGATTGAATCATGAGATCTTAGATTTAGAAGACAGCAGAAAACCTATAAAACATTTGAAGTACTTTTGGAAAGAAACTTCATGGCCTGAAACTCACCAAAACCTGAGGAAATCTTTTTCATTTCAAAATAAATCTTCCATAGAATGCTTCCTTTGTGTTTCTGTCCTCTGATCCAATTGGCTTACTTGAGATTATGGATGGCAAAGTCTTCTCTGGCTTTTATATAATGGCTCTTTAATATTTGACCTATTCCTCTTCTGCCACCTTATTTATGAGTTATGTCTATTCCATCCTAAATATTCTGAGGTTCTTAACTGTGTTTGTTACTGTAAATTGTAGTTAATTTTTGTTATTTTGACATTCTAGCTTTATTGGTTGTATAATTGACAAGTAGAAATTGTATGCATTTATACTGTACAAGTTGATGTTTAGCTATTCATATATGTTGTGAAATGGTTATCACAATCAAGGTAATTAACATATTAATTACTTCATATAGTTAACTCTGTGTATGTGTGTGTGTGTAGTGAGAACACTTAAGACCTACCCTCTTGGCCAACATCTCCCTATTCTCCTTACCTCCAACCCCATCCTTCTACCCTGTGCTGCTATAAATTTGAATATTTTAGATTTCATATATAAGTGAGACTATGCAGTGCTTTTTCCTCTGTTGGATTATTTTGCTTAGTATCATTTCCTTCTGGTTCATACATGGTATTACAAATGGCAGGATTTTCTTCTTTTTCAAGACAGAATAATATTTCAATATATTTGTGTGTGTGTGTATGTGTGTGCACATGTATAATCCTTAATGGATTCATTTATCCATTCATCCATTAACATTTATGTTTCTCTGAACTGGCTATTGTGACTAATGCTACAGTGAACATCAGGGTGGAGGTATCTCTTTGGGGAGTGATTTTATTTCATTTGGATATGTATACAGAAATGAAACTGCTCTATTATATGGAGCTCTAATTTTAATTTTTGAGGAGTTTCCATACTGTTTTCTATAATGACTGTATTAACTTACAATTTCACTAATAGTTTACTTGGGTTTCCTTTTCTCCAAAGCTTTGCTAACACTTGTTATCGCTTGTCTTTTTGCTAATAGCCACTCTAAGAGATGTGAAGTGATATCTCCTTGTGGATTTCATTTGCATTTCCTTAATGTTTAATGATATGAAATATTTGTTTCCTATACCTGTTGGCCATTTGTATGTCTTCTTTGGAGATACTTCTAGTCAGGTCCTTTCCCCATATTTTAATAGGGTTTTTCATTTTTTTCAATATTGAGTTGTATGTGTTCCTCATATATTTTGGATATGAACTCCTTATTTGATGTTTTGCAAATATTTTTTCCCCATTTTTAGGTTGGGTTTTGCTTCTTTTCATTGTTTCCTTTGATGTGCAGAAGCTTTTTAGTATGTTGTAGGCTCACTAGTCTATTTTCGCTTTTGGTGCCTTTGTATTTGGCGTCATAAAAAAAATAATTGCCAAAACCAATGTCAATGACTTTTTTCTATGTTTTATTTTACTAGTTTTACAGATTCATGTTTAATATTTGCATATTTGATCCATTTTGAGGTAGTTTCTGTTCAGTATATGGTGCAAGATAAGGTTTCAGTTTCATTATTTTGCACGTGGATACTGAGATTGCCCAACATCATTTATTGAAAACAATATTCCTTCCTTACTGTGTATTCTTGGCACAGATGTCAAAGATTAGTTGAGCATGTATGTGTGGATTTATTTATGGACTGTCTATTCTGTTCCATTGGTTTGTGTGTCTGCATTTATGCCAGTACCATACTGTTTTGATTGCTATAGTTATGTAATACAGTTTGAAACCATGAAGTGTGATGTCTCCAGCATTTATTTCCTACCTTAAGATTGTTTTGACTATTCAGGATTTCTTGTGGTTCAATACAAATTTTTGTTTCCAAATCCAATTATTGTTTAATATAGTGAACAAATCTTTATTTTCTTTCTGAAACCATCTTTTCAATATATCTCAGAAGTCAGTGGTCCTAATGAATTGGTGACATCATCTTTCCTTACTACTCAAATATGTTACATAAATTTGAAAATTTGAAAAGAAAATTGCCAAATATATCTCCTTCATATTTCTCCTACATGTATTTGTTTATCCTGCAAATAAAACTACATGAAGGAAAAAACAAGAAATAAGCAGCAATGAAGAGAAAAAAGAAAGAAGTAGAGACAAAGTAATTAAGAACAAGAGAAAAAGGTGAGTTTTTTCATTGGAGGATTTGATGAAAGAACTAATTAATTTATCCCTCAGTTTGAGCTTTTCAAAGGTTCTTTATAAGTCATTCATATTGTGACATGATTTGTTAGCCATTTTTACTTTAGATCTCATTCCAGAAGCGTTTTACTCTTTCACATGTGTTCTTATTTTCATCCTCAGTTCTTTGAGAGTGACATTATAAGGAAAACTTGAATTGTGAGTAGCGCCTGGAAGAAATGACTTCCTCCTTGACTTTTCTGTTTTGCCTCTAATGGGTCTTCTTGGTTAATTGAGTATGATTTCTAACACCAAGAAACTTGACTTTCTATTAGCAAACAATGGACATTTTTTCTCTATTGTTATAATATGGCTTCAGCTCATGGCAACACATTTTCACTTTTGTCAATTCTAATATCATTTGGATTTAGGAATGAAATTGCTTGCATCTTTTGTTGATAATTTTTTCCAAAGCAGTATAAAATAAAATGTGTTTAGATCTAGAATCACTGTTTCCTGCATGCACATGCACACGCGCACACACACGCATTATGTGCTCACATCCTTACAATGACACAAACAACTTTGCACTGAACCCTTTACTAGTTACTTATATGTCTCTTAACTTGAATATTCTGTTTTTTTAATCATTGTAATGGTCTTTATCCAAATCAAGTAAACCAATAGAATTCAGACCAACTAGCCTTGTTGAAAATATTTAATATTACAAATAATTTTGTTTTTATTTTGTCCTCTTTAAATTTCTGTCTTTCACTGTATCAGACAGGTGATATACTCATATTTATAATGTCAGAAAACTGAATCAAATGTTAAAGTGCTTTAAGAAAGCAACAGTAAGTAAGGTGATCAAGCTCACTGTGGTCTGCATTCTTTCTTTATATGGTATACTACCTTTCAGAATCTTAGAGATGTTATTAACATATCAAACTTTTGAGGTCACTTATGACATGGCATGTATTACATTCTTTGTATCTTCAGTTCCTAGGACTAAAACACTGGATCAATTTAAGATGTACGTATGAATTGATAATCTCAAATCTTATTTTTATATGTTTAAATTTTCATCTCTTTTCTGTTTTTTTTTTTCCTCAAAATACATTGTGTTCCTTAGTTCTCTGTTTACATTTAGCAATGAATAATTGAATAAACTAATTTAGGCAGCTTGAGTGGCTATCCTCTTTACATACTGGCCTCTATCCCAGAACATGAGAAGTAACTGTCAGTAATTATTGGGAAGTATTAATTTTTAGAGATGTGAGTAAGGAATGGACATGCCCTATCTCCAGGCTACATGCATCCCCAATTAAAAATAATTTTGGTTCTATTCCATGTCTCCATGCCCACTCTTGTATCTCCAGCCTTGGGCAGTCAGATTGATCAATTTCTTTAGAATATGTTAATTTGGACTCAGCATGACAGAAAATACTCCATTGCAAATATGGCTTGGAAGACAGAATAGTTTATCTAATTTATATACCTATCTCTCAAATCTGAGATCTCTGTAAATACTAACTTCCAAGGACACTTTTGTGAAGAGCAGCTTTCTCCTCCACTGATTGCTTTTCTACTGAGTCTCTGAGCACTTCAGCTCATTCTTAAATATGATATCATTTGTCGTCCTACTGCAAGGAATGTGTCTTTGTCTCCTGGTATCTTCCTTTTCTCCTATTCTTAATATCTTTATGAATGATTCTCTATTTTAATGTCTTGTGGTTAGGGGAATGTCATGGAAGTTGGTGCATTTGTCCATATATGTTGTATGTTGAATCCCATCATATTGCTCAATTTGCATTTCATAATTGTATCTCATGGACTTGTTTATTTTCATTCTATTCCTAGCAGGCAAAACCATTCCCTTAGGCTAACATCACTGCAACATAAATAAGCACTCCCTTAGTTTCCCTGCAGCCCCAAAATAAATTCAGCTGCATGTAACTATGACTATTGATAAAGATATCCCCTTATCGAATATACTTATCAGAAGATATTTCTGATGTCAAATGGACATACTTTCTATCTTAATTCAGGACTATAATTCTAAAGAAACTTATACTTGGATTTCACCTTTAGGCATTAAACTTATTTAAATTTGTCTTCACAGATCTTACCCTCTCCAGCTATTTCATTTAATAACAAAGAACAATATTGTGGGTTTTTATATTTATACATGCAGACTGAAATAACTTTCTAAAATCTTTTAAATTCTATTAGTTTCTTTTGTTAAGCAGAACCCTTTCCTTGGATTGAACATTAATTCGGTGTTAACATGAACATAATTGTCATGGATTACTATTAAATATTTGCCAATATCTCCCTTTAAAAAGGATTTTTTATTAAAGTGTATGAATGCCTCTTTTTTTCTCATAATGTCTTAAAGGAAGAAAACTTTGGTCATACTATAAAAGTTGAGTCTGACAATTTATTATCTTACATCTAAGAAATCATTTAAAAATATTTTCAATGTTATTAAAATGACATCTGGATTACATGTGAATAATTATTAAAGTAATTATAGAATAACATGCACTTGTGAGAAATAATACAAAGAGATTTTGTATATACTTTGCCGAGCTTCCCCCAATGATATTTTGTAAAACTATAGTGTAATATCATATTGACATTGTACAATCCATCCAACTTACTCAGATTATCCCAATTTGGCTTGGACTCATTTGTGTGTGTATGTGCATAGGAACATGTATAAATTCTATAGATTGTTATTAATGTGTAGGTTTATGTGTCTACCATCACAATCAAGACACTGAGAAGTTTCATCACCACAAGGATTCCCTATTCTACCATTTAGCAATCACGAGAAACATTTTTAATCTATCTATTTTTACATTTGGGAAGGGTCAGAAGTCCTTTTGTTAGCCCAGCTCCTGTCCACATAATCTAAATTAATGGTCTCTGTGTTCTTGTATGGATGGCATCACTGCTTGAGTTATAGATCTCCAGGGTGCTCCTACTCTCGCTCTTTTTGAGCCATGATCTATTGCATGTCTGTACATCATCAAAGCAAATTGCTTCTTCAATGATGTGTAAGTATAATACATCATCAAAATGGGACACGGTGATAATGCATTACCCAGAAATAAACGACTATCATATTTGACAGACAAGGTCAAGGAGCAAATTCAGGCAGCTCTTATGCATTTCATCAGCAGCATTCTTGGTTTACAAGCAAGTTTGTTTGCTTAGTATGATCCACTTGAAATGTGGACAAGGCTAAATACGAGGTACGCCCTGGGTTGATTCCTTTGGTAAATTAAAAAAGAGGTGGTTGAGCTTCCATTAAAATGACATCTGGATGACATGTGAATAGTTTTTCTGTCCACAGGGTGTTTTGAATCATGTGTATTTCTTACTCATTTGGCAGCAAATTGTTTTCCAGAGAAAGCTCTTCAACAAGATTGCAAACTCCTTCAGGGTAGTAACTGTCTCATATGTCCTTTGTTTCTTTCACAGTGCCTAAAACATTGCTGAGCACATGGAAGACACTCAGTAAATACTTGTTTAATGGAATTGAATTTGTAAGCACCAGAGACTCATGCTTCCTCTCCACATAACCTGACACTTGGCTGCCCAGGATCCTTGCATACAAGGTTTTAAGGTTACCATGGAAGCATTCTGTTAGTTTACTATACCATTTGCTGTCTTTGTTTCCTCTTGCTTTCTTTCTCTTTCTTTCTTTTTTTTTTTTAAGTAGAGTCTTTTGGCCAGGAGCTATTTTAATAAAGGATTTCATTTTTCACTCATGAGGACTAAACTTTCAAGTTTGGCTTCAGGACGTGAGGGAAGTACAACTTATGAAGGTTAATCTGCACTGCAAAAAGGATAGGATTTGAGGAAGGGCTGTTTTTGACATTGGCACAGCAGTATTCCATTCCCCCTCATCCCCCAGTTGCTGCCAAATTGGACTTTCTTTAAAGCATACAGTATTTATTTCTCTAGTCCTTGGATCATAGCAATTTTATTTCAATGTCACTAGTGAAGGAGAAAAAGGCAATATTTTGTCCAAAAGTGAGATTTGAAAATAAGTCCTCTGAGGATATGTTAGAGCAATCTAAGTATTAGATGCTGGAATAATGGATCATTTCTTGATATTTTGGTAGGACACATCTCCTTTTCAAATATACAATGCAGTGAATATATAGTGCATTTTAGTCAGCTCTAAAAGTAACCTAACTAACTTCCATAAAATTGATACAGACAATAGGTGTTCGAGTGGGAATATATTAGTGGCTCTCTGCCAGCATGATAAAATAGAGGAGGCAAATAGATACAGCTAATGTGCCAATTCTGGTTGCTCAGTCACAGTTGTATCAATAGCGTGTTGATAAAAGTTATAAATCAGAGATCAGTTAGCAACATCTACCAGGGTCCGAAGTAGAGACATGTGGTATGCATGACAGTTATGAATCAATCCTGGTGGAGGATAAAGATAGAGAGTCATGGACCATATGCCTAATAAAGGCATTGTACATGATATAATTTTGGACCATGAGTAAATCATTTAATAAAAATATATCATAGAATTGTTTTGAGATCACATTTTAAGTTGCATAAACTATAATGTTTGTTATAATTATGCTAATTGTATATATCATTAAAGAAAATCACTAAATATTTTGAAAAAAAGGAACAAACAATTTAAGCAATAAATATAAAAATTTATTTATATATTTATTTATATAACTAGTTTATAAAATTTATTTATATAACTAGCCAGACAAGTTATTGATATTCTTGTAGATATATTTATTATATATAAGCAAACATATGTGATTTATATTTTGTTATACATTATTTTAATATCTATATTTTTATCTAATAATATGCCTTTAATATATTTCAATTTCAAAAGATAATTTCTGCAAAACTATTTTTATATTTGCATGGTAGTTAATCATATGTATATAACGTAATTTATTTAATCCAACATCTATATTTTTACATTGAAGCAGGATCTAAATTTTGTATCTGAAACATACTCATATTATCTATTATTGTGATAAAAATGTTTCTAATTCTTTAGTAAATCCCAAAGGTTGATATGTTGGATTAATATTCTACAGATTTAATGGGATTTATTCAATACTCAAAGGAATTGTAGTAAATTAAACTACACGAAGTCTATGCCAACTTAAGCACCAGCAAACAAATGTATCTGATTAGAAGAAGGTAGTGCAGTAAGTTCTTTTAAAAGGCATGTTTGGAAAAATATGAATTACTTCCAAAACTGTGTATATATTAAGGAACAATTTGAGCATGACACAAATATTCTTGTTTGCCTATGTGTTACTTTATCTTGAGAAACACTAGGTGGATGCACAAAATGGCACCTGGCAGAACAAAGCCACGTAGCAATACAGAAAATGTAAGCATAAACAAACCTCAAACATCTATCAGCGACTTCAGCTCAGCACAGGTGTTATGAGACCGCTCATCCATCCATATGTGGTGCTAGAGCTTTCTGTCTGATTTCAGATAATTCTTCTTTTACCACTTTGCAATTCCTCCCAAGCTGAAACTCTTTCAATATTCACTTCCACAAACAAACCTAACGTCTTTTTCAAGAATGAAGCATCATGTTTCTTCTATGAAACTATATATCTCTTTACCACTTAATATGCATAAAAGTATGCTACTATTTTTATTAGGTTCCTATGATTTTCTTCTGTGTATGTCACTGAAACAATTTTTGAGTATTGTTTCCCAATACTAGTTTCCCCATAAGGCACGTAATTTTTATTTCATAAATTTGCATATCACGGTGAATTTTAGGAATATGTACATCATCTGACAGAGCTGTGTCTCTCTGTGTGTATACTTTCTGAAAGATTCCTTATGTGAGACAAGAAAATAAAAAGCATTTTCCTTGCTTTCCTATTTAATTCAAATTTGTCAACCAGATGTATTCGTTCACCATGACACATCAAGCAACCAATTCTCCAACAGATACCAATTGAGTATACTATAACTTAGTTCAGTTTTGACACTATTTACCTAGAGTTCAGATTCTAGAGATTAAGTGCTCAGTCCCATAGGACTAACCTCCATTTAAAATGTCAACTGCAACCCTGGGGTTTTGACTTGTGTTTCTGAGTGACTGGTTATAAATCTTGGTTCCTATCACCCGTTCCTCAGATTCAACTAATTTCCCACAGAAGTTCAAAGAACTTATGGAAACATTTTACTTATATTTACCCATTCATTATAAGATACATTACAAAGAATATCTATGAACAAGACAGATGAAGAGATGCAATTTTAAAAGAGCCAGGGCAAGGTATGAGGGCCAATCACCCTCCCAGAACCCCAAATTTTGGATATTTTGGCAGCAACATTACATGGGGTCTATTGATTAGATCATTGGTCATTGGTGATCAACTAAAACATCCCTTCCCTCTCTCTTCCTTGGAGGGTTGGGGGTGGGGTGACAACTCCCACTCTAATTATGTCTTTGTCCTTCTGGTGACTAGCCCTAACCTGAAGCTATCTAAGGGTCCCAGGCCACCAATCATCTCATTAATATGCAAAAGACACTCATCACTCTAGAAATTTCAAGGGTTTTCAGAGCTGTGTGGCAGGAACCAAGGGCAGAGAGCACATGTATAGTTATTATTAAATCATATCACACCCCACTAAGTCAACACTTGCCTCATTCAAGACTAATTCTGATAAAAAATAATAGCTATTATTTTTCACTTATTAGAGTGAGACTCATGTGGAAGTTGCACAAAACTCATTTACAATTCATTTCACCACCAAGCTTGGAAGTTCTATGACCCTTAACACAATTTTAATGTAAAAGTTTTATATTGTCTATAAATCCAAAAATACCTGAGACAGGTCTCAATTAATTTAGACTTATTTTGCCAAAGTTAAGAACAATGCTTGGGGGACAAGTCTGTGTCTTTCTCCAAAGATGATTTTGAGGGCTTCAGTATTTAAAGGGGAAAGGGCGAATGCTGGAGAGAGAGGAAGAAATTTTTAAAGCTGCGGGTAGCTAAGAGGCAAGCAGTTGCATTCTTCTGAGTCTTTGATCAGTCATTCACATGGGAAAGTGGGAAGGAAAAAATAGTCACTTGTGCATTCATCTAGCTCAGTAAATCATTTTTTTATAAAATAAAATAAACTTACCGCAAAGGAAGCAATCAGAAAAGCATTTGTCTCAGATGAGCAAAGGGAGGATCTTGAGTTCTGTCCTTTGTCCTGTACCTGTAAAGATAAGCTATCAATTTATATGGTCAGGGTAAAATTCAACAGAATTGTTTCAGGATAAAGATCCTGGGGCCCACAAGGAATTTGCTCTTGGGAAGTTGTGAGGGAGGTGTAATACTGGGGTTCAGGGTGCTCTCAGCTCACTCGAGAGGACATTTGTCCAGGTTCTTGGTCTCCTGCCCTCTCAAGAATGAGAGAGGGGACCACGGCACAGTGTGCAGTAAATGCCAGACTCAAAAGTGTTTGTAGAAAGTGATTTATTTAGAGAGAGAGAGAAAAAAAAAAAAAACAGGAGAGAGAAAAAAACAGCTAACTCTCACACTGAGTGAGAGAATCCAGAAAGATGGAAACCAGGGGAGGAAAGCAGCTTCCACACTGAGTGGAAGGGAATAGAGAGAGACGGAGTTTAGGAGGGGAAGATGGGCTTCCACGACAGAGTGTGGAAGGGGATTCCAGAGGGAAAATCCAGGACAGAGAAAGATGGCGTCCACAAAGGGAGTGTTCCTGGGAGGGGACTCAGACTAGGAGTCTGAAGGGGTGTGGAAGAAGGGGACTTTTAACCTGGGAGGATTACCCACCTTCTTTAAGACCGGGGGCCAGTGAGGCGGTATGACCTGAGGCGGTGTGGCCAGCCTAAAAGCTGGGTGGGGCTGAGGGCCAACAGCCACTTCCTTTCCCTCAGCGTCACCAGCAGAGGAGAAAAGCTGCTTACCGCGTCAGTTTAAAAGCCACGTTTGCAGCGGAAGCTGGGCCGGCAGTGAGTTCCCCCGCCCCGGAGTTTCCCCGCCCCCACAGCTTTTGGTAGCCCTGTTGACCCCACCAGAACCACTTGCACGCCTGGGCCACTCCCCAAGCTACTGCCCACACAGGGACCTGTGGCAGGCAGGTAAACACACTGGGGAGACTTTTTGCACTGTTGCCTGGGATCAGGGAACACCAGAGAGACCTGCCAGAACCATGCACCAGGCCACCACGTTCCCCGGACCCCTGCAGGCTTGGGCTGTACCTTGCCCTTCCCGGCTGTTTTTCTCTGAGGGACTTCTGCTCCCTGGGTTCCGCCCCCAGGGCTGGGCTATTCTATGCCAGCAAGGAGCGAAAGGCCCTGGGGGCAGTGTTCGCCTGCTCCACCCCACAGGCTCCCGTAGGTTTTGGAACCAGAGATAATATCCGAAGGATAGAGAAGAAGCGGGAAAGCAGAGAGAGAGCTTGAAGGTAAAAAAAAAAAAAAAACAAAAAAAAAAACAGCGTTTTTACTCTGGCTGGCCCACACCACTTAAGAAGGGCTGGGTCGTGCCTCAGGCTCCGCACAGCTGCTCTGGTTCCCTGAAGCCCTGCCTGGCTGCGGCTGCTTCAGGTGTTCTTAAAGAGACAGGACAGAATGGGGCCAGTTTTACTCATGATTTTGAAGTCTTCTTATCCTGCTGTACCCCTCTTCTGGCTGTACCCAAAAAGGGTACAGAATAAGTCTGGTGTACCCCTTTCCTGGTGTACCCCTCTCCTGGCTGGATCACCCAAATGTAATATTGGGGTTCAGGGGTTCAGCGTGCCCTCAGCTCCCCTGAGAGGGCATTTCTCCAGGTTCTTGGTCTCCTGCCCTCTCAAGAATGAGAGAGGGGACCACGGCGTAGTGTGCAGTAAATGCCAGACTCAAAGGTGTTTGTAGAAAATGATTTATTTAGAGAGAGAGAAAGAAACAGCTAACTCTCACACTGAGTGAGAGAATCCAGAAAGATGGAATCCAGGGTAGGAAAGCAGCTTCCACATTGAGTGGAAGGGAATAGAGATCGATGGAGTCTGACCAACATGGTGAAACCCCGTCTTTAAAAAGAAAAACAAAACAAAAAAGAGATAGATGGAGTTTAGGAGGGGAAGACACGCTTCCCGGAGAGAGTGTGAAAGGAGACTCCAGAGGGAAAATCCAGGAGAGAGAAAGATGGCTTCCACGAAGGGAGTGTTTGTGGAAGGGTACCCAAACTTGGAGTCCGAAGGTTGTGGAAGAAGGGTATTTTTAACATGGGAGGAACTCCCACCTTCTCTAAGACCCCAGGCCAATGAAAGGAGTTCCATAGAGCTTCCGCTGGAGTGATTAACTTTTGACCCTTCCCCCGCAGCTCGAAAAAATGAAAACAGAAACCGTTTCCCGGATGGAGATGAATGGGAGCCTGGAGATGAATGGGAGCTGGGCATGGCACTGGGAAATTCTTGCCCTTAAAACTATGCCCCCTGGTGGACCCAGAAAGAGAACACATTCCCTCAGAGGTATGTAGCTTTTTCATGTTTTTTGCCGTCTTAGAAACAAAATGGGAGGCAGGTTGCATGAGGCAGTTCCCAGTTTAACTTTTCCCTTTGACTCAGGGAGTTTGGAATCCTGAGATTTATTTTCCTTTCACATATCTTGCAGAATTTATTCTTGAGCAATGAGTTTATTCAAAATGATTTTATTTTCAAATTTATTACACTTAAATAATCAAAAAATGTGTACCTGCATTAAATGAGGCAGTATTGTTCTTTTTCTTCCTTCTTTTAAAAAAGTTTTTTTCCACTCTTTTCATTGAATAAAAAAGAAACTTATTTCTGGTTAGGATAAATATTTAATATATGACTATTTTGCCAGTTGATTCTTCTATTGTGAATTGTCTGTGCCATAAATAACCCGTTTTTCAATTGAGCAGACATTTCTTTTTTTTATTAATTTGCATGAGCTCTTTAAATATATGTTATATAGAAATTCTCAGTTGGTTAAATACATGAGTTTATCCCTAGCTTTTCTAATAGTACTATTTTCAGCGTTACACACACACACACACACACACACACAGTACTCACAAGTCGAGCAAACTCCAAGTAAGATAAACCAAAGAATTCCATGACAAGAGACATTTACAAATCCTGAAGAGTCAGGGAAAACCCACACATTACCTTTAGAGAAAAATAATACAAATGGCAGCAGATTTATTATTAGAAACCATGGAGTCCTGAAAGAAGTGGCACAATGAAATGCTGAAAGAAAAGGTTTTTCAACTGAGAATCCTAGACCCAGTGAAAATGTCCTCCCAGATTGAAGGGGAAATCAAGACATTCTCAGATGAGAAAACATTAGTTTGTTATCATCAACCCTACCATAAATAATGGCTAAAGAATTTGTTCTATAAACAAAAAGGATGTGACATTCCAAGAATCTTGGAATATCAGAAAGAAAGAAACAATACAGTAAGCAAAACTATTGTAAATAAAGTAGGATTTGTTGAGTTTTCTAAAACACATTTGATAGAAGAAAAAATTATAACTTTATCTGATTTGGTTCTAAATGCATGCAGAGGAAATATTTTTTAGAATTATTCGTAAACATGGAAAGGTAAAAGACACAAAGCAGGCGAAGTTCCTATACTTTATTCAAGCAGGTGAATCACAGCAAGCATTGACTGTGATAAATTATGTATGAAAACACAAAATACTTGTAAAGAAGTGGAGAAACCGGATCACTCTTACATAAATAGTTGGAATTTTTAAAAGGAAAGCCACTCTGGAAAACAACTCGGCAGTTTCTCATGTAAACATATAACTATCATATCATTCAGCAATTGCTCTTCTGCTCATTTATTCCAGAGAAGTGAAGACTCATTTTCACACTAAACTGTGTACATAGACAATCACGTTAGTTTTATTCATAATAGTCAACAACTAGAAATAGTCCAGATGTCTTTTAACTGTTTAATGATTAAGCAAACTGAAGTACACCTGTATCTTGGAGTACTATTCAGCAATATTAATTATGCTGGATGAACACCAATCATAAGAAATTATATATTGTATAATTCCATTAATATAGCATTTATGAAAAGTCAAGGTACTGAAATAGAGAACACATAGTGGTTGTGGGTTTTAAAGAAGAAGCAGGGCAGAAGGGAAATGATTCTGGCAAGAAGCAGACAATTTGAGGGAATTTTGCACTAATGTAAATGTTCTGTATCTCAATTATATAAATTTTTCTCCTGGTTGTGACTTTGAACTCTGGTTTCTCAAGATATCCTCACTGAGAAAAATGAAGTAAAGGGTATTATGACAATTTAGCATGTCAGCTTGACTGGGCCACAGGATGCCTTGTTATTTGGTTAAACACTATTCGAGGTGTTTCTGTCAGGGTGTTCTTTAATGAGTTTAACACTTAGATCATTAGACTCAGTAAAGCATATTTTCCTTGATAATGTGAGGCCTTATCCACCCAGTTGAAGGCCTGAATAGGGCAAAAGGCTGACAAGATCACTAATAAGAAGGAACTCCTTCTGCCTGACGGCCGTAGAGTTCACTCATCATTTTATTCCTGCCTTTGGACTTGAACTAGAACATCAGTTCTTTCTAGGTCTCAAGCCTACTGGCCTTTAGACTGAAACTATATTATTGGCTTTCCTGGTGCTCAGGCCTGGGGACTCAGGCTGGAATTATATATAAAATTGGCTTTCCTGGATCTCCAGCATACAAACCACAGATTGTGGGTATTGTCAGCCTTCATAATTGTGTGAGCTAATTGCTTGCAATAATAAATCTCTTCATAGATAAATATAGCTCTTCTCTGATATATATTCTATCTATGACGAGATATATATATATATCCCTCCTATTGTATTTATGTGTATAAATGTATGTCTCTATATGGAGACACACATATATATATATGTGTGTGTGTACGTGTGTATGTATGTTTCTCTGGAAAACTTGAATCAATACAGATGTACATGAGCTCTATGTATTATTTCTTACAACTACATATAAATTTACAATTATCTTAAAGAAAAATGTTTAATTAAAAAAACATAGCATTTCTTCAGGGCATTTTTTCATTTTTGTTCTACATTTAAATTTTAGCTCATTACAGTTAGGTATTATGTCTGTGTGACCTGTGCCTACCGAGCATTGCACACTGAGAAGGCCTCCATGATATCTCATGCTCTACTGCTGCTTTCTTTACACTCTTATTTGAACAAAATGGCCTATATTTCTATTTTGCAGTGGGACTCACAAGTTATATCGGAACTCTTAGTGATAGATAATCTAAAAACAAATAGGTAGTTGTTTTACATAGGTAACTGGGTTTATTTTCTAATAAGTATTAAGTACATTTAGCTGTAGAGACACAAGTTCAAAATCATATATATACTATATACATACAAATACATCTATAAGCAACTATTATGTATTTAATACATAATATTAAATATATAATACATTAATATTCATATATTTCATATAATTTTTATAATATACCACTGTTACAGAAAATATATAATGTAAATTAATATATGTAACAATATAACATATAAATTATAAAAATAAAAAGAAACTCTCCCTAATGTTCACCTTTTGAACTCTTCAGTTCAAAAGCTATCATTTCACCAGATTTGCAATATAGTATTTGACATTTCACAATAAAAAGTTATTATTTTTATTCTTTTTTCACCTAAATGGTTTGCATATTTTTCAAGGATTTAAGAAAAAAATGGTAGTGTTCTGATGTGAGTTTTTGCAAAATCTGCTATGCTGTATTTATGGTACCATGAAGTCTCATTATAATCACAAAATTATGGCTGTTAAGCAAATGAACAAGAAATGCAGTCAAAAAAGAAGATTGTGTTTGCATATTTTAAAAGGTCATCAGAATACAAATTGAACGTTAACTTTAAAAATAGGTCAAGATTTAGGTACTGAACTTTCCTAAGATAACTTTCTTTCATTTCTTTTTCTTCCTTTCCTTCTCTTCCTTCTTCTCTTCTTTCTCTTGCTAATACAGATATACAAGATCTCTCTGTATTATTTCTTCTCCCCATCCTTCTCCTTCTCACCTCCTCCTTTCTCCTCCTCCTTTGTATGCTTTTCAGATTTGTTGCACTGTGTCGTAGACACACACATATATATACACATAAACATATATATGTGTGTATATATATAAATATAAACGTGTAGGAAATCTATGCTATTACACTCTGTGTTTCATGTGTAGAAAAGAATATGGATGCTTCGTTTAATTTTTATTAAAATCAGTTTTACTAAAACACAATTTCAGTTCTTTTAAAATTGAATAACACTTAGAATGAGTATTTTTCACCTTAGTAAATTTCTAAATAACCTTCTGATAAAATTTGTATATATGTCCCTTCCAAATCACATGTTGAAATCTAACTCCCAGTGTTTGAGATGGGACCTAGTGGGAAGTGTTTGGGTCATGGGGTCAAATCCTTCTTGAATAGCTTGATGCCATCCTTGTGGTAATGAGTGAGTTCTCACTGTATTACTTTATACAAGAGCTCAAGAGCTAGTTGTTAATAGAGGCTGGCACCCCTCACTCTCTGTTTTGCTCTCTCTTTTGCCGTGTGACATGCTGGCTGTCCTCCACCTTATACAATGAGTAAAGCTCCCTGAGGCCTCACCAGAAGGCAAGCAATGGTGGTGCCGTGCTTGTACAGCCTGCAGAGCCATGAGCCAAATAATCCTCTTTTCTCTATAAATTATCCAGTCTCAGGTATTCTTTTATAGCAATGCAACATGAATGAACACACACTGTTACCACAAGTTATTTGTAGAATCTAATTTCTGTGAGGAGCAGGGATTGTTGTGGTTGGTGGATGAATTCCACCTTTTACATTGCTTTCATGTTATTTGGTGAATTTTCACTGCATTTATTTGGTGGTTTGTTAGGCTACTTTTTGTTTTGTTTTACTCCTGAGATGAGGTTGTCACATGTTGCCCAAAGCTGGACTTAAACTCATGGGCTTGAGGGATCCTTCCATCTCAGCCTCTCAAGAAGTTTCACTGTAGACATGCAGCATTGCATCTGGCTCAGGCTGTTTTATATTTCAGAGTTCTGTAGGTTACAAGCAATAGCAACACTTCTTAAACTAGCTCAGTGATTCTTAAACCTGGTTTCATTTTTTAATTACTAGGGGAGCTTTTTAAAAATACTGATTCCTAAGTCAAAACATATAAAAAAGAAACCCCAGAAATAAATTCCAGGTGATTCTTATGCAAAAACAACCATTGATTATGCTTAAGAGATTGCATTGGAATTTATTATCATATTGACTAAAATATCCAGGTATATGTCCAGTTCGTGTCAGACCTAACTAGATTCAGATCTACAACAAAGAAATTAGAGTTTTCTATCCTTCTTTGTGATTCATTTTTCTCTGTGCATTAACTACATTGTCTTCTACTACAATCACTTTCCTCCATGTGGCTGAAAAAGGTGACTGCAGTCAGTTCTATATCATAGTGGTCATTTATTCTAAGAACACTTATGGTTTGTAAGGTCAAGTTAGTGACTTGACTATATATGAAGTTAGTCTAAAAATTACATGAGATGGGAGCGAAGGGATTTTTCCAAAGATGAGAACACTGGACAGCTTCATGTCTGTTTGTGTATTAAGTCAGTCAGTTTTCAGCGTGTAAAGTACATTGCCTTCAGAGAAAACAAATGAACTCACATTTCATATATGTAGAAAGTAAAAGCTATTACCCAATCTACTTTTTTTACATTTGCATTTTCCCCTTATTCATATGTCAAATAGGAAATTTCACTTTTCTTAAATGGATTTTTTTAAAGTATTTAAAATGTGATTTCCTCAAATCTTTGGGCATATTTATCTGGTTCATTCTGTTTCACATACTGGAGAAAAAAAAAAAAAAACAACTACAAATATGAAGCAGCAATTGTCTACTGAGCACTGGTATCACATTTTCTACTGAGAACACTGAAAGCATTATCCCAGAATGATCATAGCAAAGTATTATAAACTGAGTGGCTAAAACAACAGAAATGTTATTGGATCACGGTTCTGGAAGCTTGAAGTCCAAGCTCAAGTTGTTGACACAGCCATGTTCTGATACCTGTAGAGGAATCCTTCCTTGCCTCTTCATAGCTTTTGGCAGTTTTCTGCACACCTTTGCTGTCCCTTGAAGCTGAAAAATCCAGCCCCTTAGTTGCCACATAGTATCTTCCTTGTGTGTATATTGGTCTTCTCATCGCTATCTGCTTACAAAGACACCATTCACACTTTCACATTGGATTAGAGACTCACCTTACTCTTGTATGACCTCATAACAACTTCTTACATTCATAACAACCTTGTCTACAAACAAGGTCACACTTTTTAGTACTGAAGGTTAGGAAACACTGGGTGTTAGAACTTCAGTATATCTTTTTTTTGGAGGGGGGACACAATTCAACTAATAACACTGTAGGGCTAATATAACTCATATTTTACAGATGAAGAAATTTGTGCATGTTGAGTCATTTACATAGTATCACAAGTAATAGAGCCAGGGTTTAAACAAAATTTCATCTACCACTGAAATAGCACATACAGACCAGTTATTCACATCACTTCTTCTTACAGCTGGTAACAGTTGTCTATTGCCTAAGTAGGGTGTAACTGCCAAAAATGAGAACAAGAAAAATGTATAAAACTAGAGGATTTTAATAGCAAAGGAGACAGCTACTGTATATAACCTAGCACATTGCATTTTTCAGAACAAAATAATAGATATTTTAAAATGAATTTATTAGCCAAATAGAAAGTAGAGTCTGGTGCAAATATCTCTACCACATAGATAATCCACTGATGACTTACAGTTCAGTTGGACATATAAAATATGATAGAAGTTTTCAATAATTATCCTCAAACTCTAGAAGAACTTTGAGGAGTCCTTGTTCATATTGCTTTCCTGAATATAATTATTAAGATTATTAAGATCAATCTGCAGCAGTTTCCTTGTAGATAGAAAAGTTAATTCTCTGTTCAGAGTATAAACACAAAAGAACATAATTACTATTATTGAGCTAATTTTCATAATAAAGTTAAGCTTGCTAGCCCTAAGTACCCCATGGTTAATTTATATACATGTTGATGAAAGGCAAAATGAGTTAAGTCAAGTCTAGTGACTTTAGAATATTTTAGAGTTTCCCCTTATCTTTTAGGTATGTGATGGGGATTTTAAATGAGTGCTTTTAAGTTAATATGAAAAATAATGGACTAAATTACCAGTTTTTTGTATTAGGTGTTCTGTTTCCCACCAAAAAGGTTTTTATATGGCTAATGAGCAAATAATTTAAATAAAAACAAATAGACAAATGTATGCAGAAAGGTAATGAAGACTAAAAACCCCAGTGCCCATCATGGTGGAACAGCAAATGCCATCAGCAGATGCACTGGAGTTTACGCCTGTTCTTTACTGAGCCCAACTATATAACGGATATGCAAATTTAAATACTTTAAAGGCAAAATAGGTAATAAACTGGAGTGGATTGAAACAAAGGGCAAAATGTGTTGATGTGAGAAAATGAAGCATGTGAGAAAAACTCTTTTAGAGCTAAAGTGTAAGCCCCTTCTAAAGCCTTTTTTTTTTTTTTTTTTTTTTTTTTGAGACTGAGTCTCCCTCTGTCACCCAAGCTATAGTGCAATGGTATGATCTTGGCTTACTACAGCCTCCACCTCCTGGGTTCAAGCCATTCTCCTAATTTTGTATTTTTAGTAGAGACAGCATTTCTCATATTGGTCCAACTGGTCTCAAACTCCTGATGTCAGGTGATCTACCGGTCTCGGCTCCCCAAAGTGCTGGGATTACAGCCGTGAGCCACCATGCCTGGCCAGGATCCATTTCCTACCCCTAACATGCTGTGCTAGAAAAAACGAAGCAACTCTGAGGTCCTAGTCAGATTCTATCATCTACCAAATAAACCTGTCATCGTCAGAACTCTAAACTTCTTCAACATATAATGACAGAAACAACACAGAGTAACAACAACATGTATGTTTTCTATATCATTTCAAGTCTTCCACAACGTAAAGTCACTATGAATAGGAAATTCATATTTACTTATACTTTACTTACACTTGTCTATTCTTATTTCTAATAGAAAAATAATGTGGCAAAATGATTTAAATGCCTACACATTCACAATACTCATTGACTTGTTTGTAATATGTAAAAAAGCAAATACCAACCTAGTGACCTATTCATACATACATGCTTTCTAAAAGATTTTGATTTTGTTTTTAATGATTTTCAGTTACTTACCACATCAGTATTGCAATGTTAGTCATCTGGAATTCTAGAAACTGGGTGAAGGAAAAATTAGAACACTTTCCAAGTTAGGCTAATAGAGGTGTATTTTGTAATAGAAACCTAAAGTTCCATAGAAGATGGATACAGTTTTATCAAAATAAACTACCAAAACTATACTTAGTATACTAAGTTTTGGTAGCTATTTTAAAATCAATTGGTTAGCCAAATAGAAAGAAAACTACACTAGGTTTTGGTAGTTTATTTTGATAAATAATGATTGGGATGAAGAAAGGAGAGAAATAAAACTTTCAAATAACTCTTGAGAGGGTGATTGGAAAAGGCTGAAATCTATAACATTTCTGAACATATATATTCATACAGAGGAAATAAAGCAGTCCTCTACGATAAAAGGAGAAGCTGGGAGTGTTAACTGCTATAAATATGTGAAGAGAAAGAAACATTGAGAAGGGAAGAATTTTTAAAAATTTGGTGGACTGGGAGGAGAAAGGGAGTTGATATTTAAAAAGACATGAAATCTGTGAAGGGTGCCCTCCAGATGTTCCTGAGACTTGGGCATTCAGACTCTTTTCCTTTGTATGGTGCATAGGAATGAATTAGCCCGACTCTTGTTACTCACAGTGTGATTTATAAAGCATCAGCTTCAAGGTTATCCTGGAGTTTGTTAGAAATAGAGACCCAGTGGTACCACCCCCTGCTTAACAAACGAGAATCCACATTTTCAGAAATTCCCAGGTGATCCCTGTGCACCTCAAACTTTGAGGAGCATTGAGCCAGACCACAGAGTGCAAAGCCTTGTTCTAAGCCACAGTGATGGGGACTCTCCTCACCATTTTCTTTCTCAAGGTCCTGACTGTGGGCAAAATATAGCATCCTAGAGCCTGGCTTATAGCAGTTTTACATAAGCAGCACACTGACGGAAGCCGGTACAGAGGAAAAGAGAGCTGGCAGCTCTTGAACTTTCACCTCTTTCAGAATTCTTAAAAATTCAGAGAGCTGTTCTTTAAAGAGGCCTTTTTCTCTCAGCAGTTGAATCTTTGTAGTCTTACTTGTGAGAGGATGTCAAAGATTTCCTCTGAGGAGTCAATTTCCCTGCCATGCCACCCCGCTCCTTGCCTAGCCTTCTTCTACATCTCCTTTATCAGAGGGGTCTCAAAACTATAGACAGCAGGCAGTGACTTGGCACTGACCATAAAATTCTAAAAGGAACTCAACTTAGTATTGTACTTTCAAATGGAATTTGCATTTCTAAGGTATGACTAGGATAGCACTGAATATACCAAGAAAGTTCTTCCCAGAAACAAAACCCTGTTCTGAAAGTAGTGTTAACAGGAAGTTGTTCCTATTTCCTGAGGTCATAATACTCAGATCAGTGCTGGCTATTATCAGCCCTGTTGAATACATTTCCAAATCCTTAAGGCTTTTTTTTTTCATACTCTAGAAAGTAAAAGCTATAACCAAACTCATTTCCTTCTCTCATTTACATGAATTAATGTTATAATCAATTGAATTTCATGGACATGAATGAAGACAGTATAATTGGGTAGTGCTAATCTTTTAAAGGCAAAATGAAGTTTTTAGTTTGGAATTGATTCGTTGTTAGGGGATTAAGCCCTTTGTGGTAATTCTCTGCAGCTGGGGCAGTTAGAAGGCAGGGGATTTGAGTTTCTGCCTTGTAAACAAATCTTTAAAGTGGATTTGCTATTTTTGTGAGGAGCCTCAGTGGAACTTGGTAGTTGGCAAGATTTGACATTTTTCTGCTTGGGAAGAGAACAAAATGGGCCTCAAATCTAAGTCCTCTTTTTCTCGGATCAACATCACCTTTTGAAAAATGAACTGATTCTTTTGCCTTAATAATGACTAAAGGAAATAAAGAAAAATACAGAAGAAAAATAATTAAAGTGAGAATGAAAATTTAGTAAATGTTATTTAGAACAGTAAGAACAGATGTAGTCATGGAAGGAGAATGTGCAGATAATTATACAGAAAGAAGAATGTGCCACCTTCAGATATGTTTAAAATTTTATGCTAGCTTTAGATTCTCAAAAAAAAAATTGCAAAGAGATTCTATACCTGTGTCTAGTTTCCCTATTGATGTTCCACATTAGTGTTGTAAAATGTTATAATTAATGCAACCATAGTGATCTCATTGATTGCAATTTCCTGAAGTCTGCAGTTCGTTTAGAGTCCTTTAGTTCTTATGAAGTGTCCTTTCTCTGTTCCAGGATCTCATCCAGGATACCACGTTACATTTAGCTATCACATCTCTTTAGTCTTCTCTTTACTGTGGCTATTTCTCAGACTTTCCTTGTTTTTGGTGATCTTGACAATTTTGATGAGAACTGATTAGGTATTTTGTAGTCTTCACATAAATTGAGGCTTGCTTGATGTCTTTCTTTAAAAAATTTTTTCCATTTGTATACATGTGTGCCACACAAGTGCAATTTGGTTACATGTGTATATTGCATAGTGGTTAACTCAGGGCTTTAGAGTATCCACCACTCTAATAATGTACATGGTACTCCATGAAGCAATTTATCATCTCGCCCCCCATCCCCTCACCCTTGTGCATCTCCATTGGCCATTATTCCCCTCTATATCCATGTGTACACATTTTATATCACCCACTTATGAGCGAGAACATGTAATATTTGACTTTCTGTGTCTGACGATGTTTTCCTTTTGATTAAACTGGGATACATATTTATGGGAGGAAGACCAGACAGGTAAACTGCCATTCTCATCACATCATCTCAAGGGCACACACCATCAACATGACTTATTGCTGTTGATGTTGACCATGGACACTGGGCTGAAGTAGTATTTTTCACGTACTCCATGGTGAAGTTATTTTCCCGTGTATACAATACTGTACACTTTAAATATAGGTTATTATTTACAACCCACATTTAAAAAGTGGAGAGTTGTCCTCCACCTCTTTGAGGTAGTGAAGAGTGTTTACATAAATTATTTCATATTCTTATACAAAGGTTATTTATTTAATTTGTCTTGCTAAAGTGGAAATAAATTACTATATTATTATAGACTCATGAATATCTATCCTATACTTTGGGTTATAATTCAATACTTACTGTGTTACATTGTTTTTGCTTTGATTGCTGGGAGATCTTTAAGTTGGTTCTTGTAATACCACTGATAAAAGCAGAATGGATCCAATTGTAGTGATGCACGCTTGTAGTCCCAGAGAGTAGGGAGGCTAAAGTGGGAGGATTGCTCGAGCTCAGAAAATTGAGGCTCCACTGAGCTGTGATCACATCATTACAGAGCAAGTCCCTGACTCCCCAAAACAGAAAACAAAAAACAATAACAATGCTGCATGGGAGTTGAGCATGCCAATGTGATATTTGTAATTATATCCAAAGATTAGTAAGCATGCTTCATGGAGAAGTGACTAAATCTAAGCATTGTTTTCTCATGAGATTGCTATTAGAAAAGCAATAGAAAAAAAAAAAAAAAAGAATTGAATGAGTCAATATATAGGGAAACTTTCAGCTTCCTTAGAGTCATGTTAGGTATGTAGAGAAGCAGTTCAGATTAACAGAGTTCAAAAGCTTTCCCTGTCAGATCTGTATAGTAAGATTTGCATGCTAAAGAGCTAGAAGAGCTGTGACTCTTTGGTGTAAGAAGATATTAACTCAGTGGAAAACAAAACAAAATTTAAAATGCCTAGGCGGACGCATTTAAAGGTTTATAGCTTTCCTAGTGGGGCAAAAATGGGAAGGAAGAAACTATTTTTAAATAAAATAATCAAAAACTTAGACTGTGACATTCATTTGTTGGTTCAGTGTTTTAATTTGGAGGTAAATTATGCTAAACAGTAGTATGCCATTTTCTATAGAAGCTGTTCTACATGTATTGAGTTATTGCCAATTAAATATCAGTTTAATAAGCAAGTCATTTTTGCTAAATATTTCAGTCTCCACTAATATTGTCTTGAAGGTCGACATGGTGTGCATATTGCCTAAACAAAGCTACAACATTCTGTAGGGAATTTTGTGAATCAACTACTTCTGCAGATTTGGTACAGGTCTTCAACCCCATAAACTCACATTTATTTTAAATGTGTTGTACTGGTTGTCAGTTGTCCCCAACTGCCTCATTTTCCACATGCATTGTCACATTTGTGTCAATCCAAATCTTATTAGCTCTTTCTAGACAAAGATAGAATTGTCAATATTACATAAGTAAATGTGGTTGTGTTTTAGCTGTATGTGGGAATGCACAAGAGACTCACTCTTAATTCTGCATACCATTTCATGTGTGTGCAGGCTCTATAACTATAGTGCATCTCTATTTTTTGTACAGTGACAATAATGGTAATAATAATAATGTATTACATGCCATACTGCAGAAATTGTTCAGATTACATCCAATGTACCCATTTAATTATCATTTTAAAAGAGTAACTCCTACTCAGTAACAATATGCAGTTCATAAATATCTTTCACATTTGAAAATATGAATCTCCACATATAGTGGTGTGCAAAAAAAGTTAGTTATACACATATTTAGACCATTTATACTTTAATCCCACCAAGCATATGGAAAGATTAACCTTAGGGGTTTGTGTGGGGGGAGGGGCAGGGGTTCTCTAAACTTAAAACCTGTTATGGAGTCACGTAATATTAAATACCATGCCAAGAAGCAGCACAGGCCCTGCTCAATGAGTCGTCTGACTGCACGAGTTAATTCTGAGCTAAAACATGAAGGATCATAGTTCTCTCTTTGGAGTTTTCTACAGCCTCTGTTTCTCTGTCTCTACACACCAAGTAGCCTTTCTATCAAGTCTTGATGCCTCTTTCACAGTCCAGCCTTGAGCCTACTATCCTGTTTTCCCTGCTTCTCTTCTTTTTTTACATGCCTGTTTCTTTTTTTAATTTATATTTTACTTAAATTCTGGGATACATGTTCAGAACTTGCAAGTTTGTTACACAGGCACACATGTGCAATGATACCTGCACCTATCAACCCAACATCTAGATTTTAAGCCCAGCATGCATTAGGTATTTGTCCTAATTCTCTCTCTCCTCTTGTCCCTCAACCCTGTGACAGGCCCCAGTATATGATGTTCCCCTCCCTGTGTCCATGTGTTCTCATTGTTCAACTCCCACTTAAGAGTGAGAACATGCGGTGTTTAGTTTTCTGTTCTTGTGTTAGTTTGCTGAGAATGATGGCTTCCAGCTTCATCCATGTCCCTGAAAAGGACTTGGACTCATTCTTTTTTATGGCTGCATAGTATTCCATCTAAATGCCTATTTCTGACACAAGCATGTGTTTTATGCCCAGTGCATTTCCATTATACGCAGAGGCTGAGAAAGAACCACGAAGCCTCTATTTCAAGTGTGTTCTCTGTTATATTTATCTACTGATCCAATAAGCACAAGCTCTGTGGAAAAGGCCAGTATGCAAAGAGAGCAAAATGGGACATATATCTCAAAGTAAATTTCCACTGTAAATTGCTTTATTTGGTGTGCACAGAATAATTTGAATTAGGTCTAGTTTTTGTGCCCACTTTACAGACAAATTGAAACTGGATCAAACCTGTAGAAGCAGTAAATGTCAGGACCAGACCTGGAGACACTCCCCTGCGTGCATATTTTCTATCTTTTTCATTTTATCACCTCATGTCATTTACTCTTGAAATAAATTCATTTAATATTTAATGAATATTTACAGAAGTCAACTATATTAAAAATATTATATTAGCTGCTATGAAGTAGAAATATAATCACACCACTATTTTTATTAATGAAGCATCATTACTTTCTTTTTTTTGTTGTTGAGATGGAGTCTCACTCTGTCTCCTAGGCTGGAGTGCAATGGTGCGATCTTGGCTCACCACAACCCCTGGAAGGGAAACAGATTCTGAATCACTAACGTTTTAAATGTAATCACAGCGATTCTTAGTAATAGAATACAGAGTTCAGTCTAGGACTTATTAATCTATGTATGTCACTTTATTGGTGTATTAGTCTGTTCTTGTGCTGCTAATAAAGAACTACCCAAGACTGAGTAATTTATAAAGAAAAGTAGTTTAATGGACTCACAGTTGCACATGGCTGGGGAGGCCTCACAATCATTCCAGAAGGCAAAGGAGAAGCAAAGTCACATCTCATATGGCAGCAGGCAAGAGAGGATGTGCAGGGGAACTATCTTTTATAAATCCTTCAGATCTTGTGAGACTTACCCACTATCACAAGAACAGCACAGGAAAGACCCCACCCCTTGATTCAATTACCTCCCACTGGGCCCCTCCTACCACATGAAGGAATTATGGGAGCTATAATTTCAAGATGAGATTTGGATGGGGACACAGCCAAACCATATCAGTTGGCCTATTTCAGTTTGAGAACATACATTTGAATTTCAAGGAACTTTTGACTACATTTGAAGAAATTTACTGTCATTACTAATGTCTAATGGATGTTGCTGTATGTAGTACTTTCTATATGAGAGACAAGTTATAAGGGTGAAGATGTGGGACAAATTCCTTATCTAGAAAGATCGAGGGTGCAGTCAAGGAAGATTAGAATTTGATTTAGAATTGAAGAATATTTGGGCTTTCAAACAGCTGTGATTCCAGCTAGGCACTCATAGCAGGGGAAAGGACATGAACAAAAAGTTGCCACAATCACTTCAATGACTGAAAGAGTTTGGTAACCATTAAGATAAGAAGAGAAGGAAATAAAAGTACTTTACCTCTGGGTAATATCCAAAAGAAAAGTGAGATCAAGGTCAGTAGTTACAATGGGGCATGCATGGCCTCACGGCATCAAGGATGAATGAGTTGTAATTGTTTCTAGGTACTTTCAGAAGTTCCATGTTTCCCTCATGTTGAACTTGAATATCTACAGTAAGTACTTTGTGGCTCTCACTTTTGTCTTGTTAGATATAGTTGCCTTTAGCTTTTCAGGGCCTTTCTAAATATGTTTCTTCCTCATGACATATTCTCCATCTTCTCAAGGCTTTCTTACACATTTTTTCCATTTCTGAGTACAGCGGAATAAAACATGAAGGAAGAATTTTTCACGAAATTATATTCCCCTCTAGAGATGAAAGAAGCCTTTTGACTGACAACATGTTTCAGAGAAATTATATAGTCCCTAGTAGATTCTTGCCTTTGAAAGGACAAATTTGAACTACAAGTGAAACCAGAAACTGAATTTTTTTTTTACTAACCAGATTAATGCTCTATGTCAGAAATGCAAAAAAGATGTACTTTTATTTTAACATGGGGCTACTTTTGTCTACTATTTTACTCTTTTTTGTTGTTTTATTGAAAAACCCAAATCACTGTTATACAATGGAAGCTCCATGAGTGAAGCTGTTTTATCTGCTTTGTTCACTGCTATATTATTGGGTTAAAAAAATGCCTTGCATAGGAGAACAAGTAATAATGAAACTGGTTATTTTTAATGGAGTCTGCATTATATATAGGCTCTTTTGTGAATGTCTAACTATGTTTATGTAATCAGTTGTTCAGACAAAAGAAACATATATTAAACCCCAGTGGTTTCCCAAAGATTAAACAATAAAACAAAACTATAATCATACCCCATTAGAAGTAGTTTTGTGTCACAACAGTGTTTTAACATGTTTGTTTGGATTAAATTATCAGTTACTTTAGAAGTCAATTAAGTGTGGAAGCAAAACATGGTATTTGATGACAGTACAAGCCCTGTATTGCAGGAAATACATTCTATAATAGCACCAGACACATGATTCAGATTTTGTGACAAGATGCAATAACCAGCCACCTGTGATGATAAAATAGATTTTTTTCAAATAAAATTTCTAGCAATCTTTATTATGCATGTTTTCACTGTTGTCTTATAACCTTAACCATGGATATCACATGTCAATCATGATGGAGAAAATTCCTCTAGGATCGAGTTTTATGACAAAAAAATTTACTCCAAAGTAAGAATTTATGTTGGTGAATGATTATGAGCCAGAGTGACTAGTATGAATCACTTACAATAGGGCTAGGGTTGGAGAGAATGAGGAGAGTAGTAAGATTAAATTATTAAGGAGAGCTAGGCTATTTGCTTATGTAATAACCAAAAAGTAGTAGTTTCTATTGGACTGAAAAGTTTCAGATAAAATTGATGTTGTATCAAATTAATTAAATAATAAATATAATTGCCTTAAATCAATGCATGCTTAGGATTAATACTGATTAAAAATCAAAGGATGCAAAAGATTTATAATAAAATAACAGTAACAGTTATCTTTCTCCAACCTCTTCTTCCAAAAGCAAAATCTGTTTATAATTTTAGATTTTATGAGAGCTACTTAAATAAAAAGGTAGCAGGAAGAAATTATCTTTTCTACTTGTGCATCTAAAAGTATCTTTTCCTCCCTCCTTCCTTCCCTCCTTCCCTCTTTCCTTCCTTCCTCCCTTTCTCCCTCCTTCCCTCCCTCCCTCCTTCCTTCCTTCCTTCCTGTTTCACTTCCTTCTTCCCTTCTCAGTCCTCCCAAATTTAAAGTCATCTGTACATTGTGTTTGGTATCCAGTATAGACTGTAAGGAATCTGATGGTCTTCTCATTAATAATGAACTTGCTTTTTTTCTCTCAAAAGAGAGAAAGCTTTTGGGAGTTTCTTTTTATCTTTAGTGTTCTGAAATTTCAAGACAATATGCCTGGGTTCTTTTTAAATTTCCTTTGCTGGATACTCAGGTTTCAAATCTGAAAGTTTATGTCCCTCTTCATTTCTGCAGTTATCTTCAATTATTTTTTGTACCATCTATTCTTCATCTGTATTCTTACTGAGATACCAAATTGTCTTAGTTTGTTCCTTTTTTGTACTTTTTTCGTTCTTCATATTTTATAAAAATTATTCAGCTTTAAGATGCTATAATTAATTTTTGGCAGTTATGTTTTTATTCTCTAAGTGATCATTCTTGTTTTAAAATTTTTATAGCACAGTGTACTTTTTAGTGGTTGTCATACATTTTTGAATGTCTATTTACAGATTATCAGTTTTAAAATTGTTTCTTTCCATAAGTTAGGTGTGTTTGTTTTGGAAGAAGCTTTTCCATTTATTTTTCTTTTTCATCCTTTTTCAAGTTGTTGCATTCCTTCTAGTGATCTCCAGATGTTACTTTATGTTTTAGAAGGACAGTGACACTGGTCACAGATTCCCCAAATGCTAAGATAAGGACCAACATCCTCATCAAAGATTTTCATTTTCCCCGAAGATAAAATGTAATGCTATTAGAAAAAAACTAATTATTTTTGGGATGTTATTTTCCTCGTGATAAACATAGTTGCCATTTACACTCTATACTGCTTTGAGAGAGGAATTATTGTCAAGTTAGGAAATTGGTTCACACAGAGGACTTCAATTAATTTCAGTTTTTGACCCCACTGCCTTTTCAAAAAGATCAGCATCTGTTCAATCTAAAGTCACAGAATGGCAGAGGTCCTGTTTAGTAGACTCTCCCATTTTTAACTAGAGTATTTTGTTTTACCTCTTTTATCTACTTTCCAATTTCTGGAAATTTGTTGACTTTTTTTGTAAACTTTTTTTTCATTTGCACTTCTACATTTATTTATATTGTTACTTTTACTTGTGTGAGATCTCAGTAATGAAACAAATACATATGGCTAGGTGACCATATTTAATTCAACATGGGGAATATATTTTTTAAACAAATCCTAAAGAAAACTGTCTATAAATCTATGAATCCTCTTATAATTTATTTTTATATTTACTTATAAATTTTTAGTTTATTGTATTCCCTAAACTAAGAATTTTAGACACTTTTACATTTGTAGCATCAAGAATAATTTTTAAAATGATGACATACTTAGAATCTATATATTGGGATTGATTGTATTTTTAAAATTAGAGTTGTTAAAATATTATTTGACATTTGCTTTGCTTCTGGCACTAGTAGGCTAGTTTGCTACAGACCAAGTCTCACACCAGAAATCTCTAGAAAAAAGACACAAATTTATTATCTCAAAATATCCATGGTTCAGCAGAGATCAGCTGGGTCTTCTGCTTAGGATATTGTCATGCTGAAGTCAGGGTGTTGTTGGGACTGAGATCTCATCTGAAGCTTGAGGTCCTCTCCTACACATGTTCAGGTTATCATTCTCTGTGGCTACAGAACTGACCAAAGTTGTTTTCTTTCTGGCTCTTGGCTGGAGGATATGTCAAGCTTCTAAATTATGCTCTTTTTTTTTTTTTTTTTTGAGACAGAGTCTGGCTCCATTGGTAGGCGCTAAATTATGCTTTTAATTCCATGCCATGTGTCCTCCTTCATAGGACTTCTCACAACATAGAAGATTGCCTTGTCTTCAAGGAAAAAAGAAAAGCATTTTTCTCACATTAAATCTGACTTATATTGTCCTTAACTTCCTAACAACAGCCTTTAAAAAAAGCTAAATTGATTAGATCAGGCCCACACTGACCTAAATGTAAGATTAATAAGGATAAGCTTTCTTTTGGCTAATTTAAAGTCAACAGAATAAGATGCTAATTCATCTGTAAACCCCTTTGCTATATAAAATAACAATCTTGAGAGTGATGTCCCCTCATATTCACAGTTTCCTTTTATACTTAAGGGGAGGTGATTGTACAGGGCTTATGCACATGGGGCCAGACATCTTGGGAGTCATCTTGGAATTCTGCCTGTCATACCAATAGGTAAGTCTATGTAACCAAAACCAGGAGAAAGAAAAGGAAAATAAACGTCATGGGAAATCCAGATATTGGGGTTATCATAAATAATTTCTAAATAAATATTTAATATGCTAAGTATTTTAAATGTTTTAAATATTCAAAAAATTAGATGGCTATGGAAATGTTCATTAGAAAACAGACTTGCTAGAATTGTTAGAATTACCAAATAAACATTTAAAGTTCCAAGTTAATTTTAAATACCAAGTAAAAAGCAAATTTTTATAAAATATATCTCATGAAATATTTGGGATATATTTACACTAAAAGTTTATTATTATTGAAATTCAAATTCAACTGGGTACCCGTTATTTGTCAACACTAACTGTGAACTATCAAAATAAATAAGATTTTTGAACCGTAAAATACAAAAAATACAATTAAAGACTCAAGGGATTCAAAGCACAACAGACTAGATATAATTGATAAGAGGATTAGTAAAGTGGTAAGTAGGTCAGAGGAGACATACACTGAAAAACAGAAAAAAATGGAAAATTCAGAAAAGAACGTAAGAAACACATAGGACATTGTGAATAAATATCAAAAATATTTATTGTGATCCAGAACAGAAAAAGAATAGAGAAAAAGTATTATTTAAAGAAATAATGGCTAGGGATTTTCTAAAACTGACAAAAGACAACAAGTAATAGTTTCATACAACATTGCATTTCTTAAGAAGGATAAATTCAAATAAGCCATACCTACCACATCATGGAAAATAGTAAAATAAAGAGAAAATCCTAAATAAGCTAGATAAGAAAGAGTCATACTACCTTTAAAGTTGCAACAATATTGTAACACTTTTAATGATTTGCTATATAAAACTTTGGAAACTAGAAGTCAAAACATGTGATCTTTAAATTTTTCTTAGGGGTCAGTTACAACATTGCCAAGCTAGAATTTTATTCCCTGCAAAATCATCTTTTAAAATGAAAAGGCAAATAATGGAGAACGAACTTTAAACTGAAGCGTTTAGAATTAGAAAGATTTTTTTCCCCTATTTTCAGATGAGCTCAATACCCAATTGACTTTTATTATAAAAAATAAAGCAGCTTATATCTACTTTAAAAGCGAAGGTAAAATTAAAATGTTTTCATTAAACTAAAAGTCATAGGATTTATCACTAGCAGAAGTACACTAAAGAGCTCTTCAGCCATCATGTAAATATTTTGAAATGTAAGCAGAAAGGAATAAAAACTAGTGAAAAGGATATTGTGTGGGAACATCTAAAAGAATACTTACCATATAAAGCATTATTATTAATTACATAGAATTTTAAATATGCAGAGAATAAGAATACATGGCAACAATAGCCTATAGATGGAGTGAAATAGTGTTAACATCTAAATGCCTTGCATTTTTGAGGAAGCTTTAAAGTATTAACTTTTTTTGAAATGAATTAAGATATATATTATATGTTTAAGGGAATTCACCAAAGAAAACAAAAAAAGGATGTACTATATAATTGTATGTTAATGAAGAATATAATAATGAACTACCCTCAATATAAACGAAAGAGGACAATATAAAACAGACAGGACAGTTTATTTTATTTTATTTTACTTTAAGTTCTGGGATACAAGTACAGAACCTGCAGGTTCGCTACGTAGGTATACATATGCCATTGTGGTTTGCTGCACCTATCAACCTGTCATCTAGGTTTTAAGCTCCACATGCATTAGATATTTGTCCTAATTCTCTCCCTGCACTTGCCTCCAACCCCCGACAGGCCCCAGTGTGTGATGTTCCCCTTCCTGTGTCCATGTGTTCTCATTGTTCAACTCCCACTTACGAGTGAGAACATGCAGCACTTGGTTTTCTGTTCCTGTGTTATTTACAGCAAAGGACACAAACATTCTCTTTTATAGCTGCATAGTATTCCTTGGTGTATATGTGCTACATTTTCTTTATCCAGTCTATCATTGATGGGCATTTGGGTTGGTTCCAAGTCTTTGCTATTGTAAATAGTGCTGCAAAAAATATATCTGTGCATGTGTCTTTATAGTAGAGTGATTAATAACACTTTGGGTATATACCCAGTAATGGGATTGCTGCATCAAATGGTATTTCTGGTTCTAGATCCTTGAGGAAGCGCCATACTGTCTTCCCAATGGTTGAACTAATTTACACTCCCACCAACAATGTAAAAGCATTCCTGTTTCTCCACATTCTCTCCAGCATCTATTGTTTCCTGACATTTTAGTGACCGCCATTCTCACTGGCATGAGATGGTATCTCATTCTGGTTTTGATTTGCATTTCTCTAAGGACAGTTGTGATGAGCTTTTTTTCATATGTTTGTTGGCAGCATAAATGTCTTCTTTTGAGAAGTGTCTGTTCATATCCTTCACCCACTTTTTGATGGGGTTGTTTGTCTTTTTCTTGTAAATTTGTTTAAGTTTCTTGTAGATTATGGATATTAGACCTTTGTCAGATGGGTGTCTTGCAGAAATTTTCTCCCACTCTGTAGTTTGCCTGTTCACTGATGATAGTTTCTTTTGCTGTGCAGAATTTCTTTAGTTTAATTAAATACCATTTGTCAATTTTGGCTTTTGTTGCAATTGTTTTTGGTGTTTTAGTCATGAAGTCTTTGTCCATGCCTGTGAAGATAGGACAAATTTTTATAAAATTAATAGAGTAGTCCATTTAAACTCAAGTAGCACAGCAATTACATTAAGTAAAAATGGACAAGATCCTGCAATTCATAGGCAAAAAAATTAAAGTTGAATAATAAAACAAAATTTAACTATGTTCTGCTGATATTAGATGTATTTTTAATATGAAAATAAGAAAGACTAAAAGTAGACTTATGGACCATGATAAGCCTAATCAAAAGAAATCTGGTAATTTTAAAGAATGTACACTGAAAGGCAAGCAATATTTATAATAAAGGTTGACATTTTATAATGATAAAAAGATAAAACAACAGAAACAGATGACAAAAATAACTTTGTAAGAGTCCAATAACCTAACCTCAAATGAATAAAAAAAGTATAAAATAAATAAAGCAAACAATAGAAGAAAAATAATGAATAGCTAAATTTATAATCATAGTTGAATAATGCAGTTTTCTCCATAACTAAAGAATAAGCAATGGATGATTGGATAAATTAAATATGTTATATCCATATAATGGAATATAATTTGGCAATAAAAATAAATGCAGTATTGATACATATTACATTAAACATAAATTCAACTTGAAAACTTTATACTAAGTGAAAAAACTCCAGTCACACACTAGATAAAAATTGTACAAAAATGCATTGTAAAATTCCATTTATATGAAATGTATGTAATAAACAAATTAATGGAGATAGAAAGTAGTTTGGTGCTTGCCTGGGGATGGTAGATGAAGGTGGGGGATAATGAGAATGATGATAAGAACAGGGTTTCTTTTTAAAGTGATATAAATGTTCCAGAGTTTGATGATGGTTGCACAAATCTGTGAATATAATTAAAAAAACAATTATATACTCTATTAGATAAATTATAAATCATCCATAAAACTGCAAAAATGAATTTTTTTAATTTAAAAATTACATTTAATTTCATCCATCTGTAAATGGCATTAAAATTCTTTTTGGTCCAGTATATTCTAGAGCAGTAGTTTTCAACCAAGCCTAATTTTGCCACCCAGGGAACATTTGTAATGTCTGGAGACATATTTGATTGTGACAGTAGGGGTGGAGTCTGTATTCACATTAACTAAGTAGAGGCCAGAAATATTAGTAAAAATTTTACAATGGGTAAGATAGCTCCCAACCAAAACAAAACAAAACAAAATGTGTAACTGCCCCCATATATCAACAGTGCAAAGATTAACAAGCCCTCTTTTAGACACATTGATCTCTATTTCTATATAATTCTTAAGCTTCATGGTAATAGAGCCTATCTTGAAAAGTGCATGAAGCATAATGTAAACAATACAAGCAACAACGTCACATTTTTTAGAATTTATATCATTCAGAATACATCTTAGCATCACTTGACCCAAAGCCTAGAACAATTTTGCCAATTTTGCAAATATGAATATGTAGATTTTTCTGACAGGGAAAGAAATGTAATACTACAGAAATGTCACTGTTGCTTTTTTTTACTTCTGTACTAATTACTTTTTGGATATATATAGATAGCTACCTATCTATCTATATTCTTTTGCTCCTTAAAAAATATTATTTTAATCTGTCTAAAACTAAGGCCTAAAAATAAGAAGTGTTATTTTGTCTGCCAGCAAAATAAATAAATGGTTTTAAAAATCGTAAGTTGAAGCTTAATAATGATTATGTTAAAATTATAGTAACTTCTTTCTTCAGTAATTATTTTCGATACAAATTAATGCAATTACATAATATAAAATTAAGATTTAGCTCATTTAGTAAGAAAAACACAAAACAATAACTATTGTAGAACAAAAATAAGTTTCAATATGTGAAAGACTTGAGAATCCTTTAAAGTGTTACAGTGACTGATACTAGTGTTCTTTGTTGCATAGGTAACATTTTTATGGATTTTTAAAATAGGGTTAGCATAGAATAAAATAAATTTATAATTTAATAGTCATCTACTTCACATTCATTTTACATACCACAAGAGAAAAAGGGAAGCTCAGAAAGATTAACTTCTAAAGATCATTGGTTTTAAAGTTAGGGCCAGAATTAGGACTCAAACACATGTTTCCTAAGGCCTAGCCCTTTACATCATACCCTTGCTGAAGACTAAATTTTTGTGTGTGTCTTATTGGCAGTGAGAAGGCAGAATAGCTACTAATATATGGTAATTTCTAAATTTATCTTGCATTTCTATACATTTTAAATTTAATTTAGAAATAGAACAGGGAGAGTAATTTCACCAAAATGGTCAGTCAGAGTTGTTTGGCACTCATCTTCCTCACAAAAAGAGTTGTGGGGCTCTTCTCCAACATAACAAATGAACAACTATATTTCGGTGGAAGTTACTGAGAAATAATGCTGGGAAACCTAAGGGGAGTGATAAAAATCCCTGTGAAGCACAGAAACTCAGGATACAACTATAAAAGAAGAGGGAGACGTACCAGCTATGCCAACTTGCTCCCTCACTGAGATCAGCTCATAGCCATCAGGGGCTACTACTTATGGAGAAAAGGTAAGCTGGAGACACCAGTGGTCCCCATTACTACTGCAGATGCCTTTAGGCTGCTACAGGAGAGTCCTGCAAACCTCACAGTCAACAGTTCAATCGCGGGACCTTTCTGGAGTTCACATAGCTGTGTTGCCCTGTACTAGGAGCCTGTTTTGTGTACCTTTCAACTCCAGTGACCTAAATTGAAACTGCATAGCACCATCCTGAAACCAGACTTACTGCTAGAGTATGTCCTACTCTGGGGGCCAGTAGCCACTGTGTCTCTCTACCCCTGAGGCCCCACCATCATTCCACCATGTTCACAGGGAAGGTCAGAGAACTACAACCGTAGCTACTTTAAACCTAGGCCCAGTGGAATGGCCCAAATGCATGCAACACTCCCTCTGCCCTGAGAAACAGGTAGTGCAGGCAACAAGAAAGCCAACACACAGCTGACTGGCCTGTGGTGCCTGTGTGTGCCTGGCCCAACAGCAAGGATGGCAGCAGCCCAACCCAATGAAAAGCCCACCACAGAGTTGGCCAGCCCACATGCCTATGTAAGCAAGGCCTGACAACCAGGGTAGGGGTGGCCCTGCAGCCCTGAAGCATCCACTGCACAGCCAGCTGGCCCACCAGGCGAGTCTGTCCAAACAGTGGGGCTGGCAGCCTGGCCCCCAGCAAAATTGAGCCACTACCATCACAAACTCCTGTAGTCTAGGCCACTGATGAAATTGCAGACATCACTGATGAGAATTATATCTAATGAAATTGCAGAGAACCACACAGAACCAAAGCCAATGCACCATACTCAACTGGCATCCTAGGACACACATATAGGAAAAAAGTCTCTCCTTATTTAAGTTAACTTGTAAAGTAGGAAAAGATAACTGTTCCACCAGATATGCAGATATCCATGCAGAGACATAAGAAACCTGAAAGAGTAAGGAAACATGACACCTCCAAAGGAAAACAATAATTCTACATGAACAGCCCCCCATAAAAAAAATTTATGCAAGTCCTGGAATTTAAAATAATGATTTTTTTTTAAACTCTGAGATATAAGAGAATGTAGACAAACAATTCAATGAAATAAGAAAAAATAATTTCTTATTTCTTTGAGATTTCTTATTTCTAAATGAGAAATTCAACAGACAGATATCATGAAAAAGAACAAAACAGATATCTTGGAGCTGAAGAATTCAGTGAGCAAAATAAGTACAATTGAGAACTTTAAGAACATACTGGCCAAGTTGGCAGCATATATATTTATCATTAGTATAGAAGAAACAGTTTCTAAACTTGAAGACAGTTCCTTTAAAGTAACCCAATCAGAGGAGAAAAAATAAAAATAAAAAGCAATGAAGAAAGCCTAATTAAGGGGTACCATTAAGTGAACAAATATTTGTATTATAGACATGCCAAAGGGAGAAGATATAAAGAAAGGCAGAAATATTGAAATAATATCTGGAAACTTCCCAGTCTTGGCAAACTTATGAACATCCAGATTTAGAAACTCTAAGGTCTCCAACTGGATTAAAACAAAAATGACCTACCACAAGGTACATTATAATCAGACTACCCAAAGTCAAAGACAAGGCAAGAATTCTGAAAGCTGAAGCAGAATAGTGTCAAGTAACAGTTAAGAGAATTATATTATACCATCAGCAGATTGATCTTTAGAAACTTTGCAGGCCAGTAGAGAATAGTATGATATATTCAAAGTGCTGAAAGAAAAAAAAAATGTCATCTAAGAATAATATATCAGCAAAGCTATCTTTCAGCAATGAAGGAGAAATAAAAACCTTCCCAAATAAGCAAAATCTGAGGGAATTCATCACCACTACACCATTCTTTACAGAAATGCTTAAGATGATAGTGCTGCAACAGAAAGTGAAGATAACTGTTATCATAGAAACACATGAAAATATAAAACTCGCCAGTATAGGGCAATTCATAATCAAAATAAGAATACTCCAGTGCTGTAATAGTGCTATGTCAATCTTTTAATCTTCTAATATGAAGGTTAAAAGTCAAAGGGTTCAAAAAATAACAACTTCTACCATTAGTTGTTAAGAAAACACAATAGACAAAGACACTCATTAAGGCAACAAACATAAATTGTGGGGAGATGTCTGTAGAGTAGTATAGCAATTATGAAAAACAGGATGCAGGTTTCTAAAAAAATTTAATGTAGATCCATATCCACAAATTCTACTGAATACATATACAAAGGGAGTGAAATCAATGTCAGAGACATCTGCACGTCCATGTTTACTGTAACACTACCTATAATAACCAAGAATTGAAATCAACCTAAATGTTCAACAATGGGTAAACAGAATGTGGTATATTTACATAATTGAATATTATTCAGCAATAAAAAATAAAACTGTGTCATTTCAGACAAAATGGCTGAAGATGGGGGACATTATGTGTATTCATCCATTTTCATGCTGTTTATAAAGACATACCCAAGACTGGGTCATTTATAAAGGAAAGAGGTTTAATTGACTCACCATTTGGCATGGCTGGGGAGGCCTCAAGAAACCTATAATCATGGCAGAAGTGGAAGCAAAAACGTCTTTCTTTACATGGCAGCAGCAAGGAGAAGAATGAGTTCCCAGTGAAGGGGCACTTACAAAACTAACAGATCCTGTAGGAACTAATTCACTATCATGAGACAGGATGAGGAAAACTGCCTCTCATAATTCAATTATCGCCATTGTTCCCTCCCGCAACACATGGGAATTATTGGAACTACAATTCAAGATGAGATTTGGGTGAGGACACAGCCAAATCATAACATTATGTTACATGAAGTAAGCAAGAAACAGAAAGACAAACACCAAATGATCTCATTCATCTGTAGAATCTAAACAAACATGTTGATCTTATAGAAGTAGAGAGTAGAACAGTGTTTACCAAAGATAATGTGGAAGGGGAATATGGAGAGAGGTTTGTCAATGGGTACAAAGTTACAATTAAATAGAAGAAATAGTTTTGTTGTTCAATTGCACCGAGTGTTACTAAGATTAACAGTAAGTTGTTGTTTAATGAAATTTTTTGTGTGTTTTTGAGATGGGGCCTAGCTCTGTCACCCAGGCTGGAGTGCAGTGGCATGATCTTGGCTCTCTGCAACCTCCGCCTCCCAGGGTCAAGTGATTCTCCTACCTCAGCCTCCCAAGTAGGTGGGATTACAGGTGCATGCTACCACACCCAGCTAATTTTTTATATTTTTAGTAGAGATGGGGTTTTGCCATGGTGGCCAGGCTGGTTTTGAACTCCTGACATCAGGTGATCCACCCACCTTGGCCTCCCAAAGTGCCGGGATTATAGGTGTAAGTTGCCACGCCATGCTGTTAAATGAAATTTAACCTACAGCTTCATTCTTACATCTATTAGGTTCAGCCTAAAAGTCTCTTCCTACATGGTGAACAGTAACCTATATGGAGGGGTGAACTGTAACCTATATGAAGGTATAAACAGATTATAGCTTACCCTTGTGCCAATCACCAAGTTTCGGCTAATCAAAAGCAGCTAACTAGCCAAACTGCCTTTAAATAAGGCAAACACCAAACTGTAACCAATCCGGCTGTTTCTGTGCCTCACTTCCATTTTCTGTTCTTCATTTTGCTTTTTCTGTCCATTAATCTACCACATGACTGCACTGGAGTCCCTGAGCCTACTCTGGCTCAGAAGGCTGCCTGGTTTGCGAATCGTTCTTCACTCAATTAAACTTCATTAAATTGAATTTGGCTAAGATTTTTCTTTTAACATTACAAAATAGCTAGGAGAGAAGTCTTTGAACATTCTCATCACAAAGAAATGATAAATGCATGAGGTAATGAATATGCTAACTATCCTGATTTGATATTTATGCAATGTATACATGTATTGAAAATCAAGTGGTACCCCATAAATATGTATGCATATAATGTGTCAATTTAAAAATGGAAAATATAGAACTTGGGAAGAAATGTATCTTCTAAGAAGATGGCATTTTAGGAAAACAATCTCTACTAAAATTATTTTTAAATGTTTACAAATTGCATAATATACTTTGAAAGAGGCATGAATTACATAAAATTCAGAGTATCAAGACTTCTCAGTTATTAATTGATATGAAAATACATAGGCCACATTATGAAATATAACATGTTAATAAATATATATCTATTGAAAAAGTGTATATATTTATTTCTAAGAAATAGGAACTCTAGAACAGTTCTATTTCTATTTGACCAGATGTCTCCTCACAACATAGGTGCTTGTTTTAATCATCTCCCTTCAGGCTATAGACTAGGTAGGCACATATAAATTCTCTATTAATGCAATTAAACTGACCTGCATAAGAGACAAAATGGCCAATGAGAAATCTATTACTAAGATCTTACATTAGTGTGGTATATTAGTTATAATTAAAGAACCAATATTCACATATTATTTTTAACTGTATTCCAAGGCTTACGTTAATTTTCATTTCTTTTATCATGCAGTTCTATGGGTGTTGATATACAAACTGCATACACCTACAGTTTCATAAAAAATAGATTCACCTGTGATTCACCGATTTATCCTTTCTCTCCCTCTTCACAAGCCTCTGGCAATGACTGATTTTTTTTTTACAGTCTCTATAATTTTTCTCTTTCTAAAATGCCATATCATTAGAGTCATACAGTTTATAGACTTTTCAGATGGGCTTCTTTCACTTAGCAAAATGCATTTGAGATTCCCCTGTGTCTTTTCATGGCTTGATAGTTCATTTTGCCTTACTGATAAATAATATGCCATTGCACTGATATATCATGGTACGTTTTTCACTTTGCTTACCGAAGGACATCTTGGTTGTTTCCAGGTTTTGGTGATAATAAAAAAAAATAGCCACTGTAAACAGGTTTTTGTGTGGATGTTAAGTTTTCACCTCACTTAAGTAAATTCCTACAAGTATAATTGCTAGGTCATATGATAAGAATATGTTTAGATTTATAAAAACCGGCTAAACTGTTTTCCACAATAGTTTTATCATTTTGATAATCTTATCAGAAGTAATAAATAAGTGTTCCTGTTGCTCTGCATCCTTGTCAATATTTGGTGTTGGCAATGTATTGGGATGTGATATAGTCATTCTAATAGGTGTATGTTTCACTGTTGCTTTAATGGGCAGTTCACATAGGTATTTTTTTTCCTTTTCTACAACCATATTATTTCAGTGCTTCCATTTACTGAATCAATGGCCTATGTTGCTTCATTGGGATGGTAGAATCAGGTCTTGACCCTAAAGTACCTATTTAATTGCAGTCTTTTATATATGGAAGAATAGTAATTTTTTAAATCCACAAGAAGTCCTACCTATTATTAATGTATATGAGGCATTATGTCAAACCATAATGTGAAGGGAGAACATGCCATCTGCAGTGGGGGCTTGGAGGCACTGGGAAATGCCTCTACTTTGGGGAGGAGTTGTCCAGGATTTGAGAGAGATTTGAAGTTTATTGTACTAGAGGAGGCTTTTGTTGCCCAAGATTTCCCCTTCCCCAGGCTCTCAGCCACAGAAGAAGCAAGGAGGCAGCAAGCTGAGTGAGTTGATAGGAAATGGCTGAAGGAAAATGCATGAAAACACTGTAAGGGCTCTGTTTGCTTGAGTCCTGCCTCTCATTACTCCACCAGTAGAGAGCAGCAGAAGAAAAGCAGTGGAGTGGGAAGAAATCCTCTAAAACTTGTGAAGGGGTTCATTTCTCATAGGTGCCATGGGTTCTGCCACCAGCAACACCCAGGGAAGCAGCATCTTATTCTAAGTCAGAAAGCGGCTCAGTCTACTTGCCATGCCCAAGAGGAGAACCTTTTTTTCTCATTTGCAGAAATATATAGTGTGAGCCTGCAGTAGATGGTAGAGGAAAATGGCCTCTACAGACATTGCTCAGTGTTAATTCTCTGCAGCAGGTATATGGCAGAAACAGTCAGCAGTTGCATGGTAGAAACTCAGAAAGGACAGGGTCAGTATAAAAAAGGTAATGGGAAATTAAGAATAGGGCTGCCTGGGGACAGTGGTTCATGCCTGTAATTGCAGCACTTTGGGAGGCCAACGCAAGAGGATTGCTTGAGGCCTAAACTTTGAGACCAACTTGGGAAACATAGTGAGATCCCTTCTCTACAAAAAAAAAAAAAAAAAATAGCTGGGTGTGGTGGCTCGTACCTGGAGTCCTAGCTGCTATGGAGGGAGGATCACTTGAGCCCATGATCACTTTTGCGGGCTGGCCAATATGGCAAAACCCCGTCTCTACTAAAAAAAAAAAAAAAAAAAAAGCTGAATGTGGTGGTGTGTGGCTGTGGTTCCAGCTACTCAGGAGGCTGATGTGAGAGGATCACTTAAGCCCAGGAGGTTGAGGCAGCAGTGAGCCATGACCATGCCTCTATATTCCAGACTGGTTGACAGAGTTAGTAAGTCACTGTCTCAAAAAAAAGAAGTAGAAGAGGAAGAAGAAGAGGAAGGAGGAGAATAAGAGGAAGAAGAAGAGGAATAAGGAGGTGAAGGAGAGGAGGAGAAGAAGAAGAAGAAAAAGAAGAAGGAAGAAGGAGTAGGAGAAGAAGAAGAAGATGAAGAAAGAATAAGGCTCAGGGCATATGTATGATGGCAGAGGCTGATGGTGGACATTCCCAATATGGGAGCTTAATGAGTCCCAGAAAGCCAGCAGAATCAGCAAGATCCAAGATGGAGACCTACTTATTTGGACATCATGGCTAAACTCCATGAACACTATTATTGTGTATCAACACACTTAAAAGGATCTCAGGAACAATCAACACATGATAGTAGCTACAGACACATCAGTCCAGACCCAGAGAGAAAAGAATGTATGTCCATAATGCAAGTAATATGTGGTATTCTCCAATCAGAGGTCACAGAAGCAAGCCAAAATGAACATGGAGGTTGATAGAGTTTGGATATTTGTCCCCACCCAAATCTCATATTGAAATGTAATCCTCAGTGTTGGAGATAGCACCTGGTGGTAGGTATTTGAGTCATGGAGGTGAATCCCTCATGGCTTGTTGCTGTCCTCTTGATAATGAGTTATAGAGAGACATAGGTGTTGTAAAGTGTGGCACCTCCCCTCCAATCTCTCTCTTGTTCTCACTCTCACCATGTGAGATGCCTGTCCCCCCTTGGCCTTCTGCCATGATTGGAAGCTTCCTGAGGCCTCTGCAGAAGCTGAACAGATACCAGTGCCATACTTCCTATACAGCCTGCAGAACTATGAACCAATTAAACCTCTTTTCTTTATAAATTACCCAGTCTCAGGTACTTTTATAGTAATGCCTGTAATCCCAGGCGTTAGGCTATTCTCACAGAGAACAGAACAACCTAACAAAGAGATCCTTGCAGAGATTCTCACAGAGATTCTCTATGAGAATGGGTAAACGTACCTTGAATATGATAACACCCAGAAAGAAGGGAAAGAGGAGGTAGAATGGGGAGAAACCCTGGAATACCAAGCAGTTACCCAAATGACACTGAAGTTACCTGAAATAAACTGTTTTATACTGGAAGCAACAGAAATCTCTTGAAGAGATCCATTGAGGTTTTTTGTCCTTCTCCTCAATCCTGAACAAGAAAAAATAATAGCAAATACTTAGGTAACATTTACTAGCTAACAGGAACTATTCTATGTGTTTCAAATACATTAACTTATTTAATACTTATAAGAGCCCTGTGAAATTATTATAACCATTTCACAAATGAGACCCACAGAGATTAAGCAAATTACACAAAGTTACACAGCTAGTAAGTTTCAGAGCCAGAATTTAATTCAGGCTCTTAGCCACAATGCTATTTTTAAATTGCATTTCTTTTTATTTTATTTTATTTCGAAACATGGCCTCACTATGTTTCTCAGGCTGAAGTGCATTGGTATTATCATGGCTCACTGCAGGCTTGAACTCCTGGGCTCAAACAATTCTCCTGCCACAGTTTCCTGAGTGGCTGAAACTACAGGTGTGAGCCAATGAGCCTGGCCAGCCACTTTGCTATGTTGCTTACCTAACGCATGATAAACCCAGTGACTAAAAATAAAGTTTTGGTGGTCATTGCTTTGTTATTACACATATAATTTGTAGCAAATGCACCCTAATCCCTACTATAGAAATGCAAGAGAATAATTTCAGTAACAATGATAAAGATTGTTTTGTAGATGTACTCAAGTTAATGAGGGCATAAGAAAAAGAGAAATGGGTTTGTAAATACATTTCTGCAGGAGGTAGCATATGAGTGGGGCCTCAGAAAAAGAGATGGATCTCAGAAAAGGAGATCTGTGGTTCTGAAAGTTGATTATGTGCTAGAATTAACAGGAGGGCTTGCCAAAACATGAAATAGTGGACCAACCAGAGTTTCTGACTCTTGAGATCTAGGCTAGAGCCATAATATTTACATCTCTAACAGGTTCCTAGGTGCTGGTGATACAAAAGGATCATGTCAGAGTCACCACCACCTGCAGGGGTCTGTCCTACAGATCCTGACTCAATGACAGATGAATAAAGTACACTGACACACAGATATTATGCTTTGCCAGTTCAGCTGAAGGCCTGTGGCCACTTACAGGCACCCTGGAAGATTCTGGAAACAGTTGCAACCACTGCCCTCCACCAGCCAGAGAGACTAGAATTTATTTGGTAAAGTTTAATTGACAAAGGCTTTAGTCAATACCACTAGAGGTTGAAGATTAAAGCACAGGTTCCGACGTCCAAAGCAAACATCATTAGTGGATAATGTCCCTGGTCAACCTCCCTCTGAGAGGGCCATTCAGCTCAAAGGTTAGTTCTAAGACCACATGAGTAAACAACTTAGTTAGGTAAACTCCTCCACATACCCTAGCTATTTGCTTTACTTATTAACTAAATGTAAAGGGGATTTAGGCTGCCTTCAGGAAATATAGAAAAAATCTTTAGACCTTCCAAAAGGGTTTGAGACTATATTCTGTAACTTTCTCTAATATTTTTCCTTTAATATTTTTGCCACCATCCTGAGTCAATTCCCACAGGATCACACTTTGAACCAGAGTTAGATGGAAAAGAACATTAGGAAAGAAACACTGGGAAAGAAAGCAGGTTTTGTGGAGGATTAAATACTATTAGTATGAAGCAAGGCAAAGGAGAGATAAAGCAGAAGTCTGATGATGCTTTGTGGTGTGAATTTGGAGCAGAAAAATAACGTGAGTCAATGTATAACAGAATTCCTTGGAAACCTCAACAATTGTATTTAAGTGTAATAATTTTAAAGATAATAATAAGGTTTAATGAGAAGAAAATAGTTCTTTGTGCATAACATTTTGGGGAAGAGAATCAAAAGCAGCTAAAATATTTCTATTCTATGCACAAATATCTATAAATACCTGTACCTAACAAAATTTTATCTTTTGCCTCTTCTCTCTCTGCTCCACACACAAACTTACTCCAGGTGACACTCTATCTACTGATGATGCCTTTTTGTATCAAATGAAATATTGGGCATTCTTGAAAAAAGCATGAAGGGGCTATCACTGCCCTTCTATATCTAGTGACCTCTTTTTGTTTAAGAAGGTAGAGTCACTCTGTATGAGGTTTTACCTGTACTTGAATGCTAGACTATAACAGAGTGCCAAGAAAAGCAGCATTCATATCTCAAATCTAAGTATAATCTGTCACCACATATAAAACAAAATTACAACAAATTTAGGCTACATATTTAATGGGCTTTTATTTACAATTCATGAATTTGGGCAGCATCTCATTTTACAAAATAGAATAAGAACTCTGATAAGCTGAGCAGAGGAGTTTGGCTTTGTAGGCAGAAAAGAATTGAAGAAAACAGAACTAAAAGCAGATTGATCATTACAAAGTTACTATTCTTATAGAGTTAAAATATAGGTACTTCCCTATTGCACTGGTTCTGATAAACTAGGCTGCCCCTGATTGTTTCCTGTGAGGTCCTTGTTTTAGACTAGATTCAGAAAATCCCACCACACTGGCTCTGATGTTTTCTTTTTCCCCTAAGTTGTTAGAGATATCTTATTGAAAGAACTTTGAGGTGACATGTAAAGACTGAAGTTTTCTTTTCCATCTGTCTTTTTCTCTCTGTTTGCACTTTAATGTTTCATAATTGTTTTACATTGTTACTCATTGCATACCTAAAATCATTTGAATTAATATTCGTGTGTGTGTGTGTGTGTGTGTGTGTGTGTGTGTGTGTGTGTGTGTGTGTATTTAATTGTGGAATAACTGAATTGGTTCAGCAAAACAATTTCATTTAACATAGAGCTAATCGTTTTTTTCAAGTATATTATATTCTTTAATTTTTATTTTTAAGTTCTGAGGTACATGTGCAGGATGTTAAGTTTCGTTACATAGTAAATGTGTGCCATGGTGGTTTGCTGCACTTACCAACCCATCACCTAGGCATTAAGCCCAGCATAACATAGAGCTAATCTTAAACCAAACTGGGTCTAACATTCGTTCCCCTATATTTGTATCTGAAAAGGGTTCTGTTATATTCTTTAGACTCTTCCAACATTTGCCTGCTAGAAATGAAAAGGTTTATACAACATCTAATCTTGTGTATTTACTACTCATAGATCAGAAACTCAATCTGAGCCCTGTGAAGTATGGAGGTTTAAAGCAAACCTTTATTTAACATTTTGTGTGTCAACATCTTTCCAACTTGACCTGCCAAATGGATTTAATAGCAGATGACTCTGGAACATGAACAAGTGTTTGCTCTTAAATTTCAACCAATAGTATTGAATTAAAGACTACAAGGTTTGGATCACATGGCAGGCTTCTTTGATGCCTTATGCTGCTGATACTGGCCAAGAAGATGAACATCTGAGTATTTACATGTTTATGCCTGTGGAATAGTAAGAAATCTTTGGACATTAGACAAATATGTGCCTATACCACTAAGCTTAAGACTGCATCCAAGTCACATACAAATAATTTCTTAGAAATGTGAAAAATATATTAATGCTAAAAATATGTCATATGAGCTGTTTAAAAATAGAAGTCCAGGAAATTCACTTTTTGTCAATCTAAAATTCTCTCTCAGTTCTCTCAATAATTTTCCAAAATATAAGATCATCTGTGAAGTGATGAAACCAATGAGAGAATGCATTTAACATTTCTTGTGCATTTCCCATAGCACAAATTATACTAACTTTTTAACACATACTATCTCCTTTTGTTCTCAAAACAATCCCCAAAAGTGATGGCCAGTGCTACTTCCATCTCTAACTTTCTCTTCCATCAGCTCACTCTTGGTGGTTTACATTTACCAGGGTTATGAGGTTGCTTGCCCATAGCTTATTCTACCTGTAAAATAAAGTCTAATGTATATATGTATCTATATTATATATGGGATGTGTGTGTATGTACACACACACACACACACACACACACACACACATATATATATATATATATATATATATATACTATACATAATTTTCTATGTCTACCAACAGTGAATTATCTTTAAAAGTGGTTTGTCACCAGTCCTTCCCTTGGCTACCATAATTTGATTGTTCTCTCTACATGCAAGCTTGTGCTCCCCCAAGCTATATGAATTTATGTTTGTACTGGTAAACATTCAATGGCTTTTTATCAGGATTAGAAATGTTGAACACATTTGAACTCTTTACCATGATCTACAAGGCTCATACTACAGGTTGCCAAACAAGCAAAATGTATGCATAATAAATATATATATATATATATATATATATGTATGAAATTTTACATTTTATACATTTATAAATTATACATATAAATATATATACATTTAATTATCTATACATACACACACACAGAGTTGATCATCATTATTTGCAGTACTCGTGTTCTATAAAGTTACTGACAGCACTGAATTAAGGAACGCAAAATCACTGCCCCTAGAGGAAATACAGTTATGTTAATGAAAACCTCCACTTAAAACATTTTCATCCATCAATCAATACACAAACTTGTGTTATGCATGTTTCTGTTTAAATACACTTTATTTTATATAGTGTATTTAACAGTGTTAATTCATTAATGGTTGAACTCACAGCTAACAATATCATAACTCATTCCTGAATGAAGGCTATCTAGCACACGTTATTCTTCACGAGGCACATAGCAGTCTTCTTGCATTTAGAAAGAACTGCATTTAAAAAGCACAAATGCAAAAATCAAGCATAGCAACAAATTGATTGTGAAAAAGACACGTGTAGTATGAGAGTTATAATTTAAGCTTATTTTATTTTTTTTTAATTTTAAGCTGTCTCCCCAAGGTCCATGCTTATATCCATCTTGTGCTAAGCATAATATAATATCTGATACATGAAGACTTTTAAAATATTTGTTGAGGAATGAATGGTTTAAAGAATTTACTGAAGTGGTATGAGGGTTTTGAACCAAGAGAATCCTTAGTTACATATCTAAACCTAGTATACTCATTATTTCATTTACTGGCTCATTCTCCACATATTTAGGGAGTACCTTGAGCTTAGGCACTATTCAAGGCTCTGAAAATGAAGCAAACATAGGAAGACCAAGGCTCCTGTCCACATGGAGCTTATGCTCTGCTGAGGCAGACAGAAAGTAGACAGAAAATTCAGTTATAACTTATATCATTGCCATGAAGAAAACAAATCAATGTGTGAGAAGCCAGTGCAATAAATAAATAGAACACTGACATCTTGACACTCCTCCCCCACCACTGTTTCACAATGTGCAGAGTAAATTAAACATATACACAAACACTTGCATATATATTCAATTAAGTTTCATCACTCTGTATTCAGAGAACAGTGTAAATGACATAAGCAGTGATAGAGAAAAGTACTTAAATTCAAAATAATCAGTATCTTTTATAATGTAACTTTTTCAAAGACTTTTTATAAAGATATTTTAATTTATTTGTGAAACACAAATATATCAAATAGATTTTATGCCAGGCATTGTTATAGGCACAGAGGATACAACAAACGATGGCAGAAAACTTAAAATTGTATTTCAGGGAAGGGAAGCACTCTAAACAAATTCCAGTCTTCAGGTATCTGATTTAGAGCAGCAAGAACATGATATATTGATGTGTTAGCATTGTATATCCTCAACATGTTAATCCTCATAAGCCTTGAGTAATAGTTCATGTATTTAACATGCATATTCTTTAAAAAATGGCAATCATATTCAGTGTGTCTATTAACAAAAATTCACATAACCATTTTGATTTTTAAACTCCATAAAGCTCAGAGTGCAACCTGCTGCTGAAAGTTGAATTTTTCTCTGTTGCTTGGGACGTATGGATTTTGACAGTAGAGTTGTAGAAATTGTTTAGCTATTTTTAAACTATGAGATGCTCATTCTCATCTCAATGCTTGAGTATTTCTTCCAGGATAGATAGGAAAACTTGTGTGAGATGTTCGTGATTAAATGCGTAAAAGTTACCTAAAGCTTTCTTTATCTGTGCTATAGTCCACAGGTATAATGTCTCTCCTACCTAACCATATGTATATTATATGTGGTATATTTTTATATGTGGTATTATTATATGTAGCATATATTATATAGGTATTATATGTCCTAAATATATAGGTATAATTTTATATATAGATACAATTATTATTATGTGAAGCAGAGGATCACATAAAATAATCATGTCATCCTCTGCTGAAAACAATGCAATGACTTCCCACTGAATCTAGAATGAAGTGTAACCTTCTTACCATTTTCTGCAATACTTAACCTTCTAATAGACTTGATCCCCTTTCCAGCCTCTCTCCTTTACATTGTCCCACTTATTCTTTCCTTTCTGGTCTCACTTGACAACTTTTAGTCCTTCAAGCATACTGAACTCTTTCTTTGCCACTAGTTCTTTCTTCCTGGAATATTTTTACTCCCACTTTTTACATACTTGGCTCTTTCTGTTTACCAGATTTCTGCTTAATTTTCACATCATCAGAAAAAACACTTTTTATTTACCACTGCAAAGGAGACTTACTCCTATTCATTGTCTCATAGCATCCTGCTCATTTTATGTAATATTTATCTTAACTGTTTTGCTGTTTAGACATTTACTTATTATGGGTTTCTCTATAGCCAAATAGGCTCTAAATCTCAATGAAGGAAGGAGCATTGGTGCTTTATTCGCCACTGTATGTCCACTACAAGCACAGGGTGAACACACTATGGGTCTTAACCATTACTTCAGTATTTATACATTCAGTATAAATGAGTGAATACATAATGTAAGTGTTTAGTATCTTTTACTGCTAGCTTACTTCAATGAAAGAGCAGGGACACTGTGTTGAGACCTAACATTATTCTTGGTTTTGCCATTGTGTCTGTTTTACTTTAGCCAAGTTATTACATATTTTTGGATTTTGATCCTTACTTGTAATTTATAAATAACACAGATATAATGAATATGAACACACACTATGCAACGTAAAACATGTAAAATATAAGATAACATTATTTATTATAATAATGTATTTTAAAAGCAGATAATTTCATGGATCCTCACATTTGCTTTTAGACTTCTAGTTTTTCAACTAGAAAGCAAAAATGATGTAGAATAAACGCAAGTAAATAAAATCTCTGTGATCCTTCTTTATTTTCTATTTCCAATCCTCTTTTTAATCCCTAGTTTAACAATGCCTTTATTACCATTCTTAATTTCTCCAAAGGTTTATGTAACATAAAATTACAATAATAAACTTGGTAAATTTAGTTAATATGAACATTTATAGAATGAGGAAAAAATGCAAGGAAGGCAATTTTTTTTAATTTCTTTTACCACTTGCGAATACTGTAGTTAGTTAATAGAACAATATAGTTGACAATACAATTACAGTGAATATAATTTCACTGCCCAATCACAACATCTGACCAATGACTGATTAATTTCTAATAGTAATTATTATATGGTTTCACAGTTTTTTTTTTTTAATTTAAAATCTAAAGTTCTTTTTGAGAAAAAAAGAACAGATAAGAGATTGGTCTTCACAAATTGTACTGTTCTCTGTTATCCAGTTACTTATTCAGGGAGAAATCTCAGGAAAATCTATGAAAAATTAGAAGAATGAGACTCATTCTGTAGAATTAATTCATTTGCTCCTGTTTCTTCCCACTATCCTATTAGAGGCATAATTGACTTAGACACACGGGACATGCCAACCTCATTAAACCTGAGAGTCCATAATGTGCAGATCTAAATGGCTTCTTTTAAGTTTCCTTATGCCACATATTTGGATGCCATAGAATCCTGCCTATGGTGGGATGTGCTTCTTACAGGATACTTGGAGGCCATCTGTTTATTCTGGCATGAGATCCTTTTATGACATTTGAAGACTTGGTAGCACTTAGTTTTCAGTTTACTTCTCATTAATAACAAAAAAATAAAAATAAACTTGGCTTTCTATTTGTATCACATACATAATCCCCATTCCCTGTGTAAAACAGAAGGTATGAGCAAATCTGAATATAATTATTTGGAAGTTCTCCTGCAGCTCCCTGGGGGAATTGTGTCTCAAACACCATTGGTATAGGTTATCAATTACAAGATGAGAGTTGCGAAGCCCAGTTAGAGATAAGAATAGGGATAACTGCTAAAAAACATGACCGAGCTGCCTAAACTCAGATTGGGAAGTTAAAGTAGGGAGGGTGAAGTGGCAACATTTAAACAACATAAGCAAGGAACTCAGAATCCATTGGCCTATTGAAGGTCAAAAGCCCAGGTTTGGAATGAGGATAAGATTTTGCTGTGAAAGTCGGTGTCTGATTCATCTTCATTCTAGACAGTTCCAACATTTTTCACTCCTCAAGGTCCCTTTTCTATTGATGCACCCCAATTAACTATGAGAAATCACTGATCTGAGATCTAATTAATTCTAATATTGGCTTCAGGGTTCCCTTCTGTACCAACAGTAGCACACGGAATTTTGTGGTATTTTGACAAAGAAATTACATTACTAAAAATCATGAAGGGATTCCTATAACAGACTCTTGATACCATAACAGGTTCAGGTCAATAAGAGCCCTATCAAAGATTTCAGTTTCTTAAAGAAAAAAAAAGTGTCAATTTGTATGATTTGCCTATTTTGTTTTGTTGTAAATACTCAGAGCATGGCCAATTTCAGGTTACCCAAAAGTTAAAATTCCTGTGTTCTTCACATTGGTGTTCTCTTATTGATTCAGACAGGCTCTGGCATACCACTGTTGGTTATACAAGGCTTCTAGAAAGAGGAAGGGAATAAACTTATCCAAGATTTCCAAATTCTGAGATGAGGTGAATCTCCTTCTTTTGTGCACTGAATTTGAGCTTGATCTTTCTTTGTTGTGAAATTCATTCTTACATATATTATCTTTTCCTTCTGCTATATTGGATCTTCTGTGTCAGCTGACACATTCTCAATAGCTAATAAACAGTTCCTGCCATCACACATTCTTAATAAAAAGCCACACCTTGACCCTACACTTAATGGCAACCTAAACTTTCTACTCTGCTTCCCAGCAAACTTTGTAAAAGGATTGTCTTTTATTGCTATCATAATTTCTTCTTACATTCCACAGAGACTTGACTCTTAGCCATCAATAATCTCTAGATTGCCAAATTAAATAGTCTCATTTTTACTTTTATTTCAATCTTTTATTAGCTTTGGATATGGTTGCCTATGCCCTTCTTCTAGAAACTTCTTTATCCTTGGTTTCATTAACATTAAACAGTGTTGATTTTTCTTCCTGATGTCTCCTTCTTGATTTGGAAATTCCAAATGTTGGAATGTTTCAAGATGTTATCATTGGGTCTATTTTCCTTTTTTCGTCTGCACACTCAGAACTGGTGATTTCATTGAACAAAAAGAGTTGGAAAGTCTCAAATATCAATCTCAAGTTTTGACCTCTCCTCAAAAATCCAGAATTATATATCCAAATGTCTACTGGATATTTCCGTTTGGATGTCTGATAAACATTTCAAATTTAACATGTCCTGAACAGCATTTTTGGTCTATGCCAGGTGCTGGCTAACTATAGCTGTGAGTCAAACCTGGGTCACATAATTTTGTTTAATAAAATTTTATTGGAACTCAACCACACCATTTGTTTGCATTTGTCTATAGCTTATTTCACACTGCAACAGAGACACAATTAGTCTGCAAATATTAAAACATTTATTATCTGGCTCTTTACAGAGAGTTTGCCAATAGGTGACCTATATACCAAATTTGTTCTTCTTGCAGTAAGTATTTACCTGAGTTGATAACATTACCTTATGTTTTATATCTCAGGCCAAAATTCTCATAATTGTCTTTGATGTTCATCTTTTTCTTGCATACTACACCCAACACATCAGCAGTTCATATAGGCTTTACCTTTAAAAGAAACTCTAAATACAGCTTTAAATTCTCCACTGAAACCACCAATGTTGCCTGAAGCATTGAAACAACTTCCTAATGATTTCCTTGCCATTTTTTTCTACCCTTTTGCAACTTAATAGTCTTAAGTTACAGAAAAATCTTCTTAAATCACATATCAGATAGTATTTTCTTTGCTTAAAATTTTCCAATGAGTATGCATTTCTCTTAGAATTGTATCAACTCCCTACCTTCTCTTAAAAAGTTCTACATAACCTAGGTTCTTACTTCTCCTACCAGTTCTGTTCTTCTTCTTTGCCCACTGAACTCCCGCTGTACTGAGCTTTCTCTTGCTCCAGGATGCTAATTTTTCAGTTCTAACCCTTTGAGCTAGCTGGGTTCTCTGCCTGGAATTCTCTCATGAACGCCTTTCATGAATGTTTCCTTCTCATCAATCAGATTTCAGTTCAAATGTCACTTCTTTTAAGAAGCTTCTTCTTAATAATTCGTTCTCACAGAGTCATCCAAGCATATGATATCATATTATCACTTATCTAGTTTTTAATGTTCTTCAAGGCATTTTAACTCTAAGATAGTTCTTCTGTTTATTTATTTTGCATTTATTTGTTTGCTGGTGATTTTTGTCTCTGAAAAATAGAATATAAATTAAATTATCCAAGAATATAAAACATTTCTGTCTTCTTCATTGAAGCATCCATAGTATTTAGAACAATGCTGAGCAGTATTTGTTAATGGATGAATACTCAGCTATCATATTCCAGAGAGGTTCTCAAGGTTGTTTTGAAGAATGTGGGCCAGGTTAATTTTCTTAGACTAAATACTAAGGCAGAAGGCAGAGCAATGTATTGTATTAATTTAAGTAATATAAGTATCCTTATTAAAGAATTAATTTATTTTTAATGTATTTTTCTTACATATGAAAAAGCCAAACATTGGTTATAAATGATTATATTTGCTACTTTTATTGTTAAAACCAAAACAATTGGCATAAATTAAATCAAATTAAGATGTTTACTTATGCAATTATTTTATTGATGTCTGCCCTGATAAACTCTTTGAGGGCTGGATCTATGTACGAATGTATTCACTACTGTAATGCATCATCTGTGGTTGCAAACATTGGCTGGGACGTAAAGTTCAGCAAATACTTGTGGTAAATTAGTGCTGAAGCGTAAATAAATGCATGGCCTCTGCAATCAAGGTATGTGTATCTAGTAGGATAGGTTTAAAGACACAAACCAGCTGACCATCTATCTGCTAGGAAATTCCTCAGACCAACTCTGAGCTTTAGTGTTAATTGTGGACATTTATCAGCACTAACTATGCCACACTCTTAAAGCAGTAACAATAACTGAACCCTTATAACAAGCTTTGAAAGCACGTATACTCTGATTATCCAGAGTTCTAGGGATATTAAATTACATAGCTAGGTAATAGCAAAACCAGGAAGAGAAATTAGAATCATTTTCCTCTGAATAACACCTTCTCTCAAATCCTGCCTGTGTTTAATGCCAGCAGGGAAAAAAATAAAAACAAAAACAAAAAACAAAAAAAAGTTTGCTTCCCCTTAACAGAAAAGTAGAAACAGATCACCTAAATATTTCTGTCCTACTTTCCTTTACTTTTAGAATCATTGCCAGAATATGGCAGTATGCTCATCAGCTGTTGAATATAATCCTTCTGTATCTTTCAGATGATCTGGAATCCTTTTCATTTATATAGGCATACATCCACTCACCTTTCCGTTTCTTTATTTACTTATTCATCAAGCATTTCTTGCATGCCAGTTATGTGCAGAGCATTGTACTTGGTAAAGAGGAAAAGAAAGGATAGTCAAACATGATTTTATTTAAATTGATTTTATCCTCTATTACATTTTATTTTGTAGCTTGCCTGAAGTCCCTTCAAAGGTAGAATGGTTGTAATGTCGAAATAAAGTAGATATGAAACACCAAAAAATACTCCAACATAATTGTGGCAATTAGCTGTTGACTACAACATCTATTATCTTAAAGTTGCTATGTTTCTGCCTCTACCAATATTAATAGCTATTATTAATGAGTGTTTAATATGTGCCAAGAACTCTGTTAAACATTCCATGTACATTAATTCATTTACTCTCCTCAACAGTTCCACAAGGACATATAGTTATTATATGTATTTATAGCATAAGAATATACTCCTATTAAGTGGTTGAAAATCCGAACCTTCTCCAGAGAATATATGATCAATTACTTCATCAAATTGTTTATAAATTATTAGCTTATATAGAAAATATCAAAGAATTTCAGTACAGGAGTGTTCAGGGGCCTGTGAGTTATCCCTCATTGAAACTAGCAAATATACTGCTCTTTATTTTTTCCAACAAATACACCTCACTTTCTCTTTGTATGGTTTTTCACAGAATTCCTGCCCTATTAGTAACATAGCTATGATTTTATTTAATCCAAATACTGATAAGCAATGGTGACAAGTGTGAATATCTGAAAACCTGTACATTGCAAAATATATTTTTCTTTAAGTATCATTCTCTTTTAGAAAATGCTGTTGCAAAGTGGTGCTTATTTGGGTTCAGTATTATTTTTTGGAGTCCTACTTTATAAGGGCAATAGCAACTCAAAAAATGGCATGAGTAAAGGTGGCTGTTCTCCTGAGCTTGGAAGAAGATTGGAGAAGGCATAAATAGCTGTGTACTCCCTGATTTATTCTGAGTATTCACACAAATAAATTAAAAAAATTCTGAGGCTCAAATAAATTATAAAGTGGTTGGCTTCAGTGGTGTTATTAAATTCCTTGTAGGCTGCAAGCATTGATCATTGGATACCCTTAGGTTTGTGTTTCATTCAAATGGTGGAAAGATATATACTAATACTATATATCATTTCAACTTCATGTATGAGACTTGAAACAAGGAACTTCTGTTATAGCTAAAAGGCATAGTCTGTGAGGTGAATTGGATCTACACTGCGCATCCAAGTATTGATAAATTGACCTAAATTTTTAAAGCCAAAATGTTAACCTCATTGTGCATCAGGAGATGGCACTGTCACCTATCCATATATTTCTCAGTGTTAAGTAGTTATATTATGAAATATGAGTGATTCTGTACAAACACTATATAAATGTGACTGCTTCTGGACTTTCTAAAAGAATATAAGCAATGTATCCTTGGAAATCCTCTACCTATTTGGAAATAGAACACACTTTGCTGTTGATGGTAGAAATTATAGATTGCTTTTAGGGAAACATAGAAGTTACAGGGAATTTGGCTGATGACAAAGACATCATCCCACAGCATCATCAACTGCTTTCTAAATACTTGCTATACTTACATACAGTATTCATATAATATGTGAGTTTGATGCCATTTTAGTTACATTGTATATTTAGCATGAACTCTAAAAGGAAACACATCTAAACTCCATAATCTCTCCACTTACCAGTTCAAGAGTCAGAGTTGAAGAAACTCATGTAGAATTCTTGACCTCATTTACATTCTTGTGTTTCTTAACTTCTGGCCCTTGGTTTCTTATTTGCATAGATATTTAGTGTCTAGTAATCAATCAACATGTTGTAGATTCCATAATGACCATGTAATTAGCATCTTTTTTTCATTATTTCTGATCCCCTACAGAGCTCATAGATATGTTATTCACTTTGAACATGAGACATAAGACTCTGGGAGCACTGCAGGGCAAATTTTGAAATAATTATTCATTCTGACTCCTAGATTTATTGTTTCTGTTTTAAACTTAATTTCCTATTCATTGTTAAAGTGTTCACTTATTTTTCAAAGCTCTTTGAAATTAGAAAAATGGTAATCTGCTTTCTAAATCTTACCTGATTTTTTTCTTTCCTACAGGGAAAGTAGTATAGATTTGGAATCCATTAAATAATACTTAATTTATTCCTTTATCTGGGTAGAGAATTAAATGTTACCATTAGTTTTTATTTATATTTATAGTATTTTAGAGCAGTGTTTTCTTAAATACCTCAGTTACCTTCAGATAAAGTACTTTCTAAGAGATATACATTAACTCCTTCAAAATCAGGGATATCATTAGTAACTGCCTTAAGGACGTCTCTGAAGAATCTAATGTGTTTCCAAAGATTGATTTAGATGAAGCATGAATACTCCCACAAAATACTAATATTGACTAATTATTCTTTGCTTAGAAATCATACATTTACCATTTTATACCCTTGCTCCTTATTGCTAGAGGTATTGCCACAGATGGCAGAATAAGTGAGATCAATGTGTTTCTACTTTCAAATTTCATCATCTATCATATAAAGTACCTTGTTTTTTGTCATATTTTGCTATGAAATTATTAATGTTGGTGGGCCTGAATAAAATATGTCATTTGTATCTGAAATAGTAATATAAAATCTTGGAGAAATGATGAGTTGCTGAAAAGATCATTGGAATGCATAGAATATCTTAATTTATTATATTATGAAATTTATTTTGGGGTTTTTAATCTTTATTCACATACATAGGCTCCAGATATAATGACACATCCATCCTTACCATTACAAATTATTATTTCTTTCAAGAGAATATATTTTTTATGTGACTTTTGTTTTATGACTAAAGGGAAGATGAATATATATATATATGCACAGAAAAAGGAGACCATATGTGGTAGAGAGGAATCTGAAGAAGTCCCCCAAATACTCCTGTTTTCTGGTTATTCAAACAAACACTAATTTAGATACCTGTGTGAAGAAATATTACAGATGGAATTAGAATCACTAATCAGCTCACTTTAATTTAGGAGGATTATTTGGCATTATCCATGTGAGTCCAGTGTAATCACATGGGTCCTTAAAAGCAGAAACCAAAACAGAATATTTCATCAGTAGAGATGCATTGGAGATATAAGGCAAAAAGAGAACAGTCAGAGGATTTGTAGGCCTATTATTTCTGGCTTTGAGGGGGGTGGGCATCAGCCTAGAAATATGGCCTCCCAGAGCCAGCAGTGAAATGAAGGCCTTAATCCTATGACTGTATAGCACTTACGGAGCCAATCACACCACACTGTATCTAGAGTTGGACCCCTTGTGAGATAATACATTTGTATGGGTTTCAGCTGCTAGCTTTGTGGCAATTTGTTACTATAAGAAAAAGAAAATAATATTCCAGATTTACCTGCCATAAGCAATGCTTAAGCAAACCTTACTTTGTAAACCATTCTTTAGAGAAATTATGGCACTTTGGCTGATTAACAGCCTCCCTTTTTAGTAACATGCCAGATAATGAGTGGGCTGATGGAAATGTAAAAACTTTAAAGAGACCCAGAGTGGTTATATTTATTTTGTTATTGAATTGAAGTATTTTCAATATTTTTAACATACATGCTGCATCCAGATTGGACTCTTCATAATTTACATCTCACAGTGTTATTCCCCTATCATATCTTTTGCTCAGTCCCTTTCAACAACTTTTGACCTTAGGAAAACTGTGGCTGGTTTCACCTTTATCTGTTATCTCCGGTGTCATACTTCATTCCTCTGTGATTCCTTGCATGGAATGTTCTCTTTGTATCTGCACCCCTTTACCCACTTGACACCTAGAAACACTATGGTATAATGATTAATAGGGTGGACTCTGGGGTTACTCTGTCCTAATTTTAAATCCTGACCTTAACACTTTCTTGTTCTACAATGTTAGGCATGATATTTTACTTTTCTGTGCCCCAATTTCTTTATCAATATAATAGGAAAAATAACTACTTTAGTGAATTGTTATACACAGAATTTACTTGTGTCTCCTCCATTTTCTGTGTACTTTCCTTTTTTTCTTACACATTTAGTGAATATTTGTGTCTATAAATAAGTGTCTATAATCCCAGAAATAATCAGGAGATGTAGGCATAAATTTGATATTTTTCTCCTCATAGGACCAAGTAACTATAGCCATAGCTGAAAACATGGTTATAACTATTTTTTTCATTCATTGAAAAAATATTTATTATGTACCTACTGAATTACAAAAACTAAGGATACACACATGAAGAAAATGTGGTATGTATTCTACTGCTAACTACATGTTTGATGGAATATAGCAATAAATGTAGTCAATCTGCTCAAATTGTCATTTATTGATAAACTGGAAATATTCCAGCCAGTAGAGTTAGGTGGATATAACTAGAATTTAAGCAAACTTTTGCATGGGAAGAGTCTTTTGTTTTATTTTTACTAAGTTGTTTTATTGAGTGTTTATAATATGTAAAGCATATTATATAATTATATAAGAAAAAATGCATATGAAACACCTAGGATAGTGCCTGACATACAATGAGTGTTTCTTTTTCTAAAAAATATATTTGAGCCCCTACAAAGTGCTAATCATTTTCTAAGAAACAAGGACATATCAAAAATGTGATAAGATTCTGTTCCAATGGAAAGAAGCCATGTCAAGTAAATAAAAGTGCATAGCTTAATAGCAACCAGCATGGTTTAAGGCATGTGGGCAGGCTCAGCTACTTTTGATATGGCATCAGGGATGATCTAGGAGAGGGGACAATTGATCTACCTCCTAGGGCCCAGAGGTTAAACAATAAACAAAAAGAAAAACAAACAAAAAACTTGCCTGCAACTTAGTCCTTAGTGATGTGCCCCTTTTTCTTCAAAAAAGAAAAATTCCCTTTTGCAATTCATTAGTTTTTCTTCTTGTTTACAGTAATGTCAGAAAACTTGGCTTAATAATTTTGCTCAGTATTCTATATACCAAACTGATTAATTCATATAATATATTGTGATGATTAATATGGAGTGTCAACTTCATTGGATTGAAATTTGCAAAGTACTGATCCTGGGTGCATTTGTGAGGCTGTTCCCAAAGGAGATTAACATTTGGGCTGGGGAAGGCAGACCCACCCTCAATCTGGTGGGCACAATCTGATCAGCTGCCAACATGGCTAGAATATAAAGCAGGCAGAAAAACGTTGAAAAAGTGAGGCTGGCTTGGCCTCCCAGCCTACATCTTTCTCCTGTGCTAGATGCTTCCTGCCCTCAAATGTCAGACTCCAAGTTCTCCAGTTTTGAGACTTGGACTGGCTCTCCTTGCCCCTCAAGCTTTCAGACAGTCTACTGTGGGACCTTGTGATTGTGTAAGTTAATACTTAATAAACTCATATATATATATAAAATACTTAATAAACTCATATTTATGTGTGTGTGTGTGTGTCTGTGTGTGTGTGTGTGTTTGTATCCTGTTAGTTCTGTCCCTCTAGGGAACCCTGACTAATACATGTATGTTTATGTTATTTGATCTCATGTCCACTGAAAAGGTAAATTTAAAAACCTTCCCTTGGTTGTGGTAATATTACACACACACACACACACACACACACACACACACACACGCAAACTCAATATGTACTTTTAAATTCTCTTTTACATTAATGGCCTATTTACTTTAAAACTCTAGCTAATTTTCACAAGACCAAATTTTGCAAGTGTTGCTTTAAGTATTTAATTACATCAATTAATTACCGTATTTGCAAGATTTAATAGCCCAAAAACTACCAAAGAAATAATCATTTTAAAAGCTTCAAATTGCTGACTACTTCTAAGGCAAAACTGGAAAAGATTCAACCTGAAGAATGATTGATTTCTTAGAGATGTCTTTCTGTCATAAACCCAAGATATTTGAGAAAGGCATGCTATAATTTTTTCACAGCATAGTACACTGCCAAATATCAACATTTTAAAAGCTTGAAGATATTAAAAGTAGAATTGTGTATCAACAGTAAAACTTCACAAACGTCCTACAATTTCTATTTTAAATACAATAACTTTTAAAGGTCCTAGCGGTCAGTGGGAATAAAGAGTTATTTTATTCAGTGATTCAGACACTATGTTTATGCAGAAACGATCTTCTAGAAATTTTAACTGTAGTGAGCATTCTAATGAAAGCTGTGCAAATATTAAACAGCTACTACAATTATGCTTCTGTTTTCTTTTCAGTATTGAATGTTTACATTCTTAAAGCATCTCTGATCAATAGCTTTTATTGACTTTTTTTTCTCCTTTCTCAGCTGTTTCTTTACTTGTTTTGCTTTATTCGTTTATTCATATGGTATGTTATTCATTTATTTCATGTTGATGTGGGAGAAAAAGGTTGCCCTCTTTTTATTAACAGATTGAATTATCAGCAGGCACTGAGGCTTAGCGCCAAGCACTAAAGATACAGGCAAGATTATTTTTTCTGCTACCACTTTCAACCTTGAATACAGACATCCGAGTAATGTCACACTGGATTCTTGGTGAATGTCTGCCGAGGACTTCTTTTATGCTTGTCTCAGCATTGGTTTAAAACAAGATCAGGGCTAAGAAGAGCCAAGCTGCTCTTGCAAAGATCTTCCTTCATTTGCCCTTTCTCTCCGGGACTTTCCAGCAACTCTGGCTCTCCTGCATATTGAGCTGTGACTTGACTCTGGACTTCATGTATTTAGTGACTTGGTGATTTCAATATGTTTTACATGATACTTGAAGTCAGCCTGACCAATTCAAACCTATAATCTCTCTACACAAGTCTTCCAACATGGTCTAAATCAGTGTAACCTGATCAGTGAATGCAGAAACACCACTGTCCAGCTTTTAAGCCAGAAGCCCAGGAGTCATTTTTTGACAACTCCTCCCTTCTCTCTTATATACAGTTCGACAAAAAAATTGTTCATATTAATTCCTAAATGTTCTATGATTACCCACTTTTCCTGACTTACATGGTCATCAGCACTACTCAAAACTGAGTGGTCGCTATCTCTTTTCTGGAAAGGTGAGTGTCCTAACTGGTTAATCATAGACACTTTTGTGTCTCTTTACACGATTTTCACACTGCATTTATGTAAATAAATATGAAATGATATCACGTGCTCCATCTCATATGTGAAACACTTCAATGGTTTCTCATTACAATCAATGTGACTTATAAACTCTGCAATGTCTTAGCTCCTTTTTACGGAGTCACCTCACTTCGTACTCTCCTTGGACCTATGTGCCCAAATCACATCAGATCATGCCACTTCTATTGTAAGACCTCAGCATATGCTGTTCCTTCTACCTAGAACACTATTTCATTCATTCAGACCCTCAAACACACACACACACACAAATCATTTTTCACAGTTAATGTTTTCTTATTCATTTTTTCAGTATCCCATGCGATGTTTTCTTCCCTGGGAAACCCTTTTTGACCTCTCTAACTAGACCAGTTTCTCTTCTTCAAAGCACTTATCACAGTTGTAACTTTACATTTATTTCTAGAATTTATTAGATTCTGAACTGAAATTTCCATGAAGGGAGGTGCCATATTTGCTTTTGCTCAATATCTGATCCATGGTATCTAGCTTATCATCTGACACATAATATGTACTCAATAAATGTTTATGGAGTGAACTGCCTTTAGTTCATGTGAAAGAAGTGTAATTCATTTTCGACCTAATAGTTCTTCAGGCATTCGTGAGAAACATCATACTTCCCACTCTGACTTGGACTTTCTCACTTCATAAAGAAAGTCAGTTTATTTAACCATCTTCATGTTAATATTTAGTGATCCTTTATCACGCTGATTGTCTTTCCCTGAACATGGTTTTCATAGTCTATACAAAATATGGAAAACTCTGAAAATTGGGTGCCTAGAAATGAACCCAATTCTCTAAGTAACAAGCCTTTCTTTTTTTTTTTTTTTTTTT